>NC_044566.1:73746662-74085412 GCF_007565055.1 Rhinopithecus roxellana | reverse complement strand
TAAAAAAATGGAGACAAAAATAGTTTTCTGAGCTATTTATTTATTTCTGAGTCACATTTACTGTGTCATTTTAGAAACATCTCAGTTTCACAGGTTGAACATTCAGCAGCTGTGTGTTTTTCTAAAAACATTCTTTGACCTTGAGAAAACTAGATCTCTCCTTTTGGGCATTGTTTCGTTCATGGCGATGGTGTGGTTGTGCAAAAAGTAGTGAATTATACCGTGATAATCCATGCAAGCTTGTATCACGGTATGGCTTCTCCTCGGGCGGCTCCTCACCACTGTGCTCCTCCAAGGGCATCGGGTCTCCGGGTGACTGAGGTTGTGAGGCAGTGGGGGAATGTGGGACCCAACGGGACGGAGGGTGACGGTTTGCTGGTCTCTGGTGCCTGGAGAAGCAGGGCTCTAGGGATAGAGCTAGTGCAGAATAAGGTAGTTCCTCCATGGCCCCCGTCTCGGCTGTGTCCTTCAACGAGTGGCTGTCTCTATGGGGCCCTGGCGCCCATGGGCAGCCTGCCTCCTCTCCTTCTTTAAGGCGTGCTCCAGCAGCTTCTTGTTGCGGATCCGGGCCACGTTCTCAGTGAGTGTGTAGCCAGGGGGAGCAGGTAAGTCCTACCTCACTGGTGTGCCCTCTCCCTCTTGCACATCTCTGAGCCCACCCCAATTGGGCTAGGCGACCTTCCTCGGAAATCGGTGCCTTTTCCTGGACTGGGCCCAGCTCTGGTCTGGGTTCTGCTGAGCGAGACCCACTGCCGGCCGCAGCCCCTTCTGGAAGGGTCCTGCACCATGGGGCTGTGGTCGATGATGTTGAAGAGGTTGGAGACGGCGTTATTGATGGTGGTGTGCACGGGGCTCTCTCTGGTGGTGGTGGAGCGGGCCCAGGCTGACTCACTGTACCAGAAAGCTGGGCTATCCCTGGTGACATCCTGTTATTTGGCTGGTCAGCTTTGGGGAGGGGCTTCCTCTGCAGCTTGAGAGAACCGTACTTGGGGGAGCAGCATGTGCGTTCAAACTTGGCCTGCACCTTCTCGATGGGAGGGGCACCCTGTCAGCTCCTAAGGCTTCCAGAAGGAGATGATACAGGTGTAGCACCACCCCCAGCCTTTGGCTTGAGACACTTGTGGGGACTGCTGGTGACACCCCTGCCACGCAGGGTTTCAGTCTGCAGGCCTACACTGATGGTCTGAATAGTCTGGGTCCCCACTGTCCATAACTTCTCTTTTATAATGTGATCACCACCACCTTGAAAGTGCTAACTTCTATGAAGAGACGTTGATGTATTGCTGTCTCTCACATCTTATTTCTTTCCTATTGTGACTGCCTGAGTTGTCCAGATTTTAAATGTAATCATTTCTTAATTACTTACTTATATTGGTAATATTTCAGAGTTTGGGCTCTAGAGACAGAGTGTATTTCAATCTGAATCCCAATATTTCTCAAATGCTTGAACTTCAGCTATTAAGTTTACTACTCCATGCCTCAGTTTTCTAATTTTTACAATGACAAAACACAGTAATTACTACATGTTGCTATTATCAAATGTATTATTTCACTTTTATTGATGGTACAGTGTCAGACACTATTGGCAATTATTATTATATTATTATTATTTCTGAAAATATTCCCTCCCTATTAGGGCTCTCACATCCTTTCAGCTTGTATTTTTGTAAGTAATTCCATCAAGTGACACGATGATTTCATAAATCTTGCCACCTCAAAATTTTATGGTGCGGTGAAATATAAGTCCAGTTGTAAACAGGATACCAAAATCTTGTCCTCAAAATGTTATCTACTGGGAATGTCCATTTGGTTATATATATTTAATATAATCATTTCATATCCTCAAATAGGTTCTCCTCATGTGTTTCTGAGTTTAGACACAATTTTCCACTATTTTCCTAGTTACCCAAGTTTTAAATATATGCTCACTTTTGAGCCACTTATTTCCATTGCTTTCCCAGCCCTGTAATTATTGTTACTAGAAACGTTTACCTTTACTGCATTACTCACAGTCTACTACAACCAGAATCTTAAGTCTCCAGTTATTTTAGCTTAATATTATTTAATTGATGTCTTTTGCTCTAGAATTTCCGCACTACAGCCCATGCTGGTCACTACTGAGGATTAATCTCCCTAAGGGGAAGTTCAGGTCAAGCATCTCCTTTTTTTTTTTTTTTTTTTTAACTACTCATAGGTATTTTATTTAGCTTGCATTATAAATGTAACACACAAGAAGATGTTTTTATTACCTGTTTTGTTTCCAATTACAAATATAATCTGTACTAGGATTTAATTTTTACTTTTAGTTTCCAAAAGATTAGAATAAGGTTTTAAACAGCAAGATAAATAGTTTCTGGAGAAAACTGGATTTGGTACTTTGTTCTGACTTTTGTTTAATTTGCAGAGTAAATACCATATCATGCTCTATAAAGTGTCACTAAAAAGAAGAATTTGTATTAAGCATCAAATATGTAGCTGAGACTATGTTAGATGCTTTTCATATGTTCACATTTATCTCTCTATCAACCCTATGAAACGTTATTAACCTAGGTAATACCATTCAGGACAAGGCATGGGCAAGGACTTCATGTCTAAAACACCAAAAGCAACGGCAACAAAAGCCATAATTGACAAATGGAATCTAATGAAACTAAAGAACTTCTGCACAGCAAAAGAAACTACCATCAGAGTGAACAGGCAACCTACAGAATGGGAGACAATTTTTGCAATCTAGTCATCAGACAAAGGGCTAATACCCAGAACCTACAAAGAACTCAAACAAATTTACGAGAAGAAAACAAACAACCCCATCAAAAAGTGGGGAAAGGATATGAACAGACACTTCTCAAAAGAAGACATTCATACAGCCAACAGACACATGAAAAAATGCTCATCATCACTGGCCATCAGAGAAATGCAAATCAAAACCACAATGAGATATCATCTCACACCAGTTAGAATGGCAATCATGAAAAAGTCAGGAAACAACAGGTGCTGGAGAGGATGTGGAGAAACAGGAACACTTTTACACTGTTGGTGGGATTGTAACCTGGTTCAACCATTGTGGAAAACAGTATGGCGATTCCTCAAGGATCTAGAACTAGAAATACCATATGACCCAGCCATCCCATTACTGGATATATACCCAAACGATTGTAAATCATGCTGCTATAAAGACACATGCACACGTATGTTTATTGCGGCACTATTCACAATAGCAAAGACTTGGAATCAACCCAAATGTCCATCTGTGACAGACTGGATTAAGAAAATGTGGCACATATACACCATGGAATACTATGCAGCCATAAAAAAGGGTGGGTTCATGTCCTTTGTAGGGACATGGATACAGCTGGAAACCATCATTCTCAGCAAACTATCACAAGAACAGAAAACCAAACACCACATGTTCTCACTCATAGGTGGGAATTGAACAATGAGATCACTTGGACTCGGGACGGGGAACATCACACACCGGGGCCTATTATGGGGAGCGGGGAGGGATTGCATTGAGAGTTATACCTGATGTAAATGACGGATTAATGGGTGCTGACGAGTTGATGGGTGCAGCACGCCAACATGGCACAAATATGCATATGTAACAAACCTGCATGTTGTGCACACGTACCCTAGAACTTAAAGTGTAATTAAAAAAAAAAAAAAGAGGAAAAAAAAAGACTTAGCATAAATTTTTTTTTTTTTAAAAGTGTGGGGGGCTTATAAAAAGAAGGTATAATAAACATCTCCTTTTTAACAAACCTGAAATTGCTTCACACTCTCCCAGGTCTTCAGCCTGGAATTCACTGTCCCCTGTGACTTTGCCTAATTTACTAAAGTCTCTTTGATTAGTTACTCACTTTCCCAGTTGTCCCATTTATAGTCAGTTCCTCATCCTATATGGTCTACTTTCCCGTTTTTATTTCCCTAAATTTTTTGCATTCCTGTTAAACCTGTGTTGAAGCTTTCTAGGGTGAGTGAAAACCTTTTCACTGCATTCCCGACTCTTGTGGGAGACCTGTGTTCTTTGTCTGCTTACCCAGTATCCTAATTTCATCATAGCTCTCAGATGTGCCACGGAGAAAGCTGGATGAAAATTGGATGGAGCTCATTCTATGCTTGGTTCCAAGAGTGGACACAAAACTTAGGAATGGCTAATTCATCAACCGTATTTATTTTGCTAGAGTGATTGGTTCAGGTTTGGACACATGGTCCCATTATTGCTAATAGTAAGTATTTTCTGAAGGTAAAAGGAAAGAAGCTCTTTATTTTCTGGTAGATCTGCAATGGATCACTAAATGGATAAGCCTCTCTCAGAGTTAAGCCCATATGGAGAAAAGCAGGACCAAGCTATGGGGAATGAGGAAAACAGATAGCATAGAAGCAGAAATAGAGCAGAAATAAAAGTAGAAGGAGAAAGAGAGGGAAAAGATCCATGATACCTGGTGATCTGGTGAATCCTCGACTCTAGTATATCCATAGATTATTATTTATTAAAAAATATTAAGCCTTTTTACTTGAGACAATGTGAGTTGGGTGGAATTTGTTGAGGTTTAGACAAAGATGAAGAGGGAAATTCTATTGCTAACCATTAACGTAATAAATATGCAAGTACCTAATAACTTGTATTGTAGACCCCCAATTTTTGAACTGAAAGACACATGTATACATCTTTGAAAGGTTAAACATTTATATGAAGACAACAACTTCAGGGTTATTTTTCTTTCTAGTAACATGGATGATTATGTAAAATAAAAAACAATATCTCATTTTATTATACCTTTCAAATTGGCTTATAGATTATCAGTAGAAAATGTTTTCTTAAGTAGGCATGCTATATAATTTATATGACTACAGTTTATTTGAAGAGGTACTTATTTAAACTTAACACAGACCATCTTTTATAAGCAAAAGTAAAGGTTATCAAAATAACTAGGCTAAAAATTAAATTGAGCGTATAACACAGGAGGAGGCGCTGCATGAAAAGTGCGTGTACTTAGTCTTTGATAATCAACTTCTCCAAATAATGCTTCTGTAATTCTATTTCTTATGGGGCACAATCTGTTTATGATAAGACCATATAACTTTTTTTTTTTTTTTTTTGGATGTTACTGTATCTTACTGTGTTGGGAACGTTTGTTCCACACTATCCTTTGAACTTTTTTTTTTTTTTTTTTGATGGGCTATATAGTTCATTTCCTAATAAAGCTGATAGGCGCCTGGCCTGGGAGGTTGGTCTTTGTCTTTGGCTGTGTCAGTGCAGACAATTAAGATGAAAAGCACATTTACATAAGAGTAGAAAATTGAGATTAAAGACAGCAGTGTTAGCTTTTGTTATCTTAGTAATATTCTAAATTTTATTTGCTCTAGTTGTCAAGAATAGACTGAGTTCAGGGATTTTTTTTTTTTTTTTTTTTTTTTTTTTTTTTTTTTTTTTTTTTTTCACAGAAGTCAGTTCACCTGCAAGTGAGGTCGATTTATTTAAGAGACAGGAAGAACATAATTGACAGAGCCTGTGGCCCTGCTATCTTTTTTGTATGCTTGCATGATTTTGTAGGGTTTCCACTACAAGTGTGGCTGTTTGAAATGGTTGGGGTCAGATAAAACAGCAGGTAAGTTGGGAGAAAAGTGGAAAATTATTGAAAAAACACATAATCCCAATGGAATTGTTACTCTGGATAGTTGCCAAACTCATTTCTGTTACACTTATTTGTTGTACATGGTCTGTGCTTTCATTGTGAAGTGATTTTGCAATGGGGTATACTAAGCATAGCTTTTTTTATTTTTGAAATATACTTTCTGATTTATACATATACATACACATACATGTATGTGTGACAATATTCTACACAGGCAAAATTTCCCTGCTTCTATCTCCCTGTGTGCATTATTACATTTCCTCAAATAATAGTATTACATGATTTTTCCCTTTCTTGTCAAAAAGATGGATGTAGCAAACAAATGGAATGCTAAACCAGTGTCAAATTATGTTTCCACTCTAAATGATTGCTAGTCGTTTCCCAAATGCTTGGATTAAGAGACTCTGTGGCCATGTTTGGGTAAAGTGGGACAAAGCTGTGATTAATGCTCTAATGTGTGATATGTGTACAGCACTGAACTATGTGCTTCCTGTACATGTGTAGAGAAACAAGCATTGAGCAACTGTTCATTTCTTCATATTTAAAACGTTAGTTTTATTTTACTCTTCAAAGCCTAAGTTTACATGCATATTCCATTTTTTCCATAATACTTATACTTTCACAAATATTTCTCACAGATATTTAATGCCTACAGCTTTCATATCTGGAATCATTACCCTACTATTGCCCTAAGGGTAACCTTTCAGTGTGTGTGTGTGTGTGTGTGTGTGTGTGTGTGTGTGTGTGTATAGATAGATAGAGATATAGATATATATTAGATGGAGTCTCATTCAGTCACCCAGTCTGGAGTGCAGTAGCGCGATCTTGGCTCACTGCAACCTCCACCTCCCAGATTCAAGCAGTTCTCCTGCCTCAGCCTCCTGAGTAGCTGTGATTACAGGAGTATGCCATGATGCCCAGCTAAATTTTGTATTTTTAGCAGAGATGGGGGTTCACCATGTTGGCCAGGCTGCATATATGTTTTATTCAAGTGGTATCACACACACACACACACACACACACACACACACACACACACAATTTTGCATTATCTTGCTCATATGTTGAATATAAAAAAGTTAATCTCGTAAGTAGAGAGTAGAATGGTGGATACTAGAGGCTGGGGTGATCAGGGGTAGCAGGGGCTGTGGAGATGTTGGTGAAAAGATACACAATTACAATAAGGAAGAATACATTTAAGAGGTCTATTGTATGATATATTTTATTCTCAAAAATACTGGGTGGATTTTGTTTTCATGTCAAAAAATTACTATGTGAATTTATGCATGTGTTAATTAGCTATATTTAACCATTTCACAATGTATGTATACTTCAAAATATTATCTTGCACACATACAGTTTTATATGTCAGTTCAAAAAAAAATAAATTTTGAAAAATAATGGTGGACTACTATGTGTTTAGGTATCCAACTCATACACCTAAGTCGTCATCCCTGATGCGGCCCATTCTGTGATTCTCCCATCTTAT
Organism: Rhinopithecus roxellana; assembly: GCF_007565055.1. NCBI lineage: Eukaryota > Metazoa > Chordata > Mammalia > Primates > Cercopithecidae > Rhinopithecus > Rhinopithecus roxellana. The sequence goes on along the minus strand of NC_044566.1, from coordinate 74,078,287 downwards.
TAATTACTGAAGCACATAGATGTAACCTCTAACTTAGGGTCCACAGACGTATAGATGCCATCTTGCTGAAGACTTATGTGACTAATCAACATTATGGCCCCACCCATGGCAATTTGTGTTTGAATTAAAATGTATTTGTCATTCAGATTCCAAATACTTATCAATTATGTACATGTGCTTCTAACTCAAAACCCACTATCCTCATTCAGACCTTCAGTACCAGGATTACGGTAGCACTTTCCTCATTTTCTCTCACCGTCCATCTGCTAAACTCCAGAAAATCACTAAACTAACCTATATAGAACAAAACCCTAAAATGATATTCCCTCTCTTAAGGCACTTCACCATCTCTCTATTGCCATGAAATACAGAGAAACTCCTTAATAGTCTCCAAAATCCCACCAAGATTTAATCCCTGCCCACTTTTTCATTCTCATCTCTATGTCATGCTTCACTCTTATTCCTTCACCTTATATATTTCATGGTATTTGTCATCTGAGTTTTGGTTTTGTTGCTGTTTGTCTAAAATACATTTATTAATTTATTTAGTCATTCATTCAAAAAAATATGTTAAAGACCTTCTTATTTGAGACATAATATAAGGCACTAGAAATGACTATTCTTTTTTCACTTTCCAACATTTTCCTTAGCCGATGCTTATTTTTCTGGCATCACTTCTTCAAAAGAGGCTCTCCTAAATCATCTTCCCTCTGCCAGGCTGGATCATGACTATTTCTGCACTCTCTGTATTACAAGCACCTTTATATTTGTATAGCTGGTATTTTTTTATATAGTAGTAGATATTTTACTAACAAAACATATTGAAATACATGAATATATTTCAAACTTTTTAAAATGTGTGTTTTCTAATATTTTATGCAAGTATAAAATACATAATAATTTACAAATGTTACTTGTTACTGAAACAGCATCATGTTTTAATAATAACTGGATGCATGTTTTAGTTTTACTTATTAGCTCTGCAGCACTAGTTAAATTCATAGTGCCTCAGTTTTTCATCCTTAATATCATGAACGTTATCACTGTACCAAATATAAAATATGTTACTAATGGTGACATATGATTGTGTCCTAGTTCAAATTTAATATCCTGTAAACTGAGGCAAGTGACTTCATCTGTCTGAATTATAACATATTCATATATCAAATGTGGCAATAATATATGTCATTCACAGTGTTATCAGGATCTAATAACATAATGAACATAAAATATTTTATAAATTATAAAGCATAATGGAAATATAATATTACCAGATAACCTGAGCTAACATTTCAGTGGTGGATGTGATGGGACTGCTGGTGTACTGTCCATACCCTCCGTGTACCAGAGGGCCAATGTACCAACCCCCAAGTTGCTATGAGTCTTGGTTGTTAATGGCAGCCTTCAACTGGTCCTGTCTCTGCAAATTTCCCTTCAGGCTGAACAAAAACAGCCCTTGGTGGGATCACAGACACCATCTACCATTTTGACTCCTCTGAGCGAGAATGCAAAATGATGGGAAAAGGGATACAAAATGCAGTCTCCTTGCCTCAAGGTTAGGCTACCTGTGAGATAGTCACTCATGTTGCAGAGCTTTTTAGTGATCAAGCTCAGACCCCTGCTTTATCCTGCTTCCTTCACTTCCTTTTTTGTAGGAGTCACTCTCCATAAGTCACATACTCTGGAATTATTTTCTCAGGATCTGCTTCTGGAAATCCAACCTAAGGCAGTGCTTTATGTGAATTAGCATCCTCCTCCTCCTTTATTTTATCTTGAGACTCTTAAACTACTGGTTTAATAAGTATTGGAACAACTTTGGAGAGAGCAGAACATACACATAAAAGGTCATTTGGAAAAAAAAAAAATAATGTCAGCATCTTCACCTAAGATTTTCAGTGGTTCAAAGCACTTTCAGAAATAATGGAAAAGTAAAACTATTTCTGGATCAAGAAAAATATACAAAAAACTGGCATGTTTGTTTTTGAGGAGAAATTATCCTTAACAGATTTTTAAATATTACTATGAAAAAGACAAATAATTTTCTTGAAGGGGACAGCCTCTTAGATTCTGTCTCTTGACTTAATTGCACTGCTTTATCTTGGTTATTCTAAACTAAGGTTTAAAACATGTAACTTCTACCTTCCTACATAATTGTTCTCATATTAAATAATTCAAAGTATGTAAAAAGATCGACATACACTCAGAGGAAAAAAATCATGAAACTATAGAGAAGGAAAATATAAATACATTAAAAAATTATTCTCTGTAAGTAAATTCCAAAATATTTAAATGTGCCTTTTAACATTAGCAGACAACTAATCCCATTATCATAATTTATTAACCAGATCTTTTGTTCTATGTAGTAATACACAGTGTTTCCATGCTGTGTGTGTGCGTGTGTGTTTTTATCCAGTGACCTAATTTGCTTAAAAGGAAACTCTTAAAACTCCCTGTTGTAATGAATAAAATGTTAATGAAGAACTACAGAGAAATCCCCTCTGCATTAGTTTCCTATTCCCAGGAACATCATCATAAATTTGTTTGCCTGGTTCTGACAATGGTAGTGATGTTCAAGCTGCACAGAAGCATAGTAATGCTAAGTGGTTCTGATGGAGAAGTTAAAGATGTTCAAGGCACTGTCATCTGGGATGGACTATGGGAAGCTATCTTTTGGAGAAAGTGTTTGATGGATTTGGCTTTCATCCAATTTTTAAATATTTATTCTTTTCATTGATAACTACATTACTAGAAACTTTTCAGAAAATTGCAAATGAAAACTATTCAAGCAAATATGTTTTCATCAGAAAATGCAAGATTTTAAATTGATGTTCTTTTTTTCTCCATATCAACACAGCCCTCACTAATTTCTTCATTATATTGATACAAACATAAAATGAAATGAATTATAATCATTAAAATGTCTTAAAGTTATTCTTGACTATATAATATAACAGCTAATGTTCATCTTTTTGTATATGGATCTCTGCTCTACATGATGAATTAACAATTAAAAAATTTAAGTAAAAATTTGTGAATATTGACAGCTAAAATAAACTGCTATGAATATTTTTCCATTTCAGGGTCGATAAGCTTAAAAGAATATAACCCTGTTAAAATTTCCAATTGTAGTTTAAAATATTGATATTCAATTTCAAACTGAAAAGTCTAAATCATTAAATATTCAACTTTATCAAAATCTAAACAATGTCATATTTCTGTTTCAAAAATTGATTTTGGAAACTTTAAGATTATAATGTGTTAACATCAATTATAATCCCTCTGAAAGATATGTTAGGTGACAAGCAAGTTGCTACATTTTGATTTCCACAAAAATACTCAACATAATGTCTATACATTTGAAACAGAAAGGGTAACTAGACATCATACTAACATAACATCTAAGGAAAGAAATGGAAGCTGCAATTTGGGATGAAGAGAATATATAGTTTATCTCCTTTACCATATTCTGGGACTGACTAATATGTTTAAAAAGAAATATTTTTCAGTACTTTAGCTTCTGGGTATAAAGCTCTAGTATCATTTCAGTTTGGATTGCTTACATTTCTATTACTTTTTTCCTTTTAACAATCAAAAGCTTCTTTCCTTGTTCAACATTCAGAGGAGCTATATAATCACTGAGTTTCCCCTAACTTCAAAGAAAATGCTTTGTCTATAGTCACATTGAAACAGAAGCAAAACCAATACAAACAGGCCTATGGTATAAGGAACATATTTGACTTTATGAAATATTTGGGAAAACAAAGGAAGAACCCGTGAATAGATTAAAATGGTCATGTTAATTAATCATCGGTGATTTTGCTTCACTTGACTTATGAAGACAGTAGAATAGGAAATGACTTCAATACTGAGATATAATGCTCCATAACATGAAAGTCCATGCTTCTATGAACTTTTTAAAAAATAAATAGTTTATCATTTCATTAATAAAAAACAAATTATGCTGAGTTGGCAAGAAAAGAAAAAAGAAAAGAAAGAAAAGAAAAGAAAAGAAAAGAATTTGTTAACCAGTATGAGTTACAAGATTTAGACATACTATTTTATGTAAGTTTTGAAAAGATTTTATTAAGGTAACAGGGTTTGGGAGTCATAACCACACAATTTGTGAGTATGAGTATTAAAATTTGTGTTCAAGTGTATCTGACTCCAAATCCCATATATTTTCCACTACATCATAATGCCACAATGTTAATAAAAGGAGAAAGCTTTGATACATCTCAAGGCCAATTTGTTGTACAGTTATAAAGCTTCCTTAATCATAAACTTTCAATTGCCTGAGTTACTAACAATACTATGGGTCCTATGATCAAATAGTCATATATTTTCTGAAATTTGTGAAACTAAGATATTGTTAATCTAATTAGTGTCTACTTCAATTTTTTGAATGACAATTACCCAAAGTAGAATGTATCCCAATTTCTATACTTATAGAAAAAAAGCTTGTAACGATGTTACAAAAAGTAAGTGCATGTTTATGAAGTTGCTTGATTTATTCATATACTTTAAGAAACTTAGGGTTAATCACCAGTGACTAAAATTTGAGTAGTAATTGAAAATTTTTAGCCAGATGCCATGTTTCAAAATTTTTTTCATGTTAGAGGGAATACTATATAAGAAAACCTAGGAAGTATTTAGAGACTCATCTTCTTGTGATCTTTTTGCATATGTCTGTGTATACATATACATGGGCAGATACATGTATGGCATACACAGAGAGGCAGAACAAAGAGAACATGGGTCTTGCTGACAAGGCCATGAGGTCTTCACAATGAGATTAGAATCAAATAGAGAAACAAAGTCCAGGTAAAACATAACAAAAATAATGGAAGGCAGTGGGTATTATTATTAAAGGACATATTAAGAAATTAGAAAAGAAAGAGGTGTGTGAGAATGCTTACAATTTATAATGGCCAGAATCCAAGACAAGAATATAGATATTCGACCCAGTAAACTAGATATTTAAAGGTATAATATTCCTGTGGCCTCATAGGTGTTGCTGGAGGTTGATGTAACTCAGCACCACCACATCACAATGAAAGAAAATATTTTCTTCAAACCATGTTTTAATATTTATTACAGACAGATAGCATCATGTATGACCAGAGATTACTCATGAATATGAATCCAGGGAAAACAGTTGGAAATGATAACATAACTACAATCTTTGTGGCCGTATATAATGATTATTATAGGCATTTATCATGCATATATGTAATTTGTAAATGTTAGAATATCATCAGTTAGATTACTTTAAAACATTCATTTGCAGTGGCCTATTGTTCTACAAATTTCAAAATGTACTATTTCCTGATTTTTCGTAAGAGCAAGATATTGGAACACAGATAAAATGATCAGATTTTAGAATCAAACACTATTGGCTTTAAATTTCTCTCAATAAATTTGTGTCTCTGTGAATTTCCTGAACCAAAGTTTTCCTCATCAGAAAAGTAGACAAACTAATGTACTAATTCCCTAGATTTAGTTTTTTAAATGGCTTACATAATGTGTATGAAAATAGCCTGGCAAGTTGAAGACCATTAATAAATGGAAACTATTATTATTCCATTCAGGTGTTCACTTAATTTTCAAACCTGAACTATCACTCTACTAATTTATTGTTTTCCCAAATTCATGTATGTCTTCATTCACTGAAATCATTTTGTGTAGGTGAATGTTCATTCACAAAGGTGAATGACTCAGACTTCTTGCCTGCAAGAAGTCCACACACTGGTTGTAGTTGCTTCATTAGTGCAATTTTAGCCACATGAGATTTAGTCTTCTGCATTTATCCTATTTATCAAATGGGGGGAGGGCAATGATGCAATTACTTTCTCTTGTAGGTACATTTGTCCCAACGATTTTAACTGAATCTGTTTAGTAAAAGTCACATTAACAAAGCAAACAAGAACAACCGAGGAAAACAATTTTCATGAGCAAATGTCTTGTAACAAAGATAAGATAAGAGAAGTCCTTTCCTTTCCCCTCTTACAGAGTCTAACATTCCACATGACTCTGTTGCTGATGGAAATCATACTGAGAGTCAATATTGTTGAGTTTATTTTTAGGTTTTAGTACTTTCTGTTAGCAATTTTTTTTTTTTTTTTTTGAGTTGTTGATTTGTTTGTTTGGGTAGAACCTGCCTTCTAACCCATTACTTCATATAGTGCTCAAAAAAGAAAACATTATCTTATTAAAAGGCTTAAACAAAGAAATAAATGAGATGTTTTTGTTTGTTTGTTTGAAACAGAGTCTTGCTCTGACGCCCAGGCTGGAGTGCAGTGGACCTCTGCCTCCAGGGTTCAAGCGATTCTCCTGCCTCATCTGCCCGAGTAGCTGGGATTACAGGCACAAGCCACCACGCCCGGCTAATTTTCTTATTTTTAGTTGAGATGGGGTTTCACCATGGTGACCAGGCTGGTCTTGATCATCTGACCCCATGATCGGCCTGCCTCAGCCTCCCAAAGTGCTGGGATTACCGACATGAGCCCCCAGGCCTGGCTCAATAAATGAGATTTTTAAAGCAAAGAAGCTGACACATCATGGAGGCTTATTAAATACTGAAGTGTTCTCCCATATAATAAAATTAGATCTTGAAATGAGGTATTCGAAAGATGAAAGGGGGAGCATAGAATTTTCATGAATTCAAGAAAATACCATGAAGTTCATAAAATTATAGCAGATTAATATAGTAGCAGAAATAGTATAATTCTAAAGTCAACAGTAACTACATTTTTAAATACATCAAGATAGACAACAGGAAAGAAATAGGACTGTTGCTTAGGATATGTGGTATAATGATGCTGAAATGGTTTAAAAATGTGTAATGTGTGGAGTGACTGGAAAAGCTAAGTGTTTGGTAAGATACCTTGGCAGTGCTGGCTGTGATCAGTTGTTGGTGTGCTATCATGAACAACAGTTGGTAGGGCAGAAGAGGTACTTACAGATAAAACTTATTGCAGTATATTTAAGTTCAAAATAAAATACTAAAAATTAAATACACACAATTTGCCAAAGAATGAGTATAGCGGTACTAGTAGCATGCAAATAAGCAATGGACATCCAATTGTAGTAGTTTATATTGAATGAATAATTAGAATATAATTTGGAGGCTAGACTAGATAAGCATCAGTATTTCATTTGCCCTTTAAAATACTACCTTTCTCTGAAAATATCCATTCTAAAGTTCAAATATATTTGAGGTTATTCTTTCATGTTTATGATTATATACATAAGCTATGATTTGTTCCAATGTCCAAATTATTAAAGAGAGTAAAAACATGAGAAGGGAATACCTCTGGCTACTATACTCAGTCTCAAGTCAAATTCCAGTACAGTGCAGGACCTAAAAAATATGTAATAAATAAATAATTGTATTCACTAATAGATATTATTTTATCAAGCAAAAAATGCTAATTTCAATGAGTCATAAAGACTTGAAGATATAGGACAAAAGAATAAACAAAGAATGACATGCTTAAAGAGCTTGCTGTAGTATTAATAAAGGGATCTGTAAAAGTAGCTGTAATATGTGGTAGAGAGTATAAAGTGATAAAAAGTACAAATTGTTGTGGAAGTTCAGGAGAACATAAATCACTTATAGTGATCATGAAATTCACCTATTTGAACTGGGATAATGGAAAAAATGCATTTTATCAAGTAATAATATTTGTAACTTTCTATGAAAGCGATAAAATTAATTCTTCAGTAAAGTTTCCATAAAATTGCAACTAGTTTGTTATTCCTAATTTAGGCTGCAGTATGATAAGTAATAGATAAACCAAAGGAAAATCATTGTCTATGTTCTTATCTTGGTTTATTCAGTCTAAATATTGTTTAATGAGTGTTTCTTCCAACAGCTATAAAACTGGGCATTCATCTACACTTTTAGTCAGCAAATTATAAACAAAAAATAGATGAACATGTGCCAGCTGTTGCTTTAAGTCTCATCTGCATGTAATCATAGTTCCTACTCTCAAAGAACTTGTATTTAGTGAAATGTTGAAAGTGCTCAGATAAAAGAAATACAGTGTTATGGCAACCCACAAAAAAAGAAATCTAATTCCAATATTGAAGCTGAGAAAACCTTTGCAAATTTCCAAAAAATTATAATTTTTCTTCAGGAAATTTTGGCAGCCTAAGAAAATGAAGCTGAGGTGCTAAACTGGACCCTAGATCTCCTACATATTTAGACAATTGATACAGTTATTTTTACTGCCTTCTGTAAATAATGAATTATTAGTTGAGGCATTTTTTGATGGAGAGATGTCTTTTTAAAGTTATTAAAGGTGTAAATAATGATGTTAATAGTAAAAATGATACTGCTGACACATAAGATATTATAAGATGCTTTAGTATAAGCTTAAAATAATTACCTTAAATACTAATGCAATCTTTTATTTTAGCTTTAATTAAAAAATTCTTAAAGGCCAGGCACGGGGGCCACACCTGTAATCCCAGCACTTTGGGAGGCTGCGGCAGGTGGATCACCTGAGGTTAGGAATTCGAGACCAGCCTGGACAACATGGTGAAAACCCATCTCTACCAAACACACACACACCCACACCCACCCACACACACACACACACACACACACACACATTAGCCAGGAGTGGTGGTGGTTGCCTGTAATCCCAGCTACTCAGGAGGCTGAGACAGGAGAATCGCTTGAACCCGAGAGGTTCAAGTTGCAGTGAGCAGAGATCTTACCTCTGCACACTCCTGCTTGGGCAACAGATCAAGACTCGTTTCAATAAATAAATAAAATGCTTTTAAATTAAATTCTGCATTTTTATATTAATTCAATCTGTTTTTTTCAAAAATCATGTAGGAAAAATATTTCTTATTCAAATTATATAACTGATAATTAGATTTTGTGATTTGTGCAAAATCACGTGGCTCATAGGTTCATGCTTCTACAGATAAACTTGGGTCTTCTGACTTAATTTTCATCCATAGAATGAAAATATAACACTGTAAATACAGAAAGTACAGAAATAACTGCTGCAAGATCTAGGAAGATTTATAAGGAATAAGAAATATTGATATTGATCTTGGAAAAAGAAGGGTAGTAGTCTAGTTAGGTAGGAACTGTTTATATGTATTTTGTATCCATTTCCAGGGAAGCTCTTAATTAATGTTCTTTTATGTAAAGGAGGTGTCATATGATGGACTACTAGATTAGGAGAGGTGCTTATATAACTTCAAGTATAGTTATACCCAATTCAGGAATTATTTGTAACTGCCTGCTTGTTCCTGTCTTAGGTTGTAAAGTAAAGATACTAAAAAAGAATGTGCCTACCTCTAGCCTAGAAAGTATAATTCTATTTAGAAAAGTTACTCAGTTATCAGAAATAGTATTGGTTTTATCAATTTTGTCCAAACTGAAATGTATTTTTTCTCTAGTCCTCTTATTTAAAAGGTAGATTTTCCATATAAAAGTAAACGAAGAGTTAGTTCATCGAGAGGTGCTATCATACTTAAAATAGTTTTGTGCAATTACCTGTGCTCATTTAAAGAAAAAATGATATACATTTAAACTGTTAACAGTAACCTTGATTCCAAGGCATAGCAGAAGACTAAGAAAAGAAAAGCTCAGCGAATGTCTCTTATTAATCTACGTTTAAAAAGGATGAATAATATGTTACAACCTCTCTGACATATGGTGAGGTTTGCAGCAAGTTTGGCATAATGGTTTCACTTAATAAACACCTGATTAGCATTGTTTAACAGGTTTGGAGTGCATGAAAACAGTCAAATAGCAACATTCTGTCTAGTTAATTCCTCATTAGCCAACTCACAGTCACTGCATTTGACAGATTGTATACCAGTCTTGACACAAGGTGACCTCTTGCTTGGACCTGTTCATCACCTTCCGTCTGTCATAAATGAAGTCAGTATAAATGTCAGAGTGAATGTGACATCACCAGAGACTTCATCTGATGCCTTGAAGGTTATTATTTTCCCGATATTGTTATTATAGATAGAGTGAGACTATATGTAGCAACAAAATAGGGTAATAAACCAGAATAAATTTGATTAATATATTATTGTAATAAAGAATGTGACCTTAAAAGAAAATTCAACATTATTTATTTCAGTTTCCTTTTATTATTATTTTTTTTAAAGGATGTTTAACCTTGAACCAGAATGGAGAAGAGATTTTGGAAGACTAATAGGAAAGTTTAACTGCTTATTAATAATGCTTTCTCTATTTATTATATCTATAACAATGTTCTCTAGTCATAGTTTATTTTTAATGAAAAAATTGCAAATATTGAGAGAGATAGACTTGCAGAATTAAACTGAGCTAAAAAAATAAATATGACGAAGGCTTCAAGGAACATATTTTGTGAAAAAATATTTGATCATTGTAATATTGAACATTTATACACTCAACATTTCCAAGTGAGAACACTTTCCAAAATTCCAAAGAAATACTCCTTTACCACTTTCATCAGGGTTGATAAATTATCTCTACAACAAATCCCCCTGTATGAGTCACAAAATCTATTATACGTTTGTACAACATTTACACTAGTCTACTTGACAAGTTTCTGCTTATCTGAGGGAAGTCTTTATTAATGCAATATGTTATTAGGAACAAAACAAAATAGATATAACACATTCTTGCTTTTTTCATTCCTCTGTCAATTTCCAACAAAACATGATTTTTTAAAATATTCTTATCACATATCCTAAAGCATATAACAAAACAAATTTTTGAAGCCAGAAGGTGTATATTGCAAAGAATGCAAAATAATCATTTGATAAAGGACAATTTTAGTGCATATAAAAGGTTAAAGAAAGATTAAGTTATCCATTGAGTTTTTTTCAACATTGAAAAAGAAAATTAAAAATAAATTCTAACTTCATTGTAAGAAATGAGCTTTAAGGTATAGACATAAGGATATATGTATTAAAAATATTTTAGGGATTTTAAAAATTACATTGTATGTAAAGTACATTCTTCTCTTCAGCTTTTAAATCATTTTCTTATTTATGTTGTACAACTGTAAACAACACTTAAATGATTATCATAATTATAGTTAATTAATTATAATGAAATAGTTATTGGGCTGTCTTGTATATCTCCTTTATAATAAGTGTGCATTATTTATTCTAGGCAGATATGTGGAACTTGGGAAAAAGGTGAATATGAATAAAGTGTGAATTAGTCTAACTGGTTTTAGGATCCAAATGATTCTATACATCAATTTTTCTTTGATAATATATACTTGAGCTAGACCTTCTTACTACTTTGTAATATTCATCCTTGACACAGTTCTTGGTGTAGTTTTCAGGAGAGGAAAGAAACTCGAAGTTAAGCAGCTTTCCCAAAGTCTTATTCTAAACTCAGCAATATGTGATTTCAAAATTCATCACTACAACATACCTAGTATCCTCTCCAACTCCATGACACAACATTTTCGTATTTTCTTCATGGCTCATTTTATGTTATACAATTTTTTTCCTTTTATTATCTTTGTTGTTCAATAGTAATCTTCGTTTTACTTTCAATAATAGTTTTCCTACAATTGCTTTTTGCTACGTTTATATAGGCATCATACATATAGTTATTTTCTTGGTTGGTTTGTTGTATTTTATCTCACTTATAGTTTATAAATATTATCCATAGAATCAAACATCTTTCATTGTCATCATTAATTAAGTATAGCCCATTTTCCTTTTGCCCCCAACTAATTTCAAGCGATTCAATATACTGGTGCACAATTTTCTTAATAATACATGATGTATTACACCATGGGCAGCTGATCTATAAATGCTCATTTTTTCAAGTACAATATTCCCTCATATGACTTTGTCAAATGTCGTTCTTGAATGCTTTTCATTATTTTCTAATTGTCCAAATGTATTTTATTCATTTTTATTGTCAAAGACAGGTTTACCTGAGGCAAAGAGTTAAGGATATGAAACAAATCGGATGAATAATTTTATGCACCTGGTTAATTAGTTATTTCTATTGTCATTTTAGTGATTAGTTTCTAAAAATCAGAGATATGTATAAGTAAATATCTTTTAAAAATAATCTTTTAAATATTTCTTCGAATCCTTGTGAAATTGTTGAATAAAAGTAACCAAATTGCCCTTGTTTATTCCAAGAAATCAACATTTTAAAGTAAGACTTCAAGAATCCTACCTCATTGTCCTGATAGTATTAGAGGCTAAGAGGGAAAGGGAGAAAGTAAATTGTTTTAATTATATCAGTATATTTTCTCGGAGATAACACCCTGTATCTGTTTTTTATATTTCAATGTCATAGTCATTGGCATTTAGCTTCATTAACTTTAGAACTTTGGGTGAGAACATTTAAGGAACAAACACAACTTTCCCTGGTAAGATTACTGTTTGCTTTCTCTAATTATGCAAGGTAAACTTAAGGAACAGCAGCCTGATCCAAAGAGGATTGCCAATCCTGTTATCAACCTTTATATAAGATTAGAGACAATTATTTTTATTTCCCAGTTCCAACGTTATTCATTCCCTAATCCAGAATAATAATAAAATCTGAAGCTTGCTGTAGTCTATTAGCTTGGCACATATTTATTCTGGTCATCACTGTACTCTCTGCTATACTTGGTATGTCTGATCAATCTTGGGTAGAATTAATCAAACATCTCAGTATATTTGTAGTTTCTCTCTGTCTCTGTGTCTCTGTCTCTCATATGTTTCTCCTTGCATTTGTTTCTTTCTTGTAAAGTTACAGACTACCTTGTATAATTATTTTGATGCTGCTCTTGTTTTAATGCTAGGGTCAGACTATAAACTAAAACACATATTGTTTTATTAGCCAAACAAAGTATTATTTAAAGTGCATATTTTGTAGTATTCACTTATGTTTATTACTTTTATTTGGTTAAAATAAAGCCATACAATATTTGTGTGTGGAACATAGCTCCTCAATTTACAGACCTAATACCTATCATTGGATTTCTATTCTCAAAGAGCTATTACAGGATTTCAGTAGTTGCTTAAGAAAAGTTTTACAACACGTTTGTAAAATTTGGATGACTCTAGTGTTTTAAAAATGCTTGGTTGTTCAAACATTTTGACAGACAAGTGTGTGGAAAGATCTCATTAAAGAGATCTCATTAAAGAGGTGAACCATTTCTGAATCTTATGATTGTCAGTATAGGTCTAGCCATTTATGGCAAGATGTGTATAATACATCGCGAGTATTATGAAATATTACTCATTTCTAATTCATTACAAAAATACTTTCCTAAACTTGCATATGTGATGGATGGCAAGAAACCAAGTATTCACATCCAATTATAAGGATTTTTCTGTGTGCTGAAATAGACTCTATTTATCTATCAGTGCAATCAATCCATGCATTTTTCTTTGTGTCTGTCACCGTACTACCTAAGCACTTAGCAAAGACATTAAATTAGCCAAAAAGTGTGGAGTGGGATGTTTTCCTTATCTTTACTACATTTATATAAGCCAACCTAAAGCTAAGCAGACTGTGACTAATATTGGAAGCCTTATTCTTATCGCAGACAGAGTTGTTTTCATTCTTGTTATTATTAATTGGTTGAATGCCAGCAATATATTCAGCACAGGACATAATTGCACAATATGTTCTTTCTCCTGCAACCTAGAAAGGGATCAACCGCTTTCATCTACTAACATTGATGCCAAAGTGATGAATGCCCTTTCATAACCCCCAGTTTCCTCTCCTGCCTCCCTTCCTTTATCTACTTCCTTCACCAGTTTTCCTTTAAAAAGAGACCCATTCATGGTTATTTCTTCATTTTCAAAAAAGGATTGCAGAAAAAAGTACTTTTGGAAAACTTTCTCTTGTTAAATGTCATAGTATAAAAATGTATATATGTTTATTTTATTTCTTTGTGTGTTTTAATGAATATATGCTTATAGTTTTTACTGACACATATATGAAAAATATTAATATAGAGATATATATTTAACTCACATATATTTTATCTATAATTTAATCATAAATATTTATATAGACACTGTATAGATTAGATTAGATTATAGGCAGGAATTATGTTTATGTTACCCTATACGTATCATGCATGAGATGTTCAGATATAGAATTTCATACAATCCTGTTTCCTCAAAAATGTTGATTTCCTTTTCTACATCTTATCTTGACTCTAAGTGCACCATTTAACAAAGAACATGAGTTACTTGTGTTTCTTTGTTTAGTTTCAGAACTTCTTTTTGGAAAGAGATAATTTTGGTTTGTCCTTTTTTAAGTTATGTAATTCCTTGAGAACTGCACTTATTAAGTCTAAAATCATAATATATTTGTTAAAAGTAGGAAAAATAAAATGCATCAAATTATTTTTGCTCATTGTTAATATGAACAAATATTGTAAAATAGTGTTTTATGTTGATTATAAATGGTCACGACCATCAGTAAATTACAGTATACTTCTATTTTATGTATTATGTTTGGCCAAGTGGGAATTCAGACTGACTAGATTTACAGGGAACCAGTGGCTGCCATATCTAGGAAATCTGAAGCGTGAACAGTATTGGAAATACAAACTTTACATTAGAAAAGTCAAGAGTAGGTAAGTTACTCTCATAGTTGTGGTGCACCCATTATTTCTGTAGATGCTATACTTCGTGATTTGTACTGCTATGATATTCTAAAAATGTAGGTCATCATATTTCAGGACTGTGCAGAAACTGAAACAAGCTTAGCAAAGGATTAAGTGTGTTTATTAGTATAGCTTGTTTTATCGAGAAACAAATTTCTAATATCAATATGTCAGAAAGACTTGAGAATATAGGACAAAAAAAGAAAAACAGAATGAAAAAGTCTAAAGAGCTTTTTATAATACTAATTAATAAAGAGATCTCTAAAAGTAGCTATAATTGGTGGTACAAAGAATAAAGTGATAAAGTTACAAATTGTCATGGAAGTTCAGAAGAACATAAATCATTTAAGTAACATGATTATGAAACACATCTATTTGAACTGGACTGATAGGAAGAAATGCATTTTAGCAAGTAATAGTATTTGTGACTTTCTATGAAAGCAATAAAATGGATAATTAGGTGAAGTTTTCATAAAATTACAAAGGTATTATACTACAGATTTAATTAGGAAAAACGAACTAATTAAAATGCTTTTGTTTTTAAAAATTTTTGGAAAAAAATCTACTCAATTTATATCATAAATAAACCTAGAAACTGGATTCTGAAGGAAGCCAAAATATAAACCTTTTTGTACAGATTTCCTATATATTTCAACATTTCACACATACTTTGAACTATAGGTACCTTTAAATACAAACATATTTCGCATTCTTGGGCTATTTCAGTACTTGTGTCTTTTTTTTATAATTTCTTTCATAATTAAAGTGGAAGTTTAATAATCAGCGAATTGGTTTTATATTCAGAGTTCTATTGTTATTCTTTTTTTTCTTTCTTTTCTTTTTTTTTTTTTTTTTTTTTTTTTTTTTTTTGAGACGGAGTCTTGCTCTGTTGCCTGGGCTGGAGTGCAGTGGCCAGATGTCAGCTCACTGCAAGCTCTGCCTCCCAGGTTTACGCCATTCTCCTGCCTCAGCCTCCGGAGTAGCTGGGACTACAGGCGCCCGCCACGTCGCCCGCCTAGTTTTTTTGTATTTTTAGTAGAGATGGGGTTTCACTGTGTTAGCCAGGATGGTCTCGATCTCCTGACCTCGTGATCCGCCCCTCTCGGCCTCCCAAAGTGCTGGGATTACAGGCTTGAGCCACCGCGCCCGGCTGTTATTCTTTTTAAAAGGGTTTTTGTCCTTGTATTTTCAACTATTTCTCAACAAAGGGAAACTAAGACACATGCATATTAGATTAATGTTAAGTGCTTAAAATTTAAGTGCATAAATCTTGAATGCTTAAAAAATATTTGAAGTTTCCTTTGCTCCTGTAACATTCTGGGATGATGCAGAGGTCAGAAGAGAGGCATTCTCCCACAAAATTATACAGAAACTCAGGGCAAGAGATGCTGTCCCATCTCTAACTGTGACTTCCAGATCATGCTAGTAATCTCACACCAACCTACCAGACAGAAAATAGACTAGAGAAGAGAGTGTGGGGGAGGGTTTATGGACAAGTTTCTGGAGTGGCACAGGTCACTTCCCTTCATGTTCTTTAAGTTAGATGTCGTTGGCCTGTCATATGTAACTGCATGTGTGACTGAGAACTATTCGGTAGCTGGTACTCAGGTTGATGAGGAGAATGCGAATTTTGGTAACAACAAACATTCTCTGTCAGAGGCCATTCTTAGAGTCACCAACTAACCATTTATGCCCAAGTCCCCTGACAGAGAAAGGCATTCACATATTCTCTGAAGAAATCAATCCAAAGTTATTTACCTCATGTCTTAGTCTGTTTTGTGCTGTTATAACCGAATACCACAGACTGAGTCATTTATAAATAAAGTAAATTCATCCCTCATGTTTCTGGAGATGGGGAAGTCCAAGACCAAGGGACGGGCATCTAGTGAGGGCCTTCTTGCTCTATCATTCCATGGCAGAAGGTAAAAGGGCAAGAGAGTACGAGAGAGCGAGAGAGAGAGAGAGAGAGAGAGAGAGAGAGAGACAGAGAGAGAGAGAGCAAGAAGCATGCAAAGGAGGGCCAAACTAGTCTCTCATAAGAAATCCACTCCCAAGATAATGACATGGATCCATTTATGGGGGCAGGAATCTCATGGCCTGATAACCTCTTAAAGGTCCCACCTCTTAATACTGTTACTAAGAGAGTTGTTTCCAAAATATGATTATTGGGAGATACATTCAAACCATAGCATCCAGTAGCTACAAACAGCTTGAAGTCCAGTATTTCCATAATTCCTAAAGGTTTGAAGACCTACTAACTAGAACACAAGTAATTTGTCTTCACTTCCCATTATACAACATAGGCATAGATAGGCACAGGAAAGTATGCACACACTAAACTACACATGTTCCATTAAAAAAAGAAGGAGGGCCATACAACTGTTCCTGGGTCATAGGCAGAACAGAATCGTGGCGTGTAGACTGTCATTTTCTGGAGAAAATTTCTTTATTATACCCAGATTCTAACTCTAGAATAAACCCTTACCAGTTTTTCTCTGTTGCTTTCTATTTCTACGCTTTGGGAGGTCCTAGCTCATCTACTATCTTTGATGACCACATCTTGGGAAGCCATAAAGTATATGTCCTGTTTGTGGTCTGTGCATCTTACATGATTTGCTTTCTCCCAAGGAAAGTCTGGAGATCCTAGATTTGTTTTTATTCTTATAAGCTTCTCAAGATAGAATCAAGGAAATATAATTTCTTTTAATTTTGGAATTTATTTGATATTTGCTTCAGGGCAGTCCTAGAGCCAGTGAATACATCCAAGGCCTTTTACTTGGCCTAGTTTTTAAATGTTTTATTTCTTCGTCTTTGCTTCACCTCATTCTCTGCAACCATGGGTAATAACAGGGGTTAGTAGAAAGGTACTGTCTTTCTTGTAAGCATCTCACCTTTGCTCAAGAGCTAGATCCTTAATTACCTGTGTGTGTGTCTGTGTCTGTTTTCTAACTGAAATGTTTTAATGGGATTTGTTGCTCTAAAACTTTCATACGCTTATATCCCTACTGCTCGGGATCCAGAAACTGCTGACTCTGACCCTGGGAGTTCCCAATTTTGTAAATGTTTTCTATTTTCTTTCATTTTTTGTTTGCAAGCCAACCAATTCCTTTTTGAATCATCACTTTCTTGTAATATGTTTCTAATGTAACAGGCTAAAAAAAACCTACATAGTGGCATTATGGCTCCTTCCAACTCTTTCATTTAGAACCACACACTTGGAAAACACTTGTCTTCCTTTCAAAATGTTGCTGGCAACAGTTTTACCAAGTGCAAGGCAAGAGTAAGGCAGATCCCCCAGCTCTCCAATGTACTATAGGATTTCCTCCTTTGTTGTTGCCTGCCTTTCAAAACACAAGCAAACATCCATAATTTAGGATTTTTAAAATATTAGGTTGATGCAAAAGTAATTGCGGTTTTTGCCATTATTTTTTAAATGGCAGAAACTGAAATTACTTTTGCATCAACCCAGCAGTAGTAACCTATTTAAGGTACTAAATTTTCTATTGGTTAAAATAATGCTGGCTATCCTTACAAATAACAAGTCCAATATAAATAATAGCTCATACATAAGGGAATTTATTTCTTATTTGAGTAATAGCTCAGAGTGAGCAGAAAAGATAGTAGGACAGGGCAATTCTTTGTCATCTACTGGATATTCAAGAAGTCAGATATCATGGCATCTTCAGGCTCTGGTTTTTGCAATGCTGTGGCTTTCTCTACTGCAACCAGCTAGAAAGGGAACAGAACCTGGAATGTACAAGGATAGTAATTGATGACCCAGGCCTTGAATTGGTACACATTACTTCTTCTCACATTCTATTGAATAGATCTTAACCACATAGTCATGCTTAATCACCAGTGAGAGTGCAAAAATGTAATCTCACCATGTCCCTTGGCAGAATTTGAGTTTACTCTCAGCGGTATCCACATATCTGGTGAATTAAGTGAAACTGGAATTCTAGTCTGTTTACTAAAAATTTGCTTCACAACGTTTCTCTGAAATAAATAAATAAAAGAAAAATATTGACCTCATAGACCAGACTGAGCACTTTTATATTCAACAGTTTGTAGAGCTACAAAAAAGTAATTTAATTTTATTTCATGTTATTGCATAAAATGGCAGCAAGCTCCATCACCTCCATCAACACACCATGAAGCACCAATAAACAGTGATTCAATAAGAGGTTGCAGTAGTTTCTTTAAGCATATAGCACCTCAGATTTTATTGCTCATTGAATAATTACAGCTTACTGAAATAAAGCATGTCGGTTTTCTGTTCAAGTGTCATTGATGTTTGAACATACCCATATTTTCTCAACAGGATATATCTTCACCTTCAAATTTCTTAGGAGTAAGCTGAAGATATTTCACTTTAGTATGAAGTCCTATTATAGCAGAAGTAACTTTGCCTACAATTTTAACCCAGTTGAATACATTGCAATTTGAATTTAGATGTTAGAAGAAAACCTTCATTATGGCAATGAACTCTCTTTTTGTTGGTGTAAGGGATGTTCCTGACAAATTATGCTTTTGCTTCATTAAAAATGATTTTTTAAAAACTTTTAGACTGGTAGAAAGTACCATTCAGTTTCAGTTGATATGAAATGGGCTTTTAAAAGTGCCATTTTTCTGCTTAACAAAATCAATAATCTTTATTATATACAATAAGCATAACCTTCAGCCATTTCCCAATCAATAAAATCTCCTCTTCCTTCATGATATTCAAGTGTCTTAGAGACAATGTAGCCATTTGAATATTAATTCTCCTAGTGGATCTCACCTCTATTAACTCTTAAGGCAGTAACATTTGTCTTAATTTTACAACATTTTACTTCCCATAGAATATATCTGTGAAAAAAGATTATCTTATAAAAACTAGATATTTACCTTGTTCACTCTATTTAAATAAAAATTTCAGATCTTTATAGAGATGCCACTTGTTGGTAATTGGAAGTGTTACATTTACTTGTCTTTTTTTTTTTTTAGCATAATAATTAACTGCTCTTTCATTTAGATTGGCTAAACAAAATGCGTTCTGAATTCATTACATTTTCCTCGTAAAGATCATTTATTAGTTAGAACTTATATATCACTGTCAAATAATAGGATGCACTATGAATGGTATACATAAATTAAAGATATCTGATAGCTCCCTTGAAGTCAGAGAGAAATTTCATCTCTTTATTTTTCTCGTATTTCCAGAATATACTGGCTTATGACACTATCTGGGTTTTGAAAAACAACAAATATGTTAAAGGAACTAGTTACATAAGTTTTATTAAAATATTAAATAGAATTAATCACTTTTATGCTATCTCAAACATACAAAACATTTGATCATTCCTATATTTATATATTCTAGCATTCTTGGATGAAGTACTTCCTTTTTATTTATATAGTATATTTCTATATGATTTATTTGTGTTTTTGGAAATGTATCAAGTGAGTAGACATATGACATTTAAAATTAAATGTGTTGTTTGCTATGTCTTTGAAATTATATGAAATGCAGTCCATGTAAACTCAACATATAGATAGATAAAGTGATGTCTAGAGAGATTAGATGAGTTTTCTTTAGGATCACACAGTTACTTTATGAGTGAAGAGACAATAACACAGTTCTGCATCTCAAACTAGTACTTTGTAAAATCTCATCATGTCTATTTTTAATGGAAATATATTAATCCTGAGGAATATAACCCTGCTCTAGAAATGTATTGTTAAGCTTTTCTGCCCAAATTCAGAACCAGTTAAAAGATGAATACACAAAAAATCTAACAGATATAAAATTATTAGCATTATTATTAATCATTGTAAGTTGGATGGCATGTTTGTTACAAAGATTAAAAAAAGCTTTTTGATTTCTGCTGTCCCTAAACAGTATTTACTTACAAAAAAGTGTCAATAGTGTATTTATTTTACTATCATAATTTTCATCTTATCCTTGCCAAAATAACCAAAGTATAATACTAAGGTTTTTAACGAGGAGTCTTTGGAAATGGTGGGGGAGTAAGGGTATTTGATACTGTCGTTATTACTCAGGGAGCTATTGTCATTTGATGCCTGAGATCCAGGAATGATACATGTGGCTGAAAGCATGGATCAGCCTCACATATAAATTAAGCACCAGTTGAGAATCAGTCTATGAAGAGTAGTAGCATTTGTTTTTGAAGTACACGACAAAGGACAGAGCAAAGAAATCCTACATTTGGCCTCTTCAGTTAGGGGCAGAGTATAAAGAAAGATGCTGCCTATTTTCTAACAAAGACAGAACTGTAGATTTTAAAATATGGGAGACGCAAGAATGGAATCAAGTGTGTCTGCCCTTGTCCGAAATTCAACAATAAACGAACCAATGAATGGACCACCAGAAGCTGTTGTCTTTCTCTCAGGCCTTGGGAGAACAGGAAGTTAGATGTCCATATCCATTGTTTTTGTTTTCAATACTCATTTTGAATTTTTTCTCAGAAAACTTAAAACATTATTACCATTCGACTCAGCAATTTCATCACTGGGTATATACCCAGAGGCATATAAATCATTCTACCATGAAGATACCTGCACATGAATGTTCACTGAAGCACTATTCACAGCAAAGACATGAACTCAACCTAAATGCCCATCAATAATAGACTGCATAGAGAAAATGTGGCACAAATACACCACCGAATACTATACATCTATAAAAAGGAATTAGATCATATTCTTTGCAGTAACATGGATGGGGCCATAGGCCATTATCCTAAGCAAACTAAGGTAGGAACTGAAAACCAAATACCATGTGTTCTCACTTATAAGTGGGAGCTAAGTATTGAGTACACGTGGACAAAAAGAAGGGAGCAACAGGCCCTAGGACCTACTTGAGAATGGAGGGTAGGAGGAGGATGAGGACCAAGAAAACACTTGTCAAGTATTATGCTTATTACCTGAGTTACAAAATAATCTGTAAACCAAATCCCTGTGATACATAATTTACCTATGTAACAGATCTGCACCATGTGTACTCCTGAACCTAAAATAAAAGTTAAAAGAATAATAATAATGGCAGTAATAACTACCACAGGATCATAACATGTATTAAGGATAACAAATGTAAAGAATTTAGCAGAGTTTTTTTTCCACATGGTTTGTATTTAACAAATTATGTTGAATTTAAATGGGCTATGGTTTAAAAATTGAGCCTTATTTTTTTTTTCATCGGTCATATTATTTATAGCACTCCTGTAGGGTAAAATAAGATGGTTGAAAAAAAAGCATACTGCAAAAGAAAAAAAAAATAGTGTATCCGTCAGAGTTCATTGGAGGGCATTGAAACAACTCTGAATGTTTTGGGCAGAAGGAAGTTTAACACAGGGTATTCTGATACTTACAAAAATGTTGGAAGAACTAGAGGAACAAAGCATTCAAGCATACAGCACTAATGCAGTTAACTAGCAGCCAGGGAGTTGCTTTGGTTACCATGCACAATGATGATGCAATTTATGATAATCGTGTCCTTGCCACCTCTGCTTCTTGACCCCAAGAGTCTGTTCCTCAGAATTGGAACATAGATTCCGGACACTCCTCACTTGCCTCTTTATGATCTCGTTTTCTATAAAAAGTACAAGCAGGAACAAGCCCTCGGACTTACTTCTGTCTTCAAATCTGGCTCCATTTCTCTTTATTAGAGAACCTAAACATAGAAGAAAACAAAAACCTAAACAGACGAGCAAGTCGTAATGTCCAAAAAGATAGTTGATAAACAGGAATAAATGACTGTTCTTATTTGCTTTAGTGATTTCTCGTATCCAAGCTTAAAAGAAAGCCATATGCAGTCTCTCACTTCCTACTTCTAACGGTCACTTCACTCAACCCCTACCATATGATGGTAAATTGATCAATGTGGAAATCTTTAACAAATCATTTCATAAATGTCTTACATTCTGATATTCTAACAATGATCTTTCAAAGCTGAATCGTCAATGGCTCATGCCTCTGCATATTATTTACAGTAGTAACTATATTTGCATATATTGCCAAACCACAAAGTAGATTTAAGTGAACGATGACTATTTCAAAAAAGTTGTACTTCTTATACATCACATTACACTATTTCTTTTTCTAGAACAATCAGAAAAAGTTTCTTTCTTACTATATGTAATTCTTTGTATGTTTTTTAAAACAGGAGATCTTCTGGTAGTGACAAGTTCTTAATTGTGTATAATATGGTTTGAACCTCAGTTCCCGTTTCTTTTGAGGCTCTGATGATATTTATGTTGAGGTCAGTCATTTTAGAAACTTACAGCAACACCAGATATTCCATATTTGCAGCTTAGTTTAGAGATGGTATCACTATGTAGTGATGTTCGGCTTTTTCTGTTTTTGTTCCTTTTTTATGATACCCTTATTGAAGTGGTCACAAGTACAGTTCTGTCTAAGTTTGGATTTCTGAGACCCAAAGGACATACAATCAATGGAGTTATTTTTCTTCCATCTAATAAATACATTTTATTAAGGCTATAAAATAGGTACTTGTACTTTGATACTATAGATATGTTACAGAGAGTAGGTTAGCAATAAAAAGCAAACACTTTGAGAGAGATAATCTTGAGAGAATTTTAAGAAGAGTTGGCTAATTGAGACAATATGTTCTGTTGTCTTTTATTTTGGTTGATGGACTATGTTTATTCTTTTTGTAACCCTAACACAGAAGATCATGTGAAACATTTTTGCAGGCATTTAATGTAACTTAAGTCAATTACACTTAACCTTTAGTTATGTTACTAAAGAAAAGTATAGACCTTAAATACCTTACTCTTAATGTCAACATTGCCAAACAATCCTGCCTTGTTTCTCTAGTACATTCACTTTCCCACACAGTAACAGGACTAGTTCAGCACATCTTTTCCTCTGACACCTCAAACATTTCTTTCCCTTATTTAATAGACTTTATATCCACAAATTGCATTATCATTAAAGAAGATATGTGTAGGTAAACACTAATTCAACTTTACACCATATGATTTGACAAGTCAATGATAATTTTGGCCATATGTGCCTTCCTTTCTATTTTGACAAAAGGTGTTTCCTGACACTTTCAGTTTTTCCAAAGATTTGTGAAAATAATTTCTGCCTTTTTTCTCCTTTAATATTCCTCTGCCTTCTTCTTTGCCATTGCCATCATCATCATCACTAATACCATCATCTTAATAGCTACTATTTGATTGCTTACTATAAGCCAGGTACTACACACACACACACACACACACATACACACACACACACACACTCACACACATTTTATTGAGTTTTCACAGCAAAGAATGATTTTATTTTCCCCAGTTTAATGACAAAGCCATGACTCTCTTTCAGTATATGTTTTCCCCATCGTCATGCAAGCACACCTTACAATAAGTGATCCCTAAAAAAAAAAAAAAAAAAAAAAAAGAAAGAAAGAAAGAAAGAAAAAAGAAAGCTTCCTTGAACCATATCTCCCTCCATTTTTTTTCTGCCTTACAATAAATTTCCTCTCATAAGCGATAACTTTAATCCTGTTCTCACCATCTTCCCATGATATCCTCAATAAAACCCAAACAGGCTTCATCCTCACTACTCAAAAAATGCCTCTTAACACTTTTTCAAGTATCATCCTTAATTTCGTCAAGTCAAACAGTCAATTTGCTGTCATTGTTTTACCAACTCTCTTCACAATTTGACACAGGTGACTGCTCCCTTGTAGGAAAAGCTTATTAGCTATATTTCTCTATAATCCCATTTCCCGATTAGTTTTCTTTCAATCTCCCTTCCAAGATTTCTCAGCTGCTATTGTTGCTGCTCAGTTGATAAACCACGAAGGCTTTACCATAAATTGTCTTCTCTATTTTCACTCTCTTTTAAAATAATCTTATGCTGTCTCATGGTTCTAAATTACACGAATAATCAGATATCTCAAAAATTGTTCATTCCAATTCAGACTTTTTCCAATAGTTCAAGAGTTATGTCTAGAAATCTATTGGATACATGTATTTGGATATTTAATAATTTACAAGTACAAAGCAGACCCAATTATTGACCGCCTATAGTTCTTCGCCAGTGCTTGTTTTCCCCATATCAGCCAAATAACTCACACGTTACTCAGACAGAACAACTAGGGATCATCTCTGATTTCCATCCTTCCTGTGATGGATAGATCCAATCTAAAGGAAAGTCAGCTATACCTCTGAATGGATATTGGAATTTCACCCCAATTCTAACTTTGCTTCACACTCATCTGGAGTGCTGTTGCAGTCTCCCCATTGTCCTCTTGGTTCCTGTCTTTATACTTTTCTCATCCTCTACATTATTATGCCAAAAAATATCTGGGAGATCTTTTAAAATTACAGCTAATCATAACATTCTCCCATTTAAAACCCTTTAACTGCTTTATCTCAGTTTGAATAAAAACGAAATGTCTTACATTAGAAGTAAGGCCCAACAGAAACTGCATGTTAAGCACTAAAATTGTGGGTAGCACATAGTAAATATTCAATAATAGAATAATTCTCATTGTTGTTGTCATCATTACTATTTGATCTCTGCATGTCTTTTACCACATCCTCTTTCTCTAGATTTCTCTGACCACATTAGCCTTCCCTATGTCTCTCAAGTGCCATGTTTCTTGCTCTCAGATACTTTGCGTCTGAATTCACTGTTCCTGGAAGGGAATTCAGCAATTTTTGCATGGCTTCCTCCTTTGAATGCTCTTGGGTATCAGCATAAAGGCCACCTCCACATAGACATTCTCCATCTACCCTATCCAAAATGGTTGCAGTATTGGACAAGATTGAGACAGTCCCTGATCCCATAACAATCAAATGAATAAAAAAGTCAAAATATCACAAGTTTGATTTATTATTTTGTTTGCTTCTTCTTTTAAAGGGTTCCTTCTGCCAAGTACCTTCACAAAATCTATAATTTTATCTTAAGAATTGTTCCCAATATCCAGAGTCAACAATGATTCTGCCTGATGATGAGGTTTTGAAATAATTGATATTTTATGCTCTTATATTGAAAGAAAAGTCAGAAATTTTATTAAAAATCTGATGGCATAATTTACAATTAAGTATATAATTCTCTTTTCTATCATTAGCCAGATCTGTCTTTTTATTTTATATGATATAGTTCAGATGAAATTATTCTGTTTAAATTAATATCAAATTAATAAAATATTATTTTTCATTATATGCTGTACTCATATACATTTTTTCAAATATGAGAGAGAGTGAATATCACAATATTTTATGTTCATATTTTAACTTTAATTCTCTGTTGCAACATTCACCACAGGGCATTGTATCCTGTCTTTTCTGAAACGTGATGTTCATCGTCTACTAAAGATTTTGCTGAAATGCACATGCTTTTCTATTAAGTTAATGCATATGACTATCTGAATTGATTACAGTTTAGGATATGCAAACTTAAAGAGCTTTAAACTAGTTTAACATTTAAATTATGGAATTACTACGAATCTATGCTCTGGAAATTATATTATAGGATAAATATTGTGACTTGGAATATAAATAATAGCACAAGGTTTATAGTTGCATTAACTTTAAGTAGAAACTTGAAATGCAGCTAAATATTACAATCATTTAAATGGCTTGTTTCCTTGTTAGAGCAGGGGCTTTAGAGTGTGTGTGTGTGTGTGTGTGTGTGTGTGTGTGTGTGTTTCTATTTCACCTGAAATCTGAAAATGCATTTAGTATCAACATTATAATCTAATCCATATAATTCCAGCCACTATTTGTATTGCCAAAGCAGGGAACAAAATTTCCCTATTACCCTTCTCTATTATCTCACCTTGAAGACACTGTTATACTGAATACTTCAAGTCTTTGACAAGGCATTGAAAAAGTAGGTAATTCTTTTCCCTTCAAATTTCAAATGTTTGCTAAGGCATAAATGTTCCACAGCAGAAGTCAAGTTTTTAGTTATAATTGCAAGAACCCAAATGTTCTCATAAACAGCCAGATTCCTTAGGGACAGAAATTGTAAGCACTAAGCTTTTCAAATAGCCCCTTAATAAATGGATATTACATTCTTTAGAAAGTAGTCATAACCACTTATTAAGAGTTACTTGAGAAGTCTTTTGGCATATGAATCTTATATCACCAGTCTAAGCAGGTTGTTCTCTTTATAGGATCCATAATCTCTAAATAGATACCTATATTATAGGGCCACTAGAATTGTCCAACTGTTGAATATTAATTTATAAAATTCCTTAGATAATTTTATTTAAACAAATAGAAAACAAATGATTTCCTTTATATAATATCATATCCACTAGTATCACCTCAGATCTATAAAAATATGTGCATGATTCAAGAAAATACATGTTTTAGTACATAATGTTCCACCGTGTATTACATAGGTGATTACTAGTATATCAACTTGCCCTTAGGGGAGGGAAATGATAAAAAAAAAAAACATTTTATTTCTTCAAATAGAAATAAACCAGTGTTATTTGAGTAAATGCTACTCTAATTTTTTGACTCAATATGAATAGTTTTGGCATTATATTAAAATTGCATTTAAGTTTTAAGCTAAAAACTTTTTCTGGAAGTCCATGGTCATCCATCTTGAACTCCAAGCATGTAGGAAGACATAGGTAGAAGTATATTAAATCTGACAAATGACCTCCCATGTGCAAAGGAGGAAATAAAGATTCATTCTCTGTGTTTGTGAGATCATTTTGATGAGGGAAAGGCTAATTGAGGATGACATACATTCTAAATCTAATTCAAATCAGCATTTTTACATGAAGACTCATCACATTTCCAATGGTACACGCTACCATAAAACAGCTTAGTAAAGACATTTAGAATTTGATTCTTGGAATTTTTTTAATGCTTCATCAGAACTGACATTTTTAGTGGTAATGAGTTTCCAGTCTCAGTATTAGTTCAAACTGGATATCTGTGGAATTTTACCCGTTTTATTAAAATAAAGAAGCTTCTTTCTTTAGCATAATTAAGTCTTATGTTGCAGAGAAAATTGCAACTAATATGTGATTATGCTTAGGAAACATGTGGGGAAAGTGCTAACACACGGTTTCTCACAGTAAAAACAAATCACCTTGAAATGATTAAAATGTTAAATTATGAGGGACTCATCCTGTGACATTAAAAAAAAAATCATATTCTAAGACCAAGTAGCACTACTGTTGTTTTTAGAATGAAAAGGTGATTGCTAACTCTTGAAATCCTTAAAAATCAGCATTAATATTATCTAATTAACACATTTAACAGCTCAACACTGTTAAAAGACCACTTCATCCTTTATCTAATAGGTAGTTTTGGTAATCCTACAAATTTTATAACATAGGTGTCATTTGTTAAAAGTCAGGGTCAGTTGTATCTTGATGATATTTGCACAATGACAATTCTAAACACAGAAGGCAGCCACTTACTATGAGGTCAGAAAGAAAAAATATACAGGAGTTGCTGCCTTTAAGACTATATACTACACATCAATCACCGTAATTAAATTTGGAAACGGACATTTGTATGCAAGTCAATGCTTGTAAATATGTCATGCACAAGGATTATCAGCCTGAAATGTTTATCATTCTGTATTTTCCCCTATATCACGGCTGTTTGGCTTTATTCCAAGGGTAAAATGAAACATAATGCCTATCCAATTTTGAATTTAAGAAAATACTATTGTTTTCTTTCTGAGTTAAATCTATGAAAATTTATATGTCAACTATATTTTCAAGATTTAGATTTTGGGGAGATTTTATCGTGCCTAAGGGTTGAACAACGGGCCCTTTTATTTTCTGTGCTATGTAAAATATCTCAGGTATTTCAATGGCCAGCTATTGCATATAGTTAAGCAACCTGTTTTCTCTACTTTCTAAAATTATGTTTACCTTTCAAATCACTTGAGTACATAACTCACCCACTTATATCTAGAAGGATTTCTTGAGCAATAAGCTATGTATTTCTAGATAAATAGGGAGAATATTGTGTTCATCATCTATGATCATTTTGATGAAATGATGTAAAATTAAATCATTTGCTCACTTACAGGCTTGAAAATTCAAGAACCATGACTACAAGTGCCAACTATTTTTCTGGGAGCTCACTGCACCTCTTTGTAGGGCATAAGAATCTACGTATAAATTTTAATTAAATTTATTCAATATGTATATTCATCAGGTTAGTTTTCTGGCATTTTGTCACTGAAGAAATTGGAAGACATCATGAAACATGACTTGTTTTATGAGACAGAATAGTTAGATTGGAATTTGGTAGCACCCGATAATATGTTCTTAAAATAGTCTTATTTATTTTAGGGTTTTTGATGATACCATACAAATATGGACAATGGTTCTAGATAAAGATGTAATAATTTTGTTTTCTGGATAAAAATTTAGCAAATAGCTAGACCTGTTTCTTTAAGTTTGGGTGAAGGTTAATTACAGGAAATGCGTTAGTTTTAGCATCTTCTCTATTAGCAACAACACTAAAGATAATAATAACAATAGTAATAATAAACATTGAATATTTACAATGCTGGGCCCTGTTCCAAAAAAAAGTATAATGCACCTATAAACTTCTTGTCATTATTCATATTCTATAGATAAGGAGGTTGAGGCATAGAAAAGCTGTATAGCTTGATATGTGTCAAAAATGTTGTGAATGGCAGAGCTGAGGTTTGCTTCCAGTTGTTCTGGCTCCAAGGCCAGTATTCTGAATTGGTAAAAATAAAGTAATAAAAGGAAAAACACTCTAACATCATGAGAAAATACAATTGCCGTAAGAGTATTTTAATTTTATGGAAAAAAAAACATTCTTTCTTAATTTATTAAAAGTATAGTTTTGACATCTAGTATGTTCATAGAGCAGTAAAAATAACTCAAGATGGAAACATTAAGGTCAACATAGGTAAGTGGTGGAAAAACCTTTAGGCAAATATTAGCAGTGCGGAATACAATAATTAGTTAACGAAACACCATGGGTTGGACCTTAACCAGGATGAGGATGAGTCAGAAAAGGTAACATTTTATTTGCTATTAATGGGTGAAAGTAAAGTGAGGATGAGGGGTGAATAACCTGGGCAGAAAAAAAGATAGAAGCTTAAAAGTCTAGACTGTGATTTGAAAACTGTGCATATTTCAGTGTGCCTAGAGATAACATTAGGGTTTGGAGAAATAAAGTTCTAAAGTTAGACAAGAACTAAGACTTCAAAAGACATAGCACACTCCTGTTAAGGAGCAGCATAACTTTTCTGTTAAGTGATTCATAGCTGATTTAGTGTTTCAGGAATAGGATTCTGGCAGAATACAGTAGGGTAGATTATAGGAGAATATTCCTGGAAGCAAACCAGCCAGGAGACTGATTAAACATAGCCTAACTGAGGAGGGTCTTGAGGGTGCAATAAGCATCAAGTGAATTTAATTGGTTTGGAAGTACATGTGAGCATTGACTTGGTGATAAGAAGAAGACTGATTAGATTTGGGTATGACCAATGAGTTAATTTGAAGAAATATTTATGGATTCTGGTTTAGGCAACTGCAAGAGAACTGGGGAATACGGTGCAATTAGGTGAGACAAGAATGGGAAAATAAAAGAGAGTTTGAGGAAAGGTAATAATTTATAATTTGTATTTCTATCCAGAAGAAGATGTCAAAAAGGCAACTGCATTTATAGTGATGCAAGAAAAACTTCAATTTAAAACAATTTAAAGGACTTTAGTTGAGCAACGAGCAACTCGCAAAGTGGGAAATCCCCAGAATCACAACAGATTCACAGAGATTCCAGGGGTGCCTCGTGGTCAGAACACATTTATAAACAAAATGGTAAAGTTATGTACAGGAATCGGAAGTGAGGTACAGAAAAAGTGAGAATGCTTACGGTTTGGTGTTTGCCTTATTTGAACGCAGTGTGAACATTCAGCAATTTATGACAGGTTGAAGTATGGCCGCTGGGACTGGCCTACACTCAGCCATTGTTACAGGTGCATACCATTAAGTTAGGTTTTCAATTTTGCCTGACTATTAAGCTAGGTTACAGCTCATCCACAAGGACTCCGATATAATTAGAGAGTCCTACTTAGGCCATACTTAGTTTTAACAATTTCTCTCTTTTGGTCATTATCTCAATTTTGAGGGATTGATCAAAACCTTAGTCATTGTAAATGTACTTACGCTTTTGAAACTCACTGGGAAACAGAAGAGTGGGTTTTGCAAGAGAGAAGAAGGATTGAGTAGAGGATACCTCCTTATGCTGGAACATCTTGTTTACAGGAAAAAACAAAAGCTAGTCTGTTCTAGGATGTATGTGTTTTTTTTTTTTGTTTGTTTTTTTTTTTTTTTTTTTTTTTTAAGTATTAGTTTGATTATGTTACATTTAGCACGAGTGACTCCATTTTAGTTTGATTTGGTTTGCCGGGTCCTAGTCCATGAGTTCAGTCCAAAATAATGGCTTCCCATAATTTTGTTTAAAAAAGAAAATTCCCCCCTTTTGGCCAAGTTCTCACTTAGGTGAGAGTGTGTCCAAAACTTAGGGCCTTAGCGCTACTCTCAGTTACCATCATTTTGGGTTTCTGGTCTCAGAACGTCATTCGTAAGTTATGGTGTCCTCATTGTAGCACATTTCTTTCAGCTTTTGTCATTCTAGTTGAAGAGAAACCATCTGATGTTCTAGAGATGGCTACCTGCAAACATTTTGAGAGAATACAGCACAGCAGGGAGACTATTATGACTATTGGGAGGATAATAGCAAGAGTTTGGAGTATGCTCCTTACCCAGGGTCCCTATAAACTACACCATGTAAAATTAAATAGATTAAAGAATAAGCTAGATGAAGAGTCTACTCACTTGACTAAGTTGTCTTTTCATTAATCCCCTAAACTGAATTTTTATAATCTGCATTTGATGTATTTCTCCATAGGCCACAAGTGTCAACCGTTGCACAGGTACTTTTCTGTTTAGCCAATTCTGTTATTTAGTATAACTTTCACAAGAGAATTTAAAGTCTGTTGTGTAACGATAGCCTTTAAAGTAGAATTTGCTGTAGAACCTATTATGAGGGTGACAGTTCTAATTATTGCCTCTTTTATTGTAAACCATGGAAAAAGGACATAACAAATGATGTCTTTTTAATAGAATGAAGGCCTCCTGGCAACGTTCTCTTTAATCCATAATGTGGGTTAAGAGGAGTTTTGACTGATTATAAGGCAACATATGTAACACCAAAATTTCTCTCCTAAATTGTGCCTTCATCTTTTATCTATTAAAGTATAAGTTTAGTCATGTATAAGGCTTGCAAAATCTTTCACAAATAAAAGTATACCTGATAAGTGCCCATAGTATAACCATTTTTCATTTCTATTGTTCATAGAGGTATAAACAAGGAAAAAAATATTAAAAGATAAGAGTCTCATAATAGTAGGAGTCTTGATCTGTGATCTAGGGAAAAGTTGTTCACATCAATGATGCCATCTTCTTCTGGGGATAAACTTTCCTGGTTAGTTTTACCTTAAGAGTTCCAATGGGTGTACAGTTCCAGGAGTGTGGAGGTACCCTTCTCAGTTGTGAGATTATGAACCCAAGGTTCAAGGCTACAAACTTTTGCTACAGCGTGGATAGAAAGGATAATTTTTCTCTGATGTTCTCAGAAGATCTAATCTTCGGGTTGTAGATTGTGAAGGGATTCTCCTCAGTGAACCATAAAAAGCTTTCTTTGCCTGGTGAAAATACACTGTAGCATAATAACCTACTGTCACAACATCAGCCCTCTTGCACAGGAAAGCTTTTATACAACCAGAAGACATGCAATGAAAATGAAAATTGAATGAAATCCCTTCATCAATCTTTAAGTGGTCTATCAGATAGCCAAATGTACCTGAAGCTTTGATTGTCTTCCTGGGAATCTAGAACAAAACATTGGTTTTAAACTATTTCTGCAATTTATAAGTCACCACAACAACATATTCAATTTGAATTATTTTATCTTTTCCATGACAAGTAATAGAATGCAGAATCTTTAATTACAAAAGCTTTAAGAACTCAAGAAGGACAAGGCAGCTGTCCTGGTACTTCATGAGTCCATACTTAGCATTGGACTTATGTCCTCTTGAATACAGCTGTTTTTACAATTTATGAACTGATAACTAGTGGGGTATCATTAAAAATTAGTATAATAGTATAATAGCACTGACAACTAATGGGTTATTATAGGTAATTTGACTTAGACCATGAAGTTCATTCAAATTGTATATTTAAACAAGTTTAGTGTTGGCTGATTTATCATGATAACCTAGAGCTTGATTTCCAAAGGTTTTTTAAATACCAAAGATTTAAAACATTGAATATTACAAAATAGAAACTTAGGTTACTAAAAGTAATTCATTTAGCCAAAATGATAACTCAAAAATTTGCTAAAGGAAAAAACATTATTCTGATAGAAGACTTAGCTTTCCATACAAGACCCAATGGGGACAGCATGAGGCCAACTGACTCTGTCTCCTTTCTTTCCCTTCCCTCCCTTTTTCTTTTGTAAGTTTACTTAAAGGGCAAACACAAACCCTTCATTATATTTTAATACTACATGAAAATAATATTTATAAAAGAAAACCAAATTTCATATTTCCATTATTATTCCATTCCATTTTTAATGTTAAAATTAGTTTTTTAAAAACATCTTATAAATGTATTCAGTTTTAATTAGTTTGACCATAAGGTAAGAGTTTGATAAACATTTTAAAACTGTTTTCAATTTTTTTTCTCAGAGCAGAACAACATTCTAAGAAAACTCTGTTGTGCTTCTATTCCGGTGTCCAATATATGGAAAAAAAACATGAATAATACCATTTTAACTTTTTAACTTTAGCCAGTATGTTCACACATGGAATCTCTCTCTCTCTCTTTTTTTTTTTTTTCTTGAGACAGAGTCTCACTCTGTCCACCAGGCTGGAGTGCAGTGGTGTAATCTCAGCTCACTGCAAGCTCTGCCTCCTGGGTTCACACGATTCTCCTGCCTCAGCCTCCTGAGTAGCTAGGACCACAGGCACTCACCACCACGCCTGGCTAATTTTTTGTATTTTTAGTAGAGACAAGGTTTCACCATGTTAGCCCGGATGGTCTTGATCTACTGACCTCATGATCCACCCACCTCAGCCTCCCAAAGTGCTGGGATTACAAGTGTGAGCCACCATGCCTGGTCAGAATCTCTTTTAATTAATTTTTATAAAATTTTCACAGCTTGTTCAACTTCATTTAATTTAATTTAAAACAATGTTTTAACCCTCTAACCTATGCAAAATTTACATTCCCATGCTTTCTTATAATCTCTTACAAAAAACACATTTCTTTCTCTTTACACACCTTGCATGTAAACCTATTTTTTCAGTAGTCTCAATTACATATTACGATGTTAACTCTTAGCAGCTTTTATTTTTGGTGAAAATTTTGGTAAGGGATTTTAATTATGTACCAAGTGTGGAGCCTAGGGCCCAGACAGAAATGCAGATAAGGTCTGATTCTTTCCAGCGTCTAACTCCACCTGTCTTACCTAGCTGTAAAATAGTTAAGCTGTACAGTTAAGGGTCATAGTGGGATTTTAGTAAGCATTTAGGAGGCCTAATCACCTTTAAATTGTACAACATTTCTGGCATACATCTCTTTCATAAATTCTTTCACAACTTACATAGACCATGTACAACATGTTTAGACTTTCTGATGTGCCCTAAACATTCTTCTTTTTAAACAACCAGTCATTTTACTTTAGAATAAGAATTTACCATGCAACATCCTTTCTTATATAAAATCTCTTTTGTTTATAACCTTCTTTGCATAGCTGGGTGACATAGCTAATTCCATATATCCCAGACCTTATTTAGAATTTAATGTCCCCAAAATAAATTGAATAATTTTCAAAAGTCAAAGCAGTTTATGACTTTAAAGCATTTAGCAAACCTAATATCTGACCTGCATAATTTAGACAAAATGTCTAAATTTATCAATAACCTCTAAAGCTGTTTTTATTTCCCAAAGATTACTAAAGTTACATGAAGTAAAAGGCATTACAGTTTATACTTTGCTTTCAAAATATTTTATTTAAGTGCTTATTTTTAAGCCAATTATTTAATTAGAGCTCTTTTATATAAACATTGCACATATATAATTACACAGATAGACAGACAGAAGATTACTACAGTAGTTGCAAGATTTTCCATTTGCCAGTTTTTAAATTTCTTAATCGGTTATTGGCTTTAGGTTGGAGTTCTTGGAAGAACAGGGCCAGGAAAAGGGTTTCTGACACTCCTGTTTTTACCAAGGAGTCAGGCTATTAGAGCTTGAATATCCACCTTTAATTAAGCTGACTTTTAACTGTAACACTCTTTAATAAAGTCATTTTAAAATTTCTTATTACACAATTTTAGCCAGGCCAAATGGCTGATATTTCTGACTTTCAAACTTTACCAAAGGTAACTTTCCAGGTGCTCAGAGAAAGGAAAATTTAAGATAGTCCACGGGGGATAAGAGAATAAACAAGGTTATGCAGATATTAAACCAAAAAGGACTTACCTCCTAAACAGGAAATCAAACTTGGACTACCAGTGTGAAAGGCCAAAATTTTAGTTACTGAGCTACAGCACAAGGCAGTCTCCACTGCCCTTCCTAGAAGGGCACTTCTTACATTGTGGTAGCAAGAGAAAAATGAAAGAAGAAGCAAAAGCAGAAACCACTGATAAACCCATCAGATCTCATGAGACTTAATCACTAGCATAAGAATAGCACAGGAAATAGCACAGGCCCCTATGATTCAATTACCTCACCCTGGGTCTCTCCCACAACACCTTGGAATTCCAGGAGATAAAATTCAAGCTGAGGTTTGAATGGGGACACAGCCAAACCATATATATATATATATATATATATATATGTGTGTGTGTGTGTGTGTGTGTGTGTGTGTGTGTGTGTGTGTGTATATATTTATATATATATATATAATAAAATACATGATATAGAAGTTCCTTGTGTTGGAGAACCAACATTATTTGTTTGGTTCTTTTCCTGTTTTAGAGTAAAGTAAGTTATAAAATGTTACCCAGCACAATGAATTTTATGATCTCTATATTTCACCACTGTAGGAAGAGTGGCATGCGTTACTGGGTTTTGCGGTTATAATCATCTCAGATTAATATACACACATAATCTGCTTTATGATTTTTTCTACTCAATACATTCAAATTTGAAGATATAATACTTGCTAACATACTTTGAGAATTAAGAATTCTAAGATAAACCATTAATAATAAGGTAAAGCCTAATTATGCAAAAAACCCACTTTTTTATCAATGCAAAATATTCATTGTTTGGTGTATAAAAATGTGGATGCAGTTTCCACATCTTTTTCTAGCCCTGAATCTTCAGAATAGTTTTATTTGCCTGAACAAATTAACTAAAAACTAATTCTCATTTTTATAAGTTTTCATCGAGCAGAAAGAGTTTATTTAAAATTATCCATGAGCAGCTCAGGTACTCAGATGTGTTTTTAGTGACTGAGGATGCACAATTTAACCATCTTTAGTCATTACTATCAACCGAGAAAACACCACCAGTAAAAGGCCCAGTATAATATATATCTTAAGATACTCCACTTGTAATGATTGTATTGTTCTTTTAAGGCTTCATTTATTCTTGACAGAAACAATTATGTGAAGTAATTATATCTAAAGTCAGGCAGTGTGCAGTGTTCAATTTGGAAGGTAAAGAGCATTGTTTGACTGTTGTTACCAGGAACTTTCCTGATAGAGAACAAATGCTTACATCAATAGGAATCATGCACTTGGTAATTTATTATTTTATTCGCATATGCTGTTATCATAGTAAGTGCCAGGTTAACCATCTTAAACACAGGGACAAAATTACTAGAATAACATCAATGGGGGAAAGCAATAAAGTAGCAACTCATCAGTATTTTACTTGCATGGCTTGTTATTTTATAGGGTTTTTTCTTTACATGACCAAATGTTGCCTAATTGACAGGACAGAATTCTTCCACAAGATATCCAAACAAGATAGAAAGGTCAAAATAAACTGGCTAATACTGCTAATTGAAAACAGTTAATTTGACCAAATTATTCAAATTAAATGACGTGCTTCTTAGGTATAAGTTATGTATTTTCTCAGAAACAAATGAGTTCATTTTTTAAGATATATGATTAGAAACAAATTGTTACCTATATTTATACACAGTTTTCTTGTAGTTTGAAACAGTTCAAAATTCCTCTTAGGTTGCCTACATTGTAAGTCAAACTGATATATGAGTCCTTTACTTATTTCAAATAACTCCATATATGATACAAGTTTTTAAATAATTTATGGTAAAGAAGAAAATAAAAATATTGAAGTATTTTCCCCTGAATGTGTATCTTGTTTCTTTTCTTTTCCATTTTACTTGGTAAAGCCACTTATCTATTAATGAATTAAGTAATCTATTTTTATTTTATGAGGAAAGCTCATTTTGCTTGAAGAGATTAAAAAGCATTTCAAAATGATCTGTATTTATTTAAAGCACTATTCTGTTACAATAAACCAACAATTCTGCATTATTATGATCTCCAGAGCAGCAGGTGTCTCTAAGCAATGTCTTGAATGTGCCATTTTGCCTTCTCCAAAAAGATAATTTTTAAATCTAATTTATTAAATATGTCTTGATGCAGCATACATTTTATTTCGTAAAGGTATAATAAGGCCACTTAACACCAAAAGGCACTGGCTAAAATAACCGGATATTGAAATGATTTTTACCTTTGTGTACATATTTTATCTTCATTCTAAGAGAAAGAGAACAATATTAGTTTTATAATATATAGAATACAATATTAGCTTTCCAGAGATATCCTTCTTCCTGTTATACTTCCAGCATAACTTCTAGTATAACAGGAAGAAGGATATATCTGAAAAGATTCTAGATAATTCTAGAAAATGATTCCAGATCCCTTATGTGCATCAAATACATGTGAGAGACCTTAATTTAGGTTACACAGATTTCTAGGATCCAGAGATTACCTTTAGGAATCTGTGAACTGTAACAGTGTGAAGTTTGTTGCCTATTATTTTTGTGGCGTCAGGGTAAGCAATTTTTTTGTCATAGTCTCAAAGCTTTAGGCACCCTAAATATTTATAACATGTATATTTGTGTTGCATTTTTTAAATTGAGAAAATGTAAATTCTTCTTAAGAGTGATTATATTTTTGCAAACAAACTTAGATATGCTAATATTATTTAAACTGATTCTTGAAAGTTAGCAAGAGAGATATTGGGAAGAGACCAAAAAATCTTAAGCATTAGACTATCTCTGGTTGAAAGAATGAAAATAAAAATACAAAAAGATGGCAAAAGTGTGTACTTCTGTGAGCTATACTTTGTCCCTTCAAGAGGAGAGATGGTATGTCAAAAACTATTCCTTTCACATATACCAAAATTCCATGAAAATTTAGATGGTTAGCTAAAAAAATACATATATTTTATATATGTATTTTGTATATATATGTATATATGTATTTTTTAGCTAACATCTAAATATATATATTTAAAAGAAAGATTTAATTGATTTATATATAAATATATATTTATATATAAATATTTTAAATATTTTAAATATATATATATTGAAAAGAAAGATTTAATTGAAATGTTATGCATTGTAAGTACACCCAGATCCACAGCCATTTATTTCCATCATGCCAAGGTAGATATTCATATTAGGCAATTCCAAATCACCTTGTGGTGTAGACAAAAACTTTTTTTGTTTCCGGGATCCTGCACATGTACCCTAAGAGTATTAGGGACACAAAAAAATAAAATTTCTGAGCATTGGTAAAATTTTCCTTGAAACTAATTCTATAAACTGCCTAACTATAATTGTACTAAGATCATGATTATCTATGTATTTATTTATCTATACCCTCATTCATCTGTAACAAAGATTTGTCACTCAGGTTCCAACCACATAGTTATTGGTGAGATGAACATGTTAGGTATATAGGGGTAGGCATATACTTAGCTAGCCCTTGTTGAGAAACATACAGATAAGGTTGTGAGACATAACAAAGCCTCTTTAACTGAACTAAGTTATAATATAAAAATCTGAAGGAACAAGAAGTCGTATTTGTTTGTTGCAGTATAGAAAAACAGAGGAAGTGAGCCAGCTGAGAAAAAGATAAATAAAAATTGAAGGAGACATAGAAGTGCATTAGAAATAAAGAGACATTCGAAACAATGAATCTATTTTTTGGTTCATATAAAATACCTGACCTTAAATTACATAAGCTGTCTTACTTGATTTTCTTGTGGTATTTCTTCTTTTGGCTGAAATTACAATTATTTATTTCATTGAAACCAATAGAACAATAACTAATCTACTGTTTAATTACCTGGTTTATAAAGCCAACATTTATGTGGAAGGATAGGGAAGTAGAAATAAAATCACAAAACTAACCTTCTGCTTTTCATGTACTCTTATTTTTTGAATAATTTCAACTTTTATTTTAGATTCCGTGAGTACCTGTGCAAGTTTGTTACTTGGCTATATTACATGATGCTGAGATTTTGGGTACGATTGATCCTGTCACACAGGTACTGAGCATAGTACCCAACAGTTTGTCCAATACAGGATATATACAGGAAAAAGTATTGCAGCAACTCTCAAAGTAAGGAAGATTTAATATGATATATGAGAAACTGAACTGTATATGCCAGAAGTACAAGATTATAGGAATTAATTTCATTTCCTACAAATCTCCTAAGAAGCAGTAATAAGAGGAAGTGGAGAGTGGAAAGAAAGTAAATACAAAAAAAAATTTCTTAAAAATCTTACTCGTATTTCTCAATTTATAGGAGAGTGAATGGGGGAGATTAGGAGGAAATCATATTAATATACATGACTTGTTCTTCAGTAGAACAAGTTTCTCACTATTATGGAAAAATACTACGGACTCACCAGAATGAAACAGGCCAGGGATCACCATTTTATTTTCTCCAGCTTGGGGAATTTATATCAGAACACAAAGAATGATTGTTCACATTTGTAATTTTGCAGCATTATGGGACAGACAATACTTTAAAATTATAAGAAAATAGAAAGCTTTGCTATGAAAGATAGATATCAATATTTATGTGAGAGAATATCACTTACTGTTCATTTATTATGCATCTATTAAATTCAAGACCCAGTGTTGGCTTCAGTGAGTAGAATGGGAAATGAGACTCACTCCTTCACTCTTAGATATTATGTGAGTGAAGAAAATAAAATATTTGACCTTTGTTTTTGTTTCACAGCAGTAACAATTTTACTATATGTATGTATCTTATTGTTGTATATATTATTTTACCTCAAATATACACAGTAAAATGTATTTGAAATAAATAAAGAAGCAAAGTGAAATTTGTAGGTGGTAGTAAATTATGTGGTGACTAAGGTACAGATTGCATGGTCGAGAAATACTATAGTAAGAAGTCATATTTATGTTCCCAATAAGCTCCCAATCTGTATTAAAGACTATTAGCATGGTGGTCCAAAACAGTATATTTGGAATAAATGTTCATTTTTTGAATTAGAGGGAAATGGTAATGGCAACTCTAGAGAGATTACTACAAATCAAACTCAGTTCGGTATGAATCCATAGAGTTAATCAAAGAACCAAAAAAGCAAATGGAGATCAAAAGGTAAAGATCAGAGACATCAGAAACAGGATTACAGATATGAGAGCGCATACCATTAGAAAATCTTACTTCCAAGTCAGAGCAAAAAATGTGTGTTTAAAATTGAATATAACTATTTTACTTTCTAGAATTTGAAAAATCACACATGAAACTGTAGGTCAAAATGGTACATATCGTGCTACAATCGACATTTTTATATCATGATTATTCCTGAGATATATCTTAGTGATGTCTATGAACGTCAAGGCAAAGAATCTTTCGAGGACCCAGGAAGAAAAAAGCAAGAGACACACAAAGGAACGTAAACAAATAAAAACATAAACAACAAAAAAGAAAAGACACATGAACCCAGGCTTTATGAGAAGATTCAAAACAAGAAGTTACTTTTTCCAGTTTCTAAAAAGTATTAATAAAATACTCAAATTATGTAAACCCAGACAAGTTGTGGTTGATATTACTTTTAAAACAGCTAGTCTTAGGAACGTTTTTCAGAACATCTCAAAGAAAATTTGAAAGAGCTTTTGCTGAAATGATTTATCATTTCAAAGAAGAAATTATCAAACAGTATAACCAAATAAAAATTGGAAGAGCAGGAAGAATTTAGAAAGTAGAGTACAAAAAATTTTGAAAAGAGAGAAAAAGAAAAGAAAAGGTCCATATCTTTCAAACTATCCTTGAGGATGTCATCTATTATCGTTCGATAGTATGTTTGCATTAATGAGGATGCCTAAGACGACCCTGATTTTGTGTCTGCCCTATCAATAAGTACATCAAAGTCTTTGGTGACATCTGCCAAGTAACTGAGTTCTGCAATCTATCAGAGCTAACGTCTGGATCTCTTGAATCCCGGAAGCAATGGTTAAGTAAATTATCATTCGTGGTTTGGCAATAAATTGATTTAACTTAATTCATTTTAAAGGGAAGGCAATTTTACCTCATTGATTTTCAAATCTCCTCGTACTCACCTGTTTATTAAAGACCACTTTATCTCCCTTTAGCTCATTTTTGTCTGTAATAAATATTAAGTGTTGATAATGGAGGTTTAAGATATATCATATTTTTTATTCAGGAGGATAGACATTTTAATGTAGATTTTCAATTAATAAATACTATCTCCAATATGTAAACATTAAATGCTCATTTCATAGATTACAAAAGTAGATACTGAGTGATTTTTATCATAAATATAATAAAATGAAGATTTTATTATAAATTCTATATGTTCTGAAACATCATTATTCTGTCTCACAGTCTTCTGCATACATGACCTGTCATCAAGAAACTTCAACAGTGTCAAGTGAGTTTAACAATACTATTTTAAAAATATGCTGTTACAAATCAGTGATGGTTTAATCACATTAAGTTATTGACGCTACATTTATCTAAACATTTACATCATTTTAAAGAATTTTTGTAATATGAGTATGTTCCCAGTAAATTCAGTTAAAAAAGAGAAAGAGTTGCTTATTTGTTGAAAAACAATAAAATATATATAATTAATATTTTTTAAAGTATATGAAAAGAAGATTAAGGTACAAAGAATTAAATGATTGACAGAGCAGGGAAAGACGTATGGGTAGTGGAGAGGCAACCCTGACATCAGAAAGCACTGGCATCTGGCTGATATTCCGGACAGAGCCCACTGTCCACCCTGAGTGAAGTTAAGAACCTGTGATGGATAATCGTTCTACACCGCATCTTAAATTTATTTGACATTATCTCCGGTGCCCTTTGCTGCCACTCATGACCATACATGGACCTAGTTATCAGTCATCTTAGCTTAGATCTAGAAATAATATATTCAGAAACTTCAGCATCTGACCACGTCCCCTTATCTTTCTACATTTTTTCATTTAACTATCCTGACTTCA
Source organism: Rhinopithecus roxellana (assembly GCF_007565055.1). NCBI lineage: Eukaryota > Metazoa > Chordata > Mammalia > Primates > Cercopithecidae > Rhinopithecus > Rhinopithecus roxellana. The sequence continues at coordinate 74,036,108 of NC_044566.1, read as the reverse complement.
ACAAAATCTGAATTCCATCTTATATTCAACTCTTTCTTGTGAGTGTGGTCAACAATTTCTCATTACTTTTTCAGTCTAACTTTTTCCCAACTTCTCACCTTCGAAGAAATACAAATCTCTGCCTTGTCTTGGTCTTTACTCAGGGGGCTAAGCATTGCTGAAGAAAATTGGACAACTCTACCCATCAACATCTTCTCCAATGTATAGTCAACCATTCTACAGCTCCAACTGTTGTATTTAGATTAGTCTGTCACCTTTAATCTTTAGCTATGTCATATATTTTCTCTATTTCTTAAACACCTGTGCCTGATTTCTCCATTTGACTACTGGTCTTAGTAGGTGGCTTCAACACTCACCACTCTGCAAAAATAGTGACAGAGAAACACACCCTAAAGGTCATGTAACTAATTGCACAAATTCATAGTCTGCATTTACACTCTCCCTTTCTTCTTTTCTTCCCAAATACAATGAAGAATGTATACTCTCTTCATAATCTGCCATTGCTATCTCTACTTCAGATGCTGTCACCTGCTACCTTCTCAAGTAAGAAAATTCTCTCTCTCTCTCTCATGTCTCTGTGTGTGTGTGTGTGTGTGTGTGTGTGTGTGTGTTCCCACCTCTGTGTCTTCCACATCTCTTTTGATAAACTTCTGTTCCTCGTATAATTTCATTGTTGTTCTCTTTACACCACAGAAACTACTTTCACCTAGATTCTAACCAGCCACCATGTCAATCATCAAATCACTCCATTTCAGTCCTTATCGTTCTTGAGCTCTATTAACATTCAGCTCCGTTTTCCTACTTCTCCCTTTTGACTCTCTCTTTCCTTTATAGCCATGCCATTAGACTTGCCTAGTTTTTCTTTGACTACTCAAATAGCTCTTTCCTTGACACTATTTTTCCAGAGCTGTCTTCCTGTTTCACTTTCATAGCTGCTAACATTCCTCTGGATTATAGTCTAGGAACACCCTTCTTCTCACTCTACAAATTTCCCTTGATGACTTTCATCCAGTTTCCGGTATTCATTAATATTATATACCAATGACTCCCTAATCTAACTTGGGGAACTTTCCTCTCTCCTCAACCATATCCACCTAGATATTATACTTTTCCATAATTGCAAAACTAAAATTATTATTTGAATTAACCATTCACCATTTCCTCCACTGTTATCTTCAACAGCAATAAGAAATTTAAAAAATGATAACTTCATATAACCTGTTACTCAGGCTTAGAACAAATCAAGTTATGAATTTTTCCTCTTCTCCTCATTCTCACATCCAGTTATCAATTCCTAACTGCATGCTCCAATTCTTTCTCAAGCCCATTTATTTCTTTTTATCTCCAGAGTCACTAACTGGATTGCATCTCCAATGCCTCTAATCTGCCCCCAGACCTCACCATTACATATAATCACTATCTTGTCACCTGTCTCAACTTTTCTCCACTCTGTTCTGTAGGAAGATAGTAAGAGCACTAAATCTGGAATCAGAATACTTTTACAATTGAATCCTGCCTGTCCTACTTGTGAACTTGTGAGACTCTGGGAGATAGAGTTACTCACTTCAATGTATTTTATTACATAAGGTGAACAATATTCACTTTATCATGAAACTATTGGGAAGTCGTGTAAGATAAAAGTTGTGTGAAAATGCCTAAATAATGACCCTTGAAATTTAATCTATAAATACTTCCTCTTGCTAACATTAATATATTAAAACAGAAATTTCTACATACTGTTCCTTTGCTTACATCTATCTGATCACTGTCTTCTTCTGGTCTTTGGGAAAAATCTCAACTCCCAAACATACCTAATAATACCTTGAAGTCTGCTTGGCCTTATTAGCTCTCTAGCTTCACAATTGAGGCCTGATCCACTCATGTCATGTGTGTACTCCCCACAGTGCGCTTCTCTCCATTCTGAAATGGGACAGGAGAAACTGCTTGAGGCAACATCAATGAGTAAGGTCTTTTAGATAGGAAAAAGTTTGGCAATATAAAAAACCAGAAAGGAGGTTGTCATGGCTCAAATGTAGTAAGAAGATTCTGTTGAATTTATAAAAAGCTTCCAAATCATTGAAAACTTTTAGGTCAAGTATTCTCACCCTTAGTACTACTGACATGTTAGGCCAGATAATGACTTGTTGTGGGAGACTGCTCTGTGTATTTTAGGACGTTTTACAGTATCCCGGCCCTTACTCTCTGGAAAACAGTAGCACTTTTCCAGTTGTGACTATCAAAAATGTCCCCATGTATTGCCAAATGTCTCCTACGATGCAAAATTATCCTTGGTTGATAATTACTGCTATAGGCTAAAGACTGATATTTTTTAACCTAGAAGGGGAATAAAAGGACCATGAAAAATTCTAAGGAATAGTTTGACATGTTCTAATTTACATTTTATAAAAATCACTTTGACAATGAGGTTGGAGAGGCTTTCCACATAAACATTGAACCCTTACAGATTGGTAATAAGATTTGATGATATATTATGAAACAGGTGCCATATCCCCAATTAACAAATATATATCAAGGAAGTCCCCTAGACGTGAAGAGACAGCAGCATGGAGATAAGGAGCACTGTTGCAGTTTGCAGAAGTCTTAAAGGAAGAGAGAACAGTGTTTTAACTGAGGGCAAGCGGAGTGGTTATCCAGGAGCAGCAGTGGAGTGGTTAGATAGTATCATCCCTGCTCTTCACAGAGGTACTGAGGTTCCAGAAAGCCCTCCACTAGAGAATGCTAAAGAACAGGGGTTTTTTATTGTTGTTGTTTGTTTGTTTGTTTGTTTGTTTGTTTGTTTCTGTGAGATTGCGCTGCCCACTCATCACAAAGTGATGATATGAAGGATGGCCATATACAGTTTGTTTACATTAAACTGGGATTCCTGTGAGTATAGCAAAAAAAAATAGGGAGCTCAAAAATAGGAATAATATTAAAAAGGAATTTAGAGCAGTGCATTGATGAGATTAATTGGTAGATAGTTGAGGATTGATTTTATATTGTCATTAAAATGCAAATATGATCATGTTATTCTCCCAAGAGAGCCCTTCTCTGGCTTCCATTTCCCTCAGGGTAAAAGGAAACTCCCTCTTGTGGTTTATGGGGCCTGAATATGCTGAGTCCCACTTACCTCTATTGCTCCCAATCATTCCATAGATGCCTTAGAACCTTTGCACTTTCTTCAATTTCCTTAGATTTACATTTAGTGTGGGGGTATATTAAATTAAAGAGTAACTTATGTTACGTGATAAGATAAAAATTAAGAATGATGAGTTGGTGAGTCCTGGGTTTCTATTTTAAATAAGGAGATCAGGGAAAAATTTCAATTTCAAGTGACACTAGAAAGTGGGGATGGCCGGGCCTGGTGGCTCACGCCTGTAATCCCAGCACTTTGAGAGGCTGGGGCAGGCGGATCACCTGAGTTCGGGAGTTTGAGACCAGCCTGACTAACATGGAGAAGCCCAGGCTCTACTAAAAATAAAGAATCAACCAGGAGTGGTGGCGGGCACCTGTAATCCTAGCTACTCAGGAGGCTGAGGCAGGAGAAGCGCTTGAACCTGGGAGGCGGAGGTTGTAGTGAGCCGAGATTGTGTCATTGCACTCCAACCTGGGCAACAAAAGCAAAACTCTATCTCAAAAAAAAAAGAAAAAAAAAGAAAGTGGGGACATGGTTAGCCTATCCCTCAGGGCATCCATGTCCCAGCATTATTGGAAGCAAGATTGTGTGGAAGATGGGGCTAGCGTGATGCTGAATTATCTTGTAAAGATCAAATAGCCAGAACCCGTAGAAAAGTAGTTGATAGTGAATAAAGGGTCATAAGTTTAAAAATGGTACTCACACAAAGATATTCAGAATCAATGAAAGTTCAGCTCCGCATCTGTTCTTTCTTTGTATAGCCTTTATTGCTCTTTAAAATTACATACTTAGTGTGCTTTGAGATGTTATTGTTGCTGCAATTTTATGTTTTAATACTCAACTTGGTCATATCTCTATCAGATCAGGACCCAAAGCTCCTTGCCTAACTATTGCTCAACCAAGTACCTAGACTCAAGTAGGTTCTTCCCTAATATTTGTTACTATATGTGGCTATTTAGGGTCATAAAATGTCTACGATTAACTAAAATGTGCTACTAAATAAACTACAAATCATGTTTAATTTAGATATTTCATATGTAATAATTGCAATGCTTGCTAAAGTGAAAAGAATTTTTGATATGGTTTCACTGTGTCCCCACTCAAATCTCATCTTGAATTTTGGCTCCCATAACCCCTGCGTATCACTGAGGGACCCAGTGGGAGGTAACTGAATCATGGAGTGGTTTTTTCCTGTGCTATTCTCCTGATAGTGAATAAGCCTCGTGAAATCTGATGGTTTTACAAAGGTTAAGTCGCCCTACACATGCCCTCTTGCCTGCCATCACGTAAGACATGCTTTTGCTTCTCCTTTGTCTTCTGCCATGATTGAGAGGCCTCCCCAGCCGTGTGGAACTGAGAGTCCATTAAGCCTTTTTCTTCATAGATTACCCAGTCTTGAGTATTTCTTTATAGTAGCATGAAAATGGACTAACACAATTGCATGTATATGAAGACACTAAGAAACAATTTTTAAAAAACAAGAAATAATTTAAGAAAAATTACCCAGGTTGTTTATGGTTATAATTCTAGAATATTAGAGGGGTCAAAATTTAACCCAGATCTCCAAAATTTACTCTCATATCATTACATTCCATAGCTCTTTATTGTAGACAGGAGTTTGCTTTTAGAAACCCATAGCGAAATTTAATATTGTACTGCACATGTTCTTTTTATGTATTTTCTTTCAATAATTCTAGCTTTACTCATAAAATTTCAAGTACATTGGGACAGATAAGAATTAAAGCTGAGAATATAAACAAGAAATTCTGGTTAGCATAAGAGTAGTTGTACTTGAATGTGACTTTGAGGAAACTTAATAAAATCATAGATCTTTTTAGACCTCATTTATTAACTGAGTATTGTATGCACATACACACTGTTTTCCTTTCTTCTACTTGTTAGTTTTTTATAAAATTCTATTGGGAATGAATATTGATAACCTGTCATAATTTTCACCTGAAATATCATCTTTCATATTGTTCTTGATTTCATTGCCTCTGGACTTAACATTTCCTCTTTGAATATCTGTTGCATTATTTTATTAAGTATTGATGTCATTTTTTAAAGTTATTTGAGATCACTCTTTTTAACTTTTAAAACTAATCAATACAGCATTTGTAACCCTCCATTCTTTCTTGTCTCCCTGGAACCCAAGATTTTTAAAAAATATTTTTAAGTGGTTTAGTAAGTAGGTTAGCTAATACTTTTAAAAACATAGTACATAATCCATCCATCATTTATATTTGCTATGCATGACACCCTTCATGCAAACATCTCAGAATGCTTTTTCTGTTATTACTACATAACAGAATATACAATTAAATGACAAGTTCCAATCAATAAGTCTAGACCTGATTTAAACTTAGCCAACTTTTTATATCAATAAATATAAAAGTAAAACAATAACAAAAAGTAAAAGCAAGGGTAAGCACATTATTATCATCCAAAATCATAGAAGCCCAACAAGATATGAATCCAGCAAACCCTTGCTTTGTGTGTCTTAAAAAAATTGAAAAAAATCATATGAAAATTTTTTTTCTTGGAGTATCCATTAGGATAAAATAAAAATGGTTTTGTTCCATCTCTTCAAATAGACTACTAAATATCCAAAAAAGCATGTAGATTCTACATCTTCTGTCTTATCCAAAGCCTTAAAGACCTTGTCTCTCTTGGATGGGGAAAGATAATTCCTATCTTCTAGACATTCTTTCGGGAATAGATAGGAAGTCTTCAATGGCATTTCTGTGCAAAATCATAAAATTGTATTGTCTTAAAAGACTTTGCAGATGAAGCTTTCAGAGAAACATGAAATTCTCTCAAAGAGAGTCATCAACTTCAAGCTACTGAACTTTTACCCAAATAGTTTATAAGGCAGGAAATAAGACACTCTAGAATAGGGCCAACTGATATTTTTTCTCCTTCAAATTGATTAACTATCCTTTTTTACCTGTCAATAGTGAACAGATCTGACATAAAGCATTACTTTCTAAAAGAACTATATAAGACAGTTAACTTTTCATATTTCACTCTTTCTTGAAAGCTAATAATGCTGACTTATTTTGATCCTTTAAAATACACGTTTAAAATAGGATTTGTTATTTGTGGTAGCTCCGGCATCAACAAGGACAACAGCTTTAAAGCAATTTGTTATTGACTTCAAACACAAGTTGGCTAGGTACATAGCGACCGAACTAGACCTGAAAAACTGGATTTTGGCATGGTATCTAGCTTGGGGTTGGACACAAATTAAATATTTAATTATTTTATTTAACAGTACTAAATGAGACATCATTTATACTCATAAGTAAGCCTAGCAAAATTTTTCATTATTTGTTCTAAAATCCTCTCTCCTCATCCTCTTACTCTCTCATACTTTTTTTCCTTTTTATCCCCTTATTGTGAATTTACCTTCACCTTAACAGATGTCAATGCTGGTTCTGACTTCCCCAAAGTGTCCACTTTTCCCTCTTAGACAATCTTATAGCATTATCAATCTTTCAGAACACTTACCACCAGTGTGAAATTAATGATGACATAGTTTTGTTTGGAATGGTCTCTCCAACTGAGGGAGAAGAGAGACCATTATCTCTTTTACTCTGTAAGTCTGGGGCCTAGAACAAAGAGGTATACATAATAACTACTCAATAAATATGTGTAGAATTAATATCTTCTACCTTTGCCATCTGAATTACTTTCTAGAATCTCCTTACAAATGACTAGTCCACAGATAATATAATTCACTATTGTTTTTTGGTGCTATAGTCCATTTATTTTTCTAGTTTAAATAAGGCCCTGGCTTGTTTTGTTTTATTTTTTAAATCAGATGATATTTCAGCACTTTATGTAAAAAATATATAGGGCCAAGAATTTGAGGTTGTGGAGAAAGTTAGAAAATGAGACATTGCTGTTACTTTCTCCCTTTAAGTTAGCACAGATTTTCTCTTCGATCTGTGTGTAGAAGTTGCAGAGTGGAGAATAATACAACATAACAATGTAGGAGATCACTGATGAAAAGAGGCTTTCAGCTGATACTCCAACCAGGTGGACATTATTAAGATAATTCCATACTAGTACTTTCAAGAATGAATATATTTACAAATTATCTAATTCTTTGTACAAAGATGCTGTTTTACCATGAAAACATAGTTATACTCGGAAACATTTAATTGTGTAAATATTGTAAAAAAGTATAGTTTCAATTGGAAGTGCAATCACTCATCTTTTTTTACTACACATTTTATATATTCTTTAATTCTTCTAGTTGTACCAAAATAAAATACTGCCACTGCCAAATTTTATTCTCATTTCTATTTACTTTTCCTTCTTTTTCCTTTGAATTTCATTTGTGCATGTGTGCAACTTTTATATGGAAATATCCAAACTAAGTCTCAGCCTAATCTCAATAATATTCATAGGATATAAAACACAGAACAGAAAATTTGCTTCAAAATTTATAGACGTAAATACTGTTTTCTTGGGAGGCCTAGGAGGAAAGATTGCTTGAGTCCACAAGTTCGTGACCAGCCTGGACAACATAGCAAGACCTTGTCTCTACAAAAAATATTTTTAAAATTTAAAAATTAGTTGGACACAGTGGCACATGCCTGTAGTTTCAGCTCCTTGGGAGTCTATATATACTTAACTTTCATATATGAAATTGCCCATCCATTTATATATTTTTCTTATATGAGAATATTGAGAAATTAAAACTAAATGATCCTTTCTCTTGCATGATACTGGCTTATTAGTTCACTGACATAATAAAGAACATGCATTCTTGTATCTAGTTTGTACACATTATAACTTATGCAATTTCATTTCTATTTCTGGGATATATTTTACCCATTTTAAAGTCATGCACCTGGCTGAAATTATTTCTCAGTTCACATCCACAACTAAGGGTCTATGATTCTTTCGTTTTTCTCCTTTTTCCATTATAACAACCTATTTTTATCATTATTTCTTTCAGGTCATTTAGATAACACTTTGTCCACATAATTTCAAAGATATATAACCAGCACTTAAGAAATACAAATATGGCTTGACACATATAATTTGGTAATGCAGTTAAATATTATGGATTTCATCTTACCACCATTTTATTTCCAGAACTCCATTACTTGGTGTCAGATTTTGCTTTATTACTTGATTATATGCTTTCTATCACGAAGCTAGACTAATTATCTTTGAAATAATACCATTGGAATGATAAAACCATAATCAAAACCTGTTCTTTTTTTCAAAATGGTATATTTCTCATGATTCAAACTATATAAAGTTAAATATTGTTTTTCTATTAGTTAATGCCCTTGTATTCATTTGCCCATGTCTCTGAAATTCATAGTAAAGATGAGGAGGAATCACTGAAGTTGAAAGCTAACTAAAGGGCAAGAGAATATGTAACATAATGGCCTGAATTAACTTTATATAATAGGGCATTGTGACATTTGTAAAAATGGTGAAAGAGGAATGTATGCTATGACTTCAATGAAAATTTATTTTTGAGATTTTAAGACAGTTCCGCATAGAATTCAGACCTGGAATTTAAAGGGCAGAATAAGACCTATTAAGTAATTCAGTTCATTCTATAAAGACAAAGAGAAAGGGAGTGAAAATGTAATCACTCATTTTCTGCAAGCTGAGATGTAAGGATCAACATAAGGATGGCTATGATATTAGTAGCAAATAGAAAGATTCAGTGGCTGCTTTAAGTTGACAGCAGTTGCCTGGCTTCTGCTGTGAATTCAGGTTGCTAAACAAAGTTATGCTTACTTGCAGAAATCATAACAAACACCATTGAAACTGAAACCTAAAATGCAATTTATTTTGTGCATTAAAGTAATATAACACAAAGAACTCTGTGATACATTACTTTTCCATCATTAATATCCATCCGTAAGTTGATTCAGGCTGATGATAAACTCCATTATATCACCATTTTTTTCTACACTAAAAAAGGGATAAGACAAAGAGAAGAGAAAACTTCCTTTTATTAATGGCAATCCAAGGCCTACTTTTATTTGTGCATATGAAGAATGATAGTCTTGTAAATGTGCCTTCATTCTAAAGTAATTAATCATCCAGGAAACAAAGTTCCATTGGTAGGAGACAAATTTGGGGAAACATCCTAGATCATAGGCTCTACAATGCAGAAATTAATTTTATAAGTATGAGAAAATTATTCTCGAAGAAAAAAATGAAAATAAAAATTTATAATTATATTTCCCCAATTATTCACAATGTAAGTAAGTATACTATACTTTGGGGAGTATGATCTTTTTCTTTCATATAAATTTAATAGCTGTTATTTGATTATTAAACTATGGAAATACGTTAAGCTATTTACAATAAATTCTAATCTGCTTAAAGTAGTATATTGATTAATCAGCTTTTTATCCTCTTAAATGTCATTTGTCTTGTATAGATGTATCTATTAAAAAGTTTTTATGAAATGAAAAAATACATGGGTCTAAACCCCGTTCTAGCCTATACTACGGAAGAACAGTAAGCAATTTCAATAGTCAGTCTTGTCATTTAACTTCTACCATAAACATTAAAATAGTATTATAGGATTAAGTTACATTTCCTTTGTTAATTTTTGTAGATATCAACAAATGTTAGTGTAGATTAATTTCACAAATATATATTAACCATTTTTGGGGGGAGTTTAGGGAACTATGACTTCCAATTATATTGTAACATCTTTGAAGGCAGAAATTAATAATATTCTCTTCTGGTCCATGAAAGTAATTGGCATTGCTAGCTAGACTTTAAAATTTTTCCAAATGAATTTCATTCATTTTGCATTTTTGCACAAAATTTATGTTGTGATTCTATGACTTTCAATAATTCCAAACACACTAACCTTTATCATGCTTCTCTTAAGCTATATTTAAGTTCAGTTTACTTTACCATACTCGGGCATTAAGAAACAACCACAGATTTCAAGTGTATCCAGAATAAGAAATTAAAACTCACATAAAGCAGATTTCCAATAAGCCTTGCTACATGTACATTTGGGCTAATTGAAGCTAGTAAAGAAATATTTCTTTTATAATATAGTCTAAATTATTCATAAAATATATTTGAAGTTCTTGGAAAATATAAATTAAAATTGATTTCTACTTATTAACATGAAAATAACACACTATGTATATTAAAGTATAACTTTTAAATATTGTGAGATGTGTTTATAATCTTAGATTGTTAAATACTTTTCTTAGTGTGAAGCTATATGGAAAAATATTTTCTAGTGGTAAAATACCTCTTTATAAAACTAGCAATATTTGGAATGTATAAACTCATTACCTATGAATTCTTTTAATCCTTTTTTATTCAGAAAAATAATCACACAACTTGACAAATATATGTTTTTATGTTTGTTAAATGCAGTGTTATTTGTAATAGCAAAATCTAGAAAACACCATAGGTCACCTTGAGAAATTTTGTAATATAAATTATGATCTGTCCACATAATGATGAACAATACAGCTAATATGTTTATATGGAAAGATACAAAGTTTTCCTGTTAAGTAAATAAATTACATACATCAATATGTACATAATAGTATCTTTTTTTCTGTTTTTTGGTGCATACATAGAAAACAGTCTGGAAAACAGTCTTTAATAGCATAGTAATTGTGTATTTTGAATGAAATAACAGATTTTCTTTTGCTTTGTTTATAATGATTTATATATGAAAGCATGCCTGCTTTCAGACTTTAGAAGTAACTTGGCCTTGGCCACACCAAATTAGGAAAAACAATATAATTTTCAACATTAAAATACTCAATGTGTTCGTTTTTCTACAAAGAACAAGTGCAACTTTTATCCAAAATTATTTTTATTTTATCAGCTTACTGATGATATATTCTAAACAGTAAGTTTTAAAATGCTGTCATTATACTTAAATATAATATATAAAAAGCGGCATAATAGTTGCTCAAAATGTTCAAAATGGAATTTCGTATGATTCAGTAATTTGACATCTAGGTATGTACTCAAAGTAATTGAAGGCAGTGATAGGGACAGATACTTGTACACTAATGTTCATAGGAGCATTAATCACAATAGCCAAAAGGTGGAAACAACTCAAATGTTTGTTAATAGATTAATTGATAAAATGTGGGATGCACATACAATAGAATGGTATTCAGCTTTAAAAAGAAAAAAAAAATTCAAATAAATGCTACAACATGCTTGAGCCTTGAAAAAGTTATTCTAAGTAGAATATGACGTACACAAAAGGGCAAATATTACAAGAGTTCATTTATATAACGTTTCTAAAATAGGCAATTTTATAGAGACATGATGCAATATAGAGGTTACCAGAGCCAGGGGGAGGTGATAATGGGGAATTATTTTTCAATTGGTTCAGAGTTTCAGTTTGGAATTACGAAACACTTCTGGAGATGGATAATGGTGATGGTTGCACAACAATATGAATACACTTAACGCCAGTGAATTATGCACTTAAACATGGCTACAAAGGTAAATTACACGTGATGTGTATTTTACCACAACTGGAATTTAAAAATATGTACTATTTTTTTTTTCTAAAACAAAAAGGTTGCACATTAAAACTACATGCAAGTTAATGTCCCAAATACATTGTTCTATTTCTTCGTTAAAATCAATGACTCAGATTCACTTACAGAATCATGGGAAATTAACAATATAATTTTTTCACATATGCTGACTAGATTTATTGCTGGTTGGATGAATGATTCTTGCAGTGTTTTACCTGAGGCAGTTATATGGACTATGCACCTTTAACATTTGTTTGGCCTATAATAAATGTTGTACAAATCAATCTTCTTGATATGGCATTATGAACAGTAAAGCTTTTATTTTTAATGAATTTTCTTGACAATTTGGCCAGAACTCAATTGAAAATTAGTTGTAAGTTAGCAATTTTAGGGAAAAAAGTCGAACAACAAAAGATAGCCTAATCCTAATTCATATCAAATATTTTAATTCATATGAAAATAGAATTTTCATTACTCCAACTTTTTAAAACTCTGAAGTATTAAAAGAACTTCACTAAATATAAACTTCCTTGGTTTCATATGGTTGATTGGTTTCAATATTAAAGGTTTTCTTTTTCTATAGTATGTCACATTTTTATGAATGCATAGTATGTTGGAAATTAACTCTGAGGAATTGCATGCTTTTTGGTTCTTCTTGTTAAGTGTTTACTATGCCCCTTTAAAATGTGGCTTTTTGATACATACATTTGTATTAAAATATTTTGTATACTTAAATAAATACACTTTACATCTCTCTTTGAAGACAACTTTTATACCACTAATATTTAAAGCATCATGCCTAAATGATTGCATTACTCTGTAATTGCTGTTTACAGCAAATGAATACAATAATCTTAGAGTATCTTACTATCAAAAGTGGAGAAAAGAGGACATTTTTTTAGTCCACTAGATGGATGTGTTGTTGGATGAACTGGAGCCAAATTCTGTGTATAGTAACATATATCTGTTACAGTTTACCCTGAGAGTGATTCTGAGAATACACTGGTAACATTTCATTTAAAATAACTCTTCATATCACTCTCACAGACCTGGATGAAGCCACAAGACATGTTGACCTAAGTCTAGCCTGATGTGGATTGCAGGCTAAGTCACAGAAATACACATCCACATAGAGCTAGAAAACATAAAATTGTACACCAAAAGTTACAAAGTTTATAAAATATTGTTCATTTGTCATGAAGTTGATTTGTTCACTTTTCGTTCTCATAAAATTAGGAAATAAAAATCGATGTTATCACTTCTAAGATACCACAGTTTGAAAATTGCAGGTGAATATAAGAGACCATTGGCACTTACTATAATTCGTATGAAGAGCAAGCCTAAGACTTTAAGGTTCACTGTAATTCCCAACAAAAACTACCTTACAGGAGGAGAGAGACTAAGCTTAAGCAAAAATTGCTGAACATAGAATTCAAAAATAGCAAGACAGCAATATTGGATCTAAAATATGAAGATACTCAGATATTGAAGGAATGTCCATAGGAGGTAAATCTGAGAACCATATTATGTGAATTGTAAATAATTAGCAGTAAGTTAGATAGGAGTGAGCACTCTAGAAAAGAGCTTGGAATACTACACTGGCCCAATTCAAAATTAGGCAGAACTCATCTTTTAAAAGCACAGAAAAATCTATCTAATTTCAAGATGAACAATTAAAAATACTATGATTAAATTGATGCAAAAATATTTTAAGGAAAATATGTAAATGAGCTGAATTCTGTCTAAATAATAAACGCATGAGAGAAAATATGAGTATAAATCAGATAAACTCAAAATGAGCTTAAAAATTAAGAAAATTATGGAAGTACAAGAAAATTGATAAATCAGAAAGTATAAAGCTCAAAAACAAGATAATGAGCAAAGGGCAAGGGTACAATGAAAGGAAAATAACTCTAATAAATCGATATTATACTAGAAGAAAAATAAAAGTAAATAGACACCATGGCAGATATAGCAAAGAAAAGAGAACATAGGCAAAGCAAAAAATTAAAAATTCAACAAAAGAAATAGATAAATTAAGAAAAGTACTTAGAATGAAAACATATAGAATATGTATAATGGAGGAAAAAGAAAAGCAATTCAAAATAAACATACATATACAAACACATATACTGTATATATACATATGTTTGTGTGTGTCTGTCTGTGTATATTGATATATGTTTCCTAAAAGAGCAGTAGTAGTGTTAGTAGTAGAAATAACAATAATAGAAACATCATATTGATAGTGCACAGTGTTTATGGGGAAATAATTCTAGAATGGTCCAAACTCATATTCTACCTAAGCAACTGACACTTTATATTATATATATATATATGTGTGTGTGTGTGTGTGTGTGTGTGTATTTATTATATATTAAATATATAAATATAAAAGCAAAATATTAGTGTCTTATAAAGAAAGGAAAAACCCTGTATGACACTTTATATATGATAGAGTATCCAAAACACAATAGAATAACAAATTTAAGGTAGTCAAGAATGAAAACATTAACTAAGATTTTAATTTTGGCTAAACGGACTTTAAATATGAAGCCTGGATACCATCAGCTAAATTATCAACATGTCAGATCTAAAAAATTGTTTCCTTGGTTTATTTTTAAGTAATCTAGAAGATGACCTTCAGATTCAGAACTTCAGGAAAAAAAAAAAAAAAAAACTAGCACAAACTTCAGAAAAATATCTCGTGAAATTTTTGAAACGTATGTAATTAAGACTAAATTACAGGGATAAAATGAATTAAATGTTTTAACAATATAAATGTAAAATACAATTTTTGAAAATATGGTGAAAGGAGAAGATTACTGATTATGTCATAGGTATTAACTTGGTATTAAAATATTAATTTAAAATAAATATGTAAATAATATGAGTGAATAGTAAGTTTCATTATTTCCCATAGGAATGACATAGGGAATTTTAAGATCAGTATCCATATGAGCTTATTACTAGAATTATAATTTAGAAAATACCATAAATACAAAAAATATAAAGATAACAAAAAAGAGACAGATATGATATGGCTTTTCTCTGTGTCCCCACCCAAATCTCACCTTGAATTATAATAATCCCCATGTGTTGTGGGAGGAACCTCGTTGGAGGTAATTGTATTATGGGGGTTTTACCCATGTTGTTCTTCTGACAGTGGATAAGTCTCAGGAGATTTGACGGTTTCATAAAGGGGAGTTCCTCAGCACATGCCCTCTTGCCTGCTGCCATGTAAGGTGTGCCTTTGCTCTTCCTTTGCCTTCCACCATGATTGTGTGGCCTCCCCAGTCATGTGGAATATGAGTCCATTAAACTTCCTTCCTTGTAAATTACCCAGACTCAGATATGTCTTTAGTAACAGCATCAGAATGGACTAATACAGTAAATTGGTGCCAGTAGACTGGGTTGCTGATGTAAAGATATCCAAAAATGTGGAACCGACTTTGGAACTGATTAACAGTCAGAGGTTGGAACACATTGGAGGGCTCAGAAGAAGACAGAAAAATGTGGGAAAGTTTGGAACTTTGTAGATAATTGCTGAATGGTTGACCAAAATGCTGATAGTGATATGGACAGTGAAGTCCAGGTTGGGGTGGTCTCAGATGGAGATGAGGAACCTGTTTGGTACTGGAGCAAAGGTGATTCTTTTTATGTTTTAGCAATGAGACTAGTGGCATTTTGTCCCTACCCTCCAGTTCTGTGAAACGTTAAACTTAAGAGAGATGATTTATGGCATCCGGCAGAAGGAATTTCTGAGCAATAAAGTGTTTAAGATGTGAATTGGGTGCTGTTAAAAGCATTCAGTTTTATGTATTCACAAAGATATGGTTTGAAATTGGATCTTATTTCAAAAAATTAAAAAAAGAGAAGCAGAGCATAAAAGTTCACAAAATTTGCAGCCTGATGATGCGATAGAAAAGCAAAACTCACTTTCTGAGAAGAAATTCAAGCTCGCTGCAGAAATTTGCATAAGTCACTAGGAGCCAAATGTTAATCACCAAGACAATGGGGAAAATGTCTCCAAGATACATCAGAGACCTTAACAGCAGCCCTTCCCATCACACAGGTCCAGAGGCCTAGTAGGGAAAAATCGTTTTGTGAACTGTGACTATGGTCCCCCAGCTCTCTGCTGTCTAGAGACTCAGTGCCCTGTATCCTAGCTGCTCCACCCATTGCTATAGGGGCCAAAGTAAAACTGAGGCCATAACTTCAGAGGATGCAAGCCCCAAGCCTCGGCAACTTCCACGTAGTGTTGAGCCTGCAGGTGCACAGAAAGTAAGAATTGAGGTTTGGGAACCTCTGCCTAGATTTGAGAGGATGTAAGGCAATGCCTGGATATCCAGGCAGAAGACTGCTGCAGGGGCAGAACCCTCATGAAGAACCTCTGTTAGGGAACTGCAGAAGGAAAATGTGGGGTTAGAGCGCCAACACAGAATCCCCACTGGAACACTGCCAAGTGAAGTTGTGAGAAGAGGGCCACCGTCCTGCAGCCCGCAGACTGGTAGATCCACCAACAGCATGCGTTGTGCACCTGGAAAAGACACAGACACTCTATGTCGCCTGTGAAAACAGCCAGGAGGGAGGATGTGCCCTGCAAAGTCACAGGGGTGGAACTGCCCAAGACCATGGGAACTTGCATCAGCATGACCTGGATGTGAGAAATGGATTCAAAGGAGGTGATTTTGGAGCTTTGAAGATTTGGCTGGGTGTTGATATCTCTATGTTCCCAGACTAGTAAATGTTCCCTAATGTAACTTCCCTTAATCCAGCATCCTCAGAAGCCAGCCTCATGAATACTCTCCTAGCTTTCGCTGGTACTTGTTGGCTATGACCTGAAGCTTCTTCTGGACATAGTCTGTTTCCTTCCTTAGCAGATCCAGCACTGCCCCAGGTGGATTCAATTGTGACTTAGTTCCAGTTATTAACCTTGTGACAAAAAGGGAAGATGTAGCCAGACTCTGTGAGTCACATGTTGTTTTACTCAAAAGAGACATCTGTATCATATTCCAGCAAGCAGTATGTGTCATATTATTAGGGATGGGTGGACCACTTCTATAGGCTCAAATAACTCAAGAGAATCTGGGAATTTAAGATTTTGGGGCATATATACCTAGATATCCTCATCCCATTCCATGGTCTCATTCTTCCTGCAATGAGACCTGAGTTGGGTATACAGATCTGTCTATACTGAGATTTAAGTTGTTTGCATATAGATCTGTCTCTATTGAGATTTAAGTTTCCTTCGGGGTTTCAGATCTATGATTATGTCCAGGGCATGAGCTTCAGCTTCCTCTTCCCTTGTCTGCTGACAATGAGTATCTTTTTATATGCTGCCAAGGAGGCCTTCTATCACTCACCTTTGGGCTGTCAATTAATCACTTCTAGTCTTTTGCTATCTTCTTCCAAAGCATAAATGGCAGTAACTATCCAATTTTATTGCCCTTATATTTATTATCCCTCCCTTGTATCAGAGTCCTGGTACTTTGCTCTAACTAGCACATCTCTTTCCACTGGTATACTACTCTCATTCACCACCAGTGAAAGTTCTGGGGCACATTTACATTCCCATACATGTTCCTCCTACAACAAGCAATGAAGTCCTTGTTGCCAGGTGGCTGACAGTTAATTAGCTGTAGAATCCCATTTTGGCATCTCCTCTCTGAGATCACTCTTTGCTCAAGCTTACTGATTGATCTTCCTGGAAAGGAGAACTTAAGATGGAGATTAATTTATGGGAAATTATAGAGTAATGTAAGCATCCTTTAAGTTTGTTCTGAGCTGGAGAAGGGCGCTAAGTCTATATTTATCTGTGTTTTCTATCAGTGGATGCAGGTGGCCCCAGAGAAGGGGCGTGACATTGAAGAATCATTGTTTCCACCTAAGGACAATTTATTCAGATGGCTGACTGCTCGGGGCTTTAAGTGACAACGTTCCTAGCAAGTGGAGGAACAAGTTCTTCAGTTCTGAAGGGGAATCATAGTGGAGCATCAGAGCTTAGAACACTGTGCATTGTCAAGGCAGTGACCACTGTGGTTAACTAGGATAATATTGGGAATATCTGGGCATATGTGTAGAATATGTGTCTTGGAGTTATACTGCCTAAAGGGCAAGGTAGCTCTGTATTTAATTATATTTAAATGACAAATATATTTGTTGTACAACATGTTTTGGAATACAGTGAAATGGCTAAGTTGAGCTAACTATGATGTGTATTATCTCACAAATCATTTTTGTGGTAAGAACGCTTAAAATCTATTTTTTCACCAGTTTCAAGAATACAATATGGTGACTATAGTTAATAAAAAGGTAGCTGTGTTTTGATAGAGCAAATCCCACTAGCCACTCATCCAACAGATGAATGCTGTTCTGGCATGTGCTGGGAAGGGTATGGTGGTGATAATTCTCTGGCCTTTGAGCATGCTTGTGTGTAGATAGGCTGAAACCCAGCTATCCAGCTGTTGCAGAACACTTCCAGGTGTGAAAGTCTATTGTATCTACTGTATACATAGATTTACAGGAATGTATTGAAACTGGCAATGTGTACAAATTATAAGAAATAGAAGAAAACACATTCAACCTTATTATGGAATGTAGAAATTACACAATATCACAAAATAAGAACTAGTAGTAAAAACTTTATTCCTCTTTATCGCCTTAAAAATGCTATTCTGTTGACTATAGGTGATAAATGAATTTATATAACAGAATAAAAATATTGAAAACACACTGATTATATATGTATATATAATTGGAAAATATCTATAATTAGAATATATATATATCAATGTATTTAATGTATTTCAGTCAAACATTGGGAAAAATTCTGTGATTTATCATACATGCATATTTACTTATGAATTTCTCTGATTCTTCACGATTGTTTATAAGAATATTAATTATTCTATGATTTTGTTTCAAGAAAAGAATAGCTATGTCTGATCTATGAAGATCAACATATTTCAAGGTATTTCTTAAGAAGTTAGTTGATATCACTAAAAAAAATCAAGAATGATCCCAGATTACTCCTTTGTACCTTGTTTATAATATTTCCTCCATAGGGAATTATCTGAATATCCCAAGACACTTGTTTGATAAATATTAAATTATTATAACTGTCAAACACAATTTTTTCTGAATTATGATTTCAGTTTTATAGCCTTAGCATTAATATATTTTATTAATGTAGGCTAAATTTTTTATTCCAAAATTTTCATTTTCTATTTTACATCTATTCTGGGAGAAATTATATATTACAATCTGCCTGCTATATGAACTGGCTGGCCTAGAAAGAAATGGCTGAATTCCCATTTGAAAGAGTTGTGTTTTGTTTTAGGGAGAAAAGTTTGATCAGTTGTAAATTTTAATAAAAGATAAGGCCCACCGTGTATGACATAAATTGGAACTATTTTAAGGATAGGTTTAAATTGCTACCTAATAAAGTAACAAGTATTTGCAATTTTGATGGCTTAACAGGGGTTTTGTTTTGTTTTGTGTGGTTTGCTTGCTTGATTTATTTTAGAAAACAGATTCTCTAAGAAGCAGACAAAAAGGTAGGAAGCTTGGGACAGCAGTTCAAAATAGTGAGGAATTCTATATGGAGAGGAAGGTTAATATATTTCTTGGAACAATATCATGTTGGATTACATTCAAAATTATTTCTTGTTTGATAAGTTCCCCTTTTTATACATTAAACCAGAGTAAAAGTCTACTGTACATTAACTCTGTGTGCCTAGTCTTTTGATAAATGAAGAACAAAGGACGAATATCCTGGTGTTCCAGGTCCAGAGAGCACAGGCATGGAGCAGAGCTGGTGCTGTGATTAGGGGTTCTGCAAAGTGATTGAATGAGCTGCAGAGAAAAGTGACTCAGGAGGAAGCATTTACCAACCACTACTCAGTACCACAGGTGACCACTGACAGGGTAATAGAAGGATTATGGAGAAAGGCATCACTCTCCTATAGAAAAGCATTTGAGTCATCTAACTTACCTGTTGAATGGAAAGGTGATACCAGGAAGCAGGAAAAAAGGCTTTGTGATATTCAAGTAGCATACTCTCTGCTTTCATACGTGTACATTGTACAAAACCTTTTAACACATTTTATTGATTTAGGTTTATTAGCATTGCAAGTCTATGTTGACAAATCAAACAAGAACACTCTAATTGTTAATCCTTGTCTCTTAAGGAAGCAGCTAACTTTGGGATAAATAAGGCAAAACAGATTATTTTTCTTCTTGGGTCTTGAGTGGAATGAGGTGGGTGGATATATCCCCACAAACACATGTTCTAGAATAATGTATTTTTCTTCCCAATGGTCATATGAGTATGCAATAGATACAGGTACTTTCCTCAGGGGCTTCAAAATATTTCTCTTTTCTTCTTTTGTCTCTGACCACTTTCACTGATATTCTCTATCTAGAGTAAATCCGTCATGCACTGTACAGCTAGGACACTTTGCAAGTATCAAAGGAAAACTGTCACTACTTGTAATGTCCTAAGTCATGTGTGACAGAACTATTTTGCTGTTCCCCCAAATCTGCAACTGGTCTCTATTTAACTAGATCTGCCCATCTCGGCCTCCCAAAGTGCTGGTATTACTATGTAATTAAGATTTAAATGCCAAGTCCCACAAATCTTGGTGTATAATGAGATGCCATTTAACAGACCACTATTCTATTATGACTCTGTCTTATACTAGTTTTGCAAGTCTTAACAGAAGGAATTTGGTTGGGTCCAGAGTCATAAATTCATCGCTGAGGTTGAGTTTTGGTGTCAAAGTGAAAACATAATATCGAGACCAGCAAGTGATAACCATTTGGACAGACTGGATTGACATGGTACTTTTTATTTTGGTCATAAAATATATTGTAGGCTGGGCGCAGTGACTCACGCCTGTAATTCGAGCACTTTGACAGGCCGAGGGTGCATCACCTGAGGTCTGGACTTCAAGACCAGCCTGGCCCACGTGGTGAAACCCCGTCTCTACTAAAAATTCAAAACTTAGCCAGGTGTGATGGCGGGCGCCTGTAAACCCAGCTACTTGGGAGGATGAGGCAGGAGAATCGTTTGAACTTGGGAGGTGGAGGTTGCAGTGAGCTGAGATAGCACCTTTGCACTCCAGCCTGAGCAACAGGAGTGAAATTCCGTCTCAACAATATATATAATATAACATATATAAAACATATATATATACATAAAATATATATACACGAAATCTTTCTAACCATCACTATTCTATCAGTCTTTTCTTTAAATATGGTTGACATAATTTTCTTATCTTCCAAATTTCATTACATTCAATCGATGATAGGTCAATACATTAACGCATCGTTAGAGGCCTCCACTGTGCAAAGCACTTTAAAAAGCAAAGCGTGCTCAGTGAAGCAGGGGGCAATACACAAACACTACTTGACCTGCTAGTTTGTACACATAATATAGAAGGGTAAATAATATTAAGCAGAGAAATACACATACAATTATTTAATTGGAAGTAAATGTACTGTTATTTGGGGTAAAGGAGTGCTTCCTAAGAAAATAATATTTGACCTGAGGCTTGGAGGACATTAAGACAGCTGAATAGGTAGAAAGAAGATGGAAGATAAAAACTCTCAAGAGCCGGCTGGGCGCGGTGGCTCATGCCTGTAATCCCAGCACCTTGGGAGGCCGAGGCGGGCAGATCACGAAGTCAGGAGATCGAAACCATCCTGTCTAACACGGTGAAACCCCCGTCTCTAGTAAAAAATACAAAAAAATTAGCCAGGCGTAGTGGCGGGCGCCTGTGGTCCCAGCTACTCGGGAGGCTGAGGCAGTAGAATGGCGTGACCCCGGGAGGCGGAGCTTGCAGTGAGCAGAGATCGCACCACTGCACTCCAGCCAGGGGACAGAGCGAGACTCCGTCTCAAAACAAACAAACAAGCAAACAAAAAAATTCTCAAGGGCCGCTGGAAGCCAGACTGAGGAGAAAATTGAAAAAAAAAAAAAAAAAAAATGCGAGAGAGAGAGCAAGCTAGACTAGGGGATGCCTAATTCTGTGTATGAAATGGGCCTTGTGCTAAATCTCAAGCTGTGCATGTATTCAACAGACCTGAAGCATAATAGAAAGTAATTGAGAATTAAACTACAATATAAACTATGGCCCAAATTTCAGAATAACTCATGAATTGTGCACGTACAGGATAAACTCAAAGAACAATGAAAAGGTTTTAAAAACTGTACTGAATTTTGAACCCACAAAAGGTGAGAAATTATTATGTGAACCTCAGTGGATTGGAAAACAAAAACCAGAAACAACACAAAGATAATAACAAGAAATAACCTTCTCCAGAGGATCTGTAATAAGATCCAAAATATGATAATATAGTATTCAATATGTACAAGATACAATCCAATATTCCTAGACAAAGATCCCAAAATATCCAATATTCAAAGGAAAATTCAATCAACAGAAACAAGAGGACAAATACTACATTATCCCACTTACATGAGGAATCTAAACTAATCAAATTCATAGAAACAGAGTAGAATGTTGGTTGTCAGAACCCATGAGGAGGAAAAAGAGGAACGTATTAGTCAATGAGTAAAATATTTCAATTATGAAAGATAAATAAATCCCGGATATCTACTCTAAAGCATAGTGCCAACAGTTAACAATCCTATATTGTGTACTTAAAAAAAGCCAGAGTAGATCTTAGGTTGTTTTACCAAAATAATAAATATAGGGGACAGGAGGTCTCTTTTGGAAATGTTTGATTTTGGTATAGATTGTGGTGATGGTTTTACAAGTGTGTATTTATCTCCTAATTCATGAAGTTCTATACATTAAATAATGAACAGGCTTTTTTTTTTTTTTTTTTTTTTTGTATTTCAAAAAACAAATTAGACAATTGAAGCAAGTGATAAAATTCCCAGAAAGAAACAGATTTTGGAAACTGACTTAGAAGAATCTGAATAGATCTATAACCAATAAAGTTATTCAATAAGAATCTCAGGATCAGATGACTTCACTAATGACCTCTTTCAAATATTTTAGAGTGGAATAATACTAATCCTTAGAAAGTCTTTCAGAAAGTACATGAACAGAGACTATTTACCAACTTACTCTGTTGGATCAATATTATCCAGATACCAAAGCTAGGCAAAGATATCGAATAAAAATTTCAGTGAAACTACCCAGGAACATCCTTCTTGAAACATTAACACAAAAAATACTTTAATCCTGACTAACGCGGTGAAACCCCGTCTCTACTAAAAAAACACAAAAAAACTAGCCGGGCGAGGTGGCGGATGCCTGTAATCCCAGCTACTCCGGAGCCTGAGGCAGGAGAATGGCGTAAACCCGGGAGGCGGAGCTTGCAGTGAGCTGATCTGGCCACTGCACTCCAGCCTGGGCGACAGAGCAAGACTCCGTCTCAAAAATAAAATAAAATAAAATACTTTAAAAACATTATCAAATTCTAATCAAAATTAGCAAATACCCTAAAAATTTAAATGTGTTTTAGGATCTAAATACCAATTAATGTCATTATTCATATAAGTAGTATAAAGAGGGAAAAAAACATCTGATCATCTCGACTGATGCACAAAAAATTGTTTTGATGACATCAAATATCCATTCATGACAAGAATTTCAATAAATTAGGAATAGAAGAAAACTTCCTCTTTCTGGTCAATAATATGTATGGAAAATTTATGGTAAATTATACTTAATTGTGGAAATAAATAATTTACTCCTGTGATCTGGAACAATTCAACAATGTGTGTTCTCTTCATAGGTATTCAATATAAACTTAATACACATAAATTAATTATATCTATATACCTATCTATCAAAATGAAAATACAAAATAAACCATCAAATAAAATAATTCACAAATCAAATGTCTGATAAATGATTTGAATCCATAATATATCTCTGTTGTTATACTAATACTACAATGCCTTCACTACTGTAGATTGATAATAAATTTTGAATCAAGTACTGTAACTTCTCTAACTTGCATTTATAATTATGTGCCACATTTTGCTTATCTATTAAGAAGTTGATGGGCCTTTAATTTATAGTTTACAAGGATTGGAAAAAATTGTACTGGCTATTCTTGCTTCTTTGCACTCCATAAAAAATTTAGGATAAGCTTGTCAAATTCTACAAAATTTCTACTGTAATTTGATATGTGTTATGTTGAACTTACACATTCAATTTAGGAGACAATCATCATCTTAATAACATAGATTATTTCCATGAATGTGGCATGTCTCTCTATTTCTTCAGACATTATTTACTCTCTCTCAGCAATCTTTTCTTGTTTTCAAGGTATATCATGCACTTCATTCATTAAATTCATTCCCAAGAATTCTATTTTTGATGCTATTATAAATGGAATGTTGTATTGATTTTATGTTCATATTATTTGTTGCTAATACATAGACATTTCATCTATATATACATGAGTAGCTAGTAAGCACATGGAAAATCTCAACATCATTAGTCATTAGGGAAATGCAAATTACAACCACAGTGAGCTATCATTATTCTCCTTATAGAATGGCTATAGTCAAGAAGACTGATGGTACCAGGTGTTAGCAATAGTGTGGAGAAACAGGTGGGAATGTAAATAAGTGAAGCCACTTTGGAAAACAGTTTGCCTGTTTCTGAAAAAGTTAAACATATTGTATAGTAACAAGCTCTTTATTTTCTTCTGAATTGCTAAAGCCTGTTCAAGACATACTACTTTGCAGCAATGACATTTTTCCATTCCACACCATGAAAACTCAAAGCACCCTGATATAACCAGGAACTGAGAAATGTTTTGCGTGAAAGTGTATGGGAACATGGTCAGAAAGATAATGCTTCTAGTGCAAGAGTGATTAGGAACTAGAGAGGGAGAAGTTGTAAAATCTTCACCCATTAGTGATGAGGGAGTTCAGAACACTCTAATTTCTCATATATCTATATATTTTGTGTTCTTCAGTAGAAAAACAATGTAGAAATTTTATATGAATGTTGCTGTTTTAATTGCAAGCAATAAGAATACCAAATCCAAAATGAACTTATTTTAAAAGAGATTAGAAACAGATGAAATAGATGGAGAGGTGGAATACAGCAGGCTTGGGTAAGACAAGTGTCCAGAGAGCCTTCAGAGGCCAAGAACAAATAAGTAAAGAACAGTTTAGCCAGTCAAGGTGCAGCTACTAGGAGAATGAGTCACAGCTGCCTTATCTCTTCCATTTTCAAGATTAAAGGAAAAGGATCCCGCTGGCTGTGTTCAAGTCACATGGCTACCCTGGTTTACTGAGAGTGGTAGGGTAGGCTGTACCTAGATTGCCTTTAACTAGAGGGCACCTGTGTGTAATTTCCCCCTGTCCACACACCAGCTGGAAAGGAACACAGAAAGAAGTTGTGATTCTAGAAGGAAATAGATGAGCAATGGATCCACAACCCATAAATTTGGCATTGTCTCTGTCCACATTTAAAATCAACTCATAAAGCACACATTTTTCAACTTCCCACTCCCAATACATAGAACAATGCCTGACACCTAGTAAACAGTTATTAATTGACTGGCTTACCACCCTGTTCAATAAAATCCCCTAAAATCAAATGAGAAAATATTGTCATAAATTTTAAAACTGATAGAATAGATATGACATCCTGGCTTATGATTTTATTTTAATATTATTAAAACAATCTAATGACTATATTTGTCATTATGGAGCTTCTTCACTTAATTTAAAAAGTTTTAACAATTGAGAAAAAAAATTAACATCATAAATTTACTGGTAAAGCAGAAAATGAACTCAGGCATGTCTGCAACAGATGGTGAAAACTAACTCATCATTGTAATCATTTTATTATTTCTCATCAAATTCATTATTGATTCTAACACGTATTTGTACTATGTTTCCCAAAATGGAGGAAAAATACATTGTATATTTCTCAAGGGGAGAGAGAAATGCCTTTGATGATCTTTATACATGAAGAATGGAATTTGATTACTTAGAGTTACAGATACTTGCTATTAACATAATATATCTGGAGACAAACAGTGAAAACTAGTTCTGAAACACACATCAGGAAAAATGTGGGGGAAGCACGATGAAAGGCAATGGTTAGAACTAGACAAATTCACCTTGTTCCCTCAAAAACCAGCAAGTGTCTAAAAAAAGTCGGGGCTGTGCTAATGTTATTGTACTTGACTCAGCAACAGCAGAGTATGCATCTTGCTTTATTGAAGTCTTCCCTTGCCAATAGAGAATAAGAACTATTCAAATATTCTAAAATATTGAGATTTGTAATATATTAATCTCTTAAACAAACTAGTTTATATTAATTTCTGAAGACCCATGCCAAGGGAGAAGTATCATAGCGTATCAATGACATTGACAATTAGTCATTTTTTCCCCTGAGTTTTTGTATAACCTAATTCGTTTTGTGCTTACACGTCCTCCAGGTTATTCTTTGCCAACATTAATAAAAAATTTACATGTTAGACATGTTAGCAGTAACTCACCTAAAATGAGATTCCTTACTCTAGGCTGCCAGTGTGAAACCCTCAATAACAACCACCCAGTCCTATGTGAATCATGTAAGTGACACACTGACACATCATAACAGAACAGACTTTATGACAGCTCTTGGATCCTTTATACACAGGAAGACTCTCTCATGAATTAAAAACCGCTAAAATTTCTGAGAATGTCAACTTTGTTGTTTAAAGCAGAAGTAGGGGAAGAAAATTAAACAATAGTAAATACCAAAAAACTTGTGGTCCTTTTGAGACACTGGGCCAAAACAGACTTTGGTTTTGGCAAGGGAGGAAGAAGAAGATATTGATGGGAGGCAATAAAATAATTTAAGGGGTGGTTTCCCTTCATTTCCTTCCTTCCTTCCTTCCTTCCTTCCTTCCTTCCTTCCTTCCTTCCTTCCTTCCTTCCTTCCTTCCTTCCTTCCCTCTTCCTTCCTTTTCTCTTTTTCTCCCTTTCTCCCTTCCCTTACTTTCTTTTTACCTTTGTATTTAACTTTTGAATTAATAGACATCATTTTCTGCTCATCTTGGTTTTATCTCATAAATTTTATTCCTGTGAGAGAGACAAAACTTGATTTAAAAAATCTTATCAATCGAAAGGACAAGAAACATTTTTAATACAACTAACCAGAACAAGATGAAAGAAACATAAAATTTTATTTTATAAATATATTTTAAATTACAGAAATATCCAAAGTTCACAAATAATAAGCAACTGGATAATACAAATAAATAATAACACTTTGTATGAGGAAAGAAATTGTAACATCAAAAGACAAAATGTCAACAAACTTAGTGAAACAGTCTAATTGGTCTTTATTTGCAATTCACTAATTGGGGAGCATCTCATTCTAAAAAACAAAGGGGCTATGCTGGGCATGGCACACTGTCCGATTTTATAAGGTAGCTTAATCAGGCACAAGGAAAGAGCGAAAAGGAGACTGCTCAATATCAGTTTACATCAGGTTACCTTCCTTGTAAAGGTTAAAGCAGATAGGACTTTTCAATTGTGCCAGCTAAAACTGGCCTGTTTCAGAATTCGGCTATCTCTGTCCTTATTTCTTAGAAAGTCAGATAAATAGTTTAGTCTCTGTCGGGATACATGGGACTTTAGCAGGAATTACTCCAATTTGGTTTGCTCTATTGGATCATAGTGCAGGAGAGCAGTCCAAATCAATGACCTCCTATAAATTTATTTAACAATACATTCCATTATTTTTATATAACTTATTTTGTCTCATTTGATCTCTAACAGTGGCATAAGTTAAATAGAGCATTATTAATCCTGATTGCAGAAGAAGAAAGAACCGGTGATTCTGAACAGTGAATTAGTTTTGAAATCAAAACTCTAGGAAGATAATAAATTCCTGGAACACAAGAAATCTGTCTCCCTAACTAGAAAACAGTTGCACTTTCAGAATCTGCCTGATGTAACTGTTTTGGAACCCTGGAGTCTGTCAGAGGCTTGCAACTTTCACACCTTTGGGATAGTAAAAGGGGTGAAATTCAATTAATTTCTGCTCTTTGCAAAGTAGCAGCTACCCATTTCCCATTGATAAATCTGTGGAAGGGACAGGTGCACATGTTCCTAGAGCAACCTGTACACAGCTTCTAGAAGCCAAGGTAGATTAAAAAGTACCTTGTCCTCTAAATATTAGAGGTCTGTACTTTAATCACCAATTGCTGCTTTTAGATCATAGAGCTGCAAAGAGACAGGTGGACATAGTTGTTGTACTTCCCTCCATTGTGATCCCAAGTCCCCAACAAATCAAAAGTGAAAAGATGGAAGATGATATTACATGCAAGGAGCTTTCCATGCAACAGAGTAATTCCATGCAAAAGAAAGCAGAGGAGGTTACACTAGTATCAGACAAAATAGACTTTAAACTAAAATTTATGAACCAAGAAGGACATTATATATTACTAAAAGGTTCAATGCATCAAGAAGACATAAAAATTATAAACATTTATGTGCTTAATAACAGACCATCAAAATGTATAAATTAAAAATTGGTAGGATGGAGAGGAGATAGATAGTTCTCCAATAATAGTTGAAGACTTCAATATCACATAACAGAACTTATGAGACACAGCACTGCTGAGAGGGAAATTTATGGCTATAAATGGACACTAAAAAACAGAGATCCCAATCAACAACATAACTTTAAAACTTAAAAAACTATTTTGGTCTATTTGTATTGCTATAATAAAATACCCCAAACTTGGTATTTTATAAATAACCAAAATTTATTTCACACAGTTCTGGGGCCTGTGAAGTTCCAAATCAAATTACCAGCAAGGTTAGTATTTGGTGAGAACAGCTTTCTGCCTCAACATTATGCCTTGTTGCTGAATCCTTCAGAGGAGACGAATGCTGCTTCCTTACATGGTGAGTAGGAATAAAAGAGCTCTGGAGCTCTGGACTCGCATAAGCCTTTTTTATAAGGGAACTTACTCCATTCATGACGGTGGAGCCCACATGGCCTAATAAGCTCCCAGTAGCCTCACCTGTTAATAACATTTCCTTGAGAGCTAAGTTCCAATACATAAATTTTAGAAGAATACATACATTCAAATCATAGCATAAGCCCAGAAAAATAAAGTAAGTGCAAAGCTAGCAGAAGGGATGAAATAATAAATATTAGAGAGCAGAGGTAAATGAATAAGAAAACAGAAAACATTAGAGAAAATCAGTGAAATGAAAAGTGGCTTCTTTGCCAACATGACAAACCTGTAGCTAAATGGACTTAGAAAAAGTGAGAGAAGACTCAAAGTACCAAAATCAAAGTGAGAGTGGGATTATATTAGGGTCTTGAAGTGATATTTGTACACCCAAGTTCATAGCAGCATTATTCAACATAGCTGAAACATGGAAGCAAACCAAGTGTCCATTGATAGATAAGTGGATAATCAAAATGTGGTATATATATAAACAGCAAGTTATTCAGTCTTAAAAGGGAAGAAAATTCTGACATATGATCCAGCTCTTCCACTTTGAGGTATTTACTCAGGAGAAATGAAGTCATATGTACACACAAGACTTGTGCTTATTATTTACAGTACATCACTTTATAACAACCAAGAAAGGGAAACAATCCTCACTTCCATTAACAACTGACAGGATAAAGAAATTGAGGCCTATCTATTCAATGAAATATCACTCAGCAATCAAAAAGAATGAACAGTTGATAAATGCTATATGGATGAATCCCCAAATATGGAGCTAGAAAAAAAAGAGTACATACTCTGTATTTTCATTTATGTCAAATTCTAAAAAATACAAACAAATCTGTGGTAGGAAAAGATCAATGGTTGTTTGGGATGAGGACAGAGAGAAGCCGGAGGGAGGGATTACAACAGAGGATATGAAAATTTTTGGAGATAATGAATATTTTTATTATCTCAAGGGGAGTGATGGTTTAGCAGTGAATATATCCCGGTTAAAAAGTTATCACAGCATGCATTTTAAGTATATGTTGTTTATTGTATGTCAGTTATAACTCAATTAAGGCATTGCTTTTTTTTTTAATTTTTAAAATAAGTGAATGAATTTGATTTTTATGGGATAGTTACATAGTAACAGTATCTAATAAAGAAACATCTCTTCCTGATTCCTGATCCAGGAATTCTGATTCAGGGTACAATTCTGAGGAGACTTTATAATTTATTACCTTAAAAATAAATACTTCCATGGAATCTTTATGTTATATAATACATCACTAGACTATTCTTGCACAAGGCATACATTTAAAACATTTAATTAATATTTAGCAGTCTTTCCAAGTTATAAAATACACGTCAATTAACAAGTTTCTCTATCTCACACACACACATACATACACACAAACACACAGACACTTTTGGACGGATGTTATTATCCACAGTTATTTATTCACTTTCCTCCTATGGACTGGTCTTAGGAAATTCTTGAACGAAAGCACTAAGTTTTATTCTTGCAGAATCTTCATGTATTACTGTAGGGTCTTAAACATGGTGAGTCCCCAGTAAGAACTTGTTCAAAGAATAAATGAACGGTGACTCCAAATGTGAAAGATGCAGAAAAGAAATAAAGGAGAAAGCAAAAGACTTAGGAAATGTTGAGAAAACGTCCAGTGGGAATGCTTACAAATGGAGTGGCTGAATATGTTCTAACAATGCAATTGTCTGATGGTTAACATTCAGTTTAGGATTCTTTTACTTTTTTGAGATTTAAGCTTGTCTTTTCTTTCTTCCAGAAGTCTTTTAAAAATTCTATTGCATGGTTATCAAAGGCTGGGTGGAGGGGAGATGGATGGAGAAAGAGAGATGTTGATTAAAGTGTACAAAATGTCGGTTAGACAGGAGAAATCCAGCTGTAGTGATCTATTGCACAGAATGGTAACTATAACAAATAAAAATGCCTTTTCTATTTCAAAATTATTACATAGTAGACCTTAAATATTTTCACCATAAAAAAATGATTTGTAAGGTCCCGGATTTGTTAATTAGCTTGATTTAATCATCTCACAATGTTGTATCAAAACATTGCATCAAAATTATTGATGGCAATGGGAGGCAGACAGGTGCCTAGGCAGAAAGGTGTGTGTCCCCAGTGAAACACCACCTTCAAGCCAGGGACAGCCTGAAGCCGCGAGACTGGGCTGCCCGTTCCAGGTGAGGTCCAACACCGGTAGTGAGAATTTCCTTGATGCCTTTGGGACAATCAAGTGGGGCTTGTTCCAGGTCCTCCCATGAACCAATCAGCACACAATTCCTCCTGCTCATGGACCAATCGGCATGCACTTCCTCTGAACCTATTAAAAACCCCAAACTCAGACTCAGACACTTGTCCGGACGACCTGCCTGCCAATGGGAGCTATCTACTTCAGATTTGGTCACTCAGTAAAGCTCATTTCTAGGCTTTGCTCACCCTCCAGTTGTCCGCATTAACCTCATTTTCCCTGGACGTGAGGTAAGGACTTGAGACTCCCCCAAACGAGGAGCTGTAACACATCCATGGCTAGCTCTCCATGCTGGCAGGAGCCAAAGGGGTTATAACACCAAAGCCCTCCATCTCTGCTAGTGCCACGTGACCACTACACATGAGGCGAAGCAGAGGCAGGGCTAGGCCAGCCCAAGAGAGGAAGGCAGCAGGTGAGGAGAAAGAGAGAAGAACTGTGGCCCTTCTGGGAATCCAGACCTTGGGGATTCCTGAGCCAGGGCTCTGATATGCAGTAACACCCTCTTTGGGGATCTGTGGTTCTTGGTGTCTCTGAGCTTTTGGGACCCAACACGTTCCCCTTATCCAGACACTGGTGCCCACAGTGGAAGACACTTGCGGTATGTCTGAACCAGCTGCAGCCTTGCACAGAGCTGGTACCTGTGCTTGTGCCTGGACCTTGCCTCACTGCTGCAGCAGCCCTTGTGCCTGGCTGTGTGTAGTGGCTGAAACCAGAGCCCAGTCACTCATACGCCCTTTGCCACTCTGTGCCTGGCTCACCCTTGGCAAGCACGGGATCTGGGCCAGTAGTGCAAGTCGAGCTCAGCCTGCTAGGCTGAGTGGGCGAATTAGCCCAGTGGCCCGAGCAAAACTCAAGCAGAGATGCCTCCAGCCACAGAAGTTTCTGGCTGGTAAAGTGACACCCTAAGGATCCTGTGACATTATTATTTGTCAATTAAACCAAATTTTTAAAAATTGAAAATCATTCGGTTGCACTCATTAATTATGTACATGAATTTATTTGGGATAGGAAGACATAAAAAGCAGTTTCATTTATATGGATCACCATGGTACAGAATGAAGACAGAGGTTATTGAGATAATGTAAGTTTTCTAAAAATTTGCAGAAATGTTAGGAATGGCTTTGGACCGTTTAAGAGTTGTCTTATTTCCTTTGGCTGTCATTTGGATTATTGGGTAGCTACACAGTTAATTAAAGCTCCTTATGACAAATTAGATGCATATAAAGCATACACACATTTACTTTATAGGGAAATGGATTTTACATAAGTAGGTAATTTATTTATAGGTAATTTGACCCTTTTCTCCAGATGCATTGAAGATTTTTTATTTAGTGTTGACCTTGGATAATCTGATGACTATATACCTTGGGAATGTTTGTCTTGTATAGTATCTAGCAGGTGTTCTCTGAACTCCTTGTATATGGATGTCTACCTTTCTAGAGATATTAGAGAAGTTTTCTTCAATTATTTTCTTAAATATGTTTTCCAGGTGGCTTACTTTGTTTTCTTCTCTATCAGGAATGCCTATATATTGTCGTTTTTGTTTTGTTTTGTTTTGTTTTTTATAATCCCACATTTCTTGAAGGCTTTGTTCATTTTGAAAGATTATATTTTTTCTTTATTTTTGTTTGATTGGGTTAATTTTAAATACCAACTTTCAGGTTCTTAAATTCTTTCTTCCATTTGGTCTAGATTAGTGCTAAGGCTCTCATCTGTATTTGGAAATTCCTTCAGTGAGCTTTTCATTTTCAGAAGCTCTTTCTCTTTTTTTTCTTAAAAATATTTATTTTTTCCTTCCTTTCTTGGGGTCCTTTCATGGTTTCTTTGTGTTGATTTTCAACCTTCTCTTGGATTTATATTTTTCATGGTGTCAGAATTCTTGTGCTGGTTCCTTCACATCTAGGAAGATGTCTTTTTTTTCTTCAGGCAATTTTTTTTTTTCTCTCTCATATATATCTCCTCCCCCAGGAGGTGTGAGGATAGAGTATGTTGGGTAGGGTCTTGGCTTTGCTTGTATAGCCCCATGCACTTCCATCAGCAAGTTTTATATTGACCTGTGCAGTTTGACCCGCACGCCAGTAGGTGGCTGTATGGGTAAAACCAGTTGAGGCACAAGAAGCTAGATATGCATTCGATTTTTGTTTACTGTGAGATGCTGTCTTTGTTTCAGGTGATGGGCTGGTCATTGGAGTGCCCAGTGCCCTGAACTTCCTTGTCAACAGTTGAGGGGGACACAAATGAGCAGAACTGGATTCTCGGCTTGCTCACAGATACCTTAATGACTAGTGCAGAACCAACTCTGAACTGGTCCAGCTAAGGGAATCCTGGTGAGATGCACCAAGGTCTCTGCAGGGGATTGAAGGGCTACACCAGCTGTATGTCCTAGTTCAGCAGGAATGAGATCTGTTTCTCTATTACATCCCTATTCTGATGCCCATTGCAGTGTTTGGATGCACACTCTTGTCTCTCTCCAGGCCACCGTGTAGCTGAGCACCAAGGAAAATATCTGTTTCGTGGCTCTCTATAGGAGAGAGTGGTTTCCAGATGGAACCTCTTCAGTCCTCCTAATACAGACAGCTTTATGGCTCACCTGTTCTGCCAAGGGGGAATGCTGCTGCTTTGGGAAAGGGAGGGGCTCCACTTTTAGGCTGATGTGAGTTGTGACGGTGGGCTGCCCAACCTCTGGCCCCTGTTGGTGGTGGTCAGGTGCCAGTAGTGGTGGGCTGGGCTGAGATACTTTCCCAATTCCCAGGCCACTAGGTGGCTCACTGGATGGTGTGTACAAGTCTGAAATGGGCTGGACCAGGATAGTGGCAGCCTAGATTTTGGGCACTAACTGTGATAGGGACGGCTGGGCTGGTTCCCAAGTCACCAGTAGAATTCTCAGGGAGGGATGGGCAGAGGCTCAGGTGATGGGCCTCATCTGGGGCAGTGGAGAGTGGCAGCTGTGGGGCCCGTGGCTCACTCACACTTCCCTCCCACAGAAGTGGTACTGGCCTTCACTGTTGAGGGTGCACAAAGTTGCCTGGTGTCCCTATTCCCTTCTTGGCCCACGGGCAGCAGGGGCAGAGGCAGCAGTGTCGGATGCTGCACAGAGCGTATTGGCAGCCTCTGGGAGCTGGCAGCCTCTGGAAGTTAAACTGCAGCTGCAGTGCTTAGGCAAGGGCAGGGCAAGTGCACTGTGGGTGCACTTGCGGACTCATGGCCAAAGCAGGCAAGCCCCATAGGGGCAGGGAATCCGGATCCAGTGCAGTGCTGTGTAGTCAGCCTGCTCCCTGTGCATTGCACCAGGGCTGCAGGTTCTGCGTTAGGCAGCATGAAAGTGTCCTGGCTCCTCATGTCCTCCTGGCTTTTGGGTAGCAAGCGCAAAGGCAGGGGCAGAAGCCATGGTGACAGCGACTGGGAAGGGCCTAAAAAGCAACCTCTGGGAGTTGTGCTCTCAGAGCAATGCCAAGCATGGCTGCATTTTCAGGTGGGGGCAGAGTGACTGCGCTGCACTGGGGGGCCTGTCACTGAAGCAGTCAAATCCTGCCTGAGAGAGCACAGCAGAAGCCTTGCCTTCCCACCTCTCCATGCCAGGATTGCCGTGTCGGCCTTCGGGGGTGCCTGGAAGTGGCCCACCTCCCTGTTCCTTCCCTGGCCTGCAGGTGGTGGGGGCAGAGGCAGCAGTGGTGGAAGCAACGGAGGGCCTATCTGTGGCCTCTGGATGTTGATCTGAAGCTGCCATGTTCAGGTAGTGAAGAGTTGCTGCCCTGGGGGACCTGTGTTGTGGGGGCGGGTACCCATTTGGCTGGACACAGTGGAGGCAGGGGATTCTGCCTTGCGTTGTTTGCCTGCTCCTTTATACCATGGCCAGGTGGACGAAGGTGTCGAGCTTTTATTCCTTTTGATCCCCAAGCAGCAGCTGGTGCCAGGTTGCTCCGGGATTAAAAGCCTGCTAGATTCCACGTGGCCTGGAGCAGTACCTCTCCTCAGTCTGATGTACCTCCCTCTTTCAGTTCAGAGAAACTGGGGAATCAGGGATGCTCTCTTGTGACTAGGATTGTAAAGGTCCTGGTGTTACCGGAAAGAGGTCCCGATCCAAACCCCAAGAAACGGTTCTTGGATCTCATGTAACAAAGAACTCAGGGAAAATCCCTGAAGTTAAAGTAAGTTTATTTAGAAAGTAAAGGAGTAACAAAATGGCTACTTTATAGACAAAGCAGCCTGAGGGCTCCTGGTTGCCCATTTTTATGTTTATTTATTGATTACATGCTAAACAAGTGGTGGATTATTCATGCCTCCCCTTTTTAGACCATATAGGGTAACTTCCTGACATTGCCATGGTATTTGTAAGCTGCCATGGCACTAATGGTAGTGTAGAAGTGAGGATAACCAGAAGTCATTCTCTGTGCCTTGTTGATTTTGGTGGGTCTTGGCTGGCCTCTTTATTGCAAACTACTTTGTCAGCAAGGATTTCATGACCTGTATCTTGTGCCCACCTCCTATCTCATCCTGTAACTTAAAATGCCTAACCCATCTGGGAATGCAGGCCAGCAGGTCTCAGTCTTATTCTTCTCAGCATGTATTTACGGTGGAGTTGCTCTGATTCAAATGCCTCTGACATGGGAATCTCTCACTCACTCATCCTTTCCCCTTATTAGGAAGCCTCTCCTGGCTTCATGTAGCTCCCAGCTGTGCAGTCTGCCTGGCTTCACTCTCTTCTGCTCCTCGTGGTTCCTGTTGCTTCTCTGGTGAATTTCAGAGTGCTTTTGTCAAGGATTCCCTTGAAGTGTTAGCATTTATTTGCTATTTTAACTCCTCTCTGTGAGACAGGCACCCACTAGCTGCTTCTAGTCAGCCATCATGAACTGGAACCTATTCAGTGCAAATCTGTTCAAGTTGTTTCTCTTGGGTAGGATAAAGAAGGATAGGATAAAGATGGGTAGGATAAAGTTGTTTCTCTTTATCCTACCCTTTACTATGCTTATGTAAAAACCAAAATATTAATATTTTACTTCTTTCATAAGACTTTACTTGATCTGCTTTCTGTCTATTTCTACAGACTCCTTGCTAATCAGTTTTTCTTTCCCTCTTGACTGATCACTCACACTGACCTTACCTTAGCCATCCTATATTTTACTTCAGAGATTCCATGAAGGTTGTTTCTCTTTCCTCACTTTGCCAATTGTCTCTTATTTGCCCATTGCATTTTGGCTGAGATATCATTTTCTTAGGGAAACTTTTCTGATTACCCAGTCTTAGTCATATCTCCCTGATATATGTCCTTATGATTTTTTTAAAAGTTCTTAGCCAATTAATACTTAAAGAGTTATTTGATTAATATATGCTTCCAACTTTAATCTCCACGAAGACAAGAAGACATGATTGGTTTGCTCTTCATTTTATGTCCAACATCTGTATCGTGACTCTTCTTGATATTTGTTGAATAGAAGAATCCTAAATAAACAATTGTTATGGCTAGCATAAACTAAATAATTTATATTTACAACATATATCTTACAACATATTTATAATATTACAGAAATACTATCAATCATGTGATGAGATAATGGGAAGGAATTGAAGATGTACATTAAGCAAACAATAATTTGGTATATGGTTTTAACATATAATTTCTTCCTGATCTCTGTGGATCAAAATTGCACACATTTTCAAAGATAAATGCATTATATTTAAAAGAGACTATATCTCATTATTAAATAATGTTAATATTTAAATTTTCTTTTAACTATATCTTGATGTCTTGTATTAATGAACTTTACATGTAAGATAAAACTGGATTTATGTAACAACTTTTCTCTTACTAGTTGGTGAGTAGCAAAACCAATGATCATGACTTCCAAATCTAGGATAGAAAAAGCAATGTCTCTGGGTCCTTGCTATCTTGGGATATTTACCCTTTAGCCTAGCCACCATGCTGTGAGACAGCTAGGTCATAAGGTGACGTCCCATTAAGAGTTCTGCCGAGGTCTCAGGTGGCACCCAGATTAAACTGAAAAAAAAATATGAATCAGGAAACCTTTGAGATGACTTAAGCTCCAGCTGCTGTCTGACTGCAACTGCATTAGGAAATTTGAGTGAGAACTGGCTACTTGAGTCTATTTAACCTACAAACCCACAGAACCATGAAACATAAAAATAATAAATGATTATCACTGGTTAATGCCACTTGATTTGAGGATGGTTAACAGCAGCTTAGTCATTATCAAAGGAAGGGCCAGTGAAATCATAGACATTGCATTACAAACTATCCAAACTATAGTAAATACAGAGAAAAACATAATTACCTCAATAACCAGTGGGGCAATATTAAGTGTTATCATAGAAGTGTCATTAAAGTTCAAGAAAGGGGACAAGAAATATTTGAAATAATAATGGCTAAACAAAGCTATATTTGTCTGTTCTCACACTACTGATAAAGTCATACCTCAGAATGGGCAATTTACAAAAGAAAGAGGTTTAATAGACATGTAGTTCCACATGGCTGAGGAGGCCTCACAATCATGGTGGAAGGCAAGAAGGAGCAAGTCACATCTTACATGAATGACAGCAGGCAAAGAGAGAGAAGCAATAGTGGAAACCCCTTATAAAACTATCAGATCTTGTGAGAGTTATTCGTTACCACGAGAACAGTATGAGGAAAATGGCCCCATGATTCAATTATCTCCCACCAGGTTCCTCCTACAAGATATAGGAATGATGGGACTACAATTCAAGATGAGATTTGGATGGGGACACAGAGCCAAACCA
Source organism: Rhinopithecus roxellana (assembly GCF_007565055.1). NCBI lineage: Eukaryota > Metazoa > Chordata > Mammalia > Primates > Cercopithecidae > Rhinopithecus > Rhinopithecus roxellana. Next base: position 73,998,441 of record NC_044566.1, on the reverse strand, counting down.
TAGCAATAGCCAATTTTGCTTTCAATGACAAATTTACACATCCAAGAAGCTCACCAAACTTGAAGTAGGATTAACTAATTAATTAATTAAAAACACTTCAAGCACACAGCAAATTTCTGATAACCCACTGATAAAGAGACAAATCTTAAAAGAAGCCAGAGTAAGAGAAATCATTATATACGGAGAAACAAGAAAAATAATTACTGCAGACGTATTTTCAGAAATTATGTATGTCCAAGGATATTTTTCATGGTAGTGAAGAGCAAAACAAAAGAAAACAAAATCTTGACAATTTAAAATCAAAAACTAAAAATATATTATAGAAATGATGATAAAACAAGCCCTTTCCAAACAAGCAAAGGCTGAGAGAATTAATCACTAGCAGAATTGCACTACAGGGAAATTTAAAATAAGTTCTTCATGAGGGAAAATGTAAATCTGAATACAGTGTATGCAAAGGATTAAAGAGTGTCTGATATGGTAAGTATGTGAAGAGCAGAAAATGCATTTTCCTAATTTTTAAATCTCTTTTAAAGATAATTGGCTGTTTAAAGCAATAATAATGTACTGTGGTGTTTATCACATATGTAGAAGGAAAACATGTGACAACAAAAGCACATGAAAAGTGGCAAGAAGAAAAAATGCAAGAGTACTGTTTTAAGGTTCTTAGTGAATAGATTATGTGACACATTATTTGAAGATAGGCAGTGATAAATTAAAGATGTATTCACAAATCATATAATAACCAGGAACAACATAAAACAAGGTATATAGCCAAAAAGGAAGTTTTAAAAGCAACATCAAATCGTATAAATAATCAACAAGGAGGCAGGAAAAAAAAAAGGGGAAAAGAAGCCATTAAAGAATTTGGACGGCCGGGCGCGGTGGCTCAAGCCTGTAATCCCAGCACTTTGGGAGGCCGAGACGGGCGGATCATGAGGTCAGGAGATCGAGACCATCCTGGCTAATACGGTGAAACCCCGTCTCTACTAAAAAATACAAAAAAAAAAAAAAACTAGCCGGGCGACGAGGCAGGCGCCTGTAGTCCCAGCTACTCGGGAGGCTGAGACAGGAGAATGGCGTGAACCCGGGAGGCGGAGCTTGCAGTGAGCTGAGAGCCGGCCACTGCACTCCAGCCTGGGCGGCAAAGCAAGACTCCGTCTCCAAAAAAAAAAAAAAGAATTTGGACAAATAGAAAACAAGGAACAAGATGTATTGAAACCCAATCGTATCAGCAATTCCAGTAAATGCAAATGCCATAAATATTCCAATTAAGAGGCAAAGGTGGTACCATATTAGGTAGATGCATAAGATTTAACTGTATACTAATTACAAGAAACTCATTTAAAATATAAAGACACATTATAAATAGAAAGATAGAAAACTACCATGCAAATAATAACTTCAATAATTTGAGTACCTATGTTAATATCAGCCAGAATAAACCACAATTAAGAAATATCTGAAATAAAGTACAAAGTTTCATAATGATAAGAAAGTCAATTCATCAAGAAAGTATAATCCTAAATATATATTAACCTAATAAAAGAAGTTCAAAATACATGAAGCAAAAGTTGATAGAGCTTAAAAGAAAAAGAGATAAATCTACAATTATAGTTTCTATTTCAACACTCTTAGTGATAGGGCAAGTAGACAGAAAATTATCAAGGATACATAAGATTCAAGGAGCATTGTCAATCAGCTTTACCTATTGGAAGTTTATGGAATATTCCACACTCCAAAAGCAGAACATGCATTTTTTTAGGTGCACAAAGAATTTAAAATACATTTATTACATATGCAGGGATATGTAAAAATTTCAATACAGATGAAGATATTATTTAAAGTATATTCTCTAATAAAAGTGAAATAATTGGAATACACAATAAAAATATATTTTAAAAAATCCCAAATTATGTAGAAATCAAAGAAGACACTTTTAAGTAAACCATACACAACAGAAGAAATTATAAAGAAAATGAGGAAATATTTACTATCAAATAAAAATAAAAATAAAAATAAAAACACAACATAGCAAATTTTGTGGGATGCAATTAAAGTTGTAAAGTAGTGTTTCAGAGTGAAATTTATAGATTTCAGTGTTTATATTATAAAATAACTATTTAACTCAGTTGAATAAATAGCTACCTTAAAAACTAGAACTGAAAAAAAAAAAAAAAAAGATGTTAACCCCAAGGCAAATAGAATGAAGTATATAATGTATGACCAAAATTTATAAAATAGAAAATAGAAAAACAGCAGCGAAAAATCAATGATGTTAAAGCTGATATTTCAAAGAAACTCAATGCAACCAATAAATCTGCAGGCATATGGATGGATGTGAACAAAAAAGTTAGGGAGAGGGAGAAGAAAAAAGAGATGGAGAGAGGAGGAGGAGGAGGAGAGAGGGAGAGAGAAGGAAGAGAGCTACCATAAATATCTTACTGATGTTTAAAAATAGTAAGGGAATATTATGATTTTATATCAATACATTGAACATATTGAATTAAATATTTAAATGCCTTGAAAGACACAAACTACCAAAGCTTACTCATGAAGAAATAGATAATTTGAATAGCTCTATATTTAGATGATACTACTGCCTTCTTCAAATTCCACCAGAGTATACTCTTCTAATAATTGACCCCTGTGTGCTCATAGTAAACTGGAAATAATAGATCCTCTTTGCAGTGGAAAGATTCCCACATAACCCCCATCCACAGATATAACTGTCTATTTAGTTTATGTTGAACTACAATTTGCACTTGAAAAATAAAACTACCTTTAATACAATTATTCTTTTGGCAAATCATCTTTTCTTTTCCATTCTAATATTTTCTATAGTGAAGATTTGAAATAACTACTAGTGTGATAAATCATTTTCTTAGGAAATCTAATGTGATCTTGAAATTTCAAACTGTAAATCCATATTTCAAATAATGTTTTTAAGTTGTATATTTTAAGTGGTATGGGTCTAATTAGTATACAAGGCAGATGGTCTTTTGGCAGTACACCAAAGTTATAATTTAAATAAAGACTTTGTTTGAAAATCCTAGTTTGATCCTATTCTGTTTTCTGTGGCATATGTTTCTTCTGATGGAAGATGAGAATATGTGATAAAGTGAATGATAAATAAGGACATATGGTATACATCTGTCCACTTTTAATGAAGTCCAAGTGTTTAATAATTGTGTGTAAATGCTTCAATTAATCCTAAACTTAGCAGTGTATTCTAGTCCTCATTTTTTTGGTTGTTTCATAATTATGAAGTTATTTTAGTAACTGTTTTCTTCAGCTATTTTTCAATAAAGCTGCTCTCCACATTCTGGTAGACAATACAACAGAGTGTTTCATCTTGAGGACAGCAAAATCAGAAAGCTTGGGTTCATGTGCTCCACCCACCAAATCTTCGTTGACCCTGTGTTATTCTTTAAAATGCCTCTTTACAATAACTCTTGGTAATATGTTGGTGATTAAATAAAATAATGCATGTTAAGGATACAGCAGAGTACATTTTGACCAATATTAATTATTATTATATTATTATTATAGTTACTATTAATAGTCTATAACACAAGGACATCAGTTGTATTTCAAGTAGTTTTTTGGTTCTATTTATTGATAAAAAATTGTATATATTTATCATGTACAACATGTTATTTTGAAATAGTTATATATTGTGGAACGATTAAATTGAACTAATTAGCATATGCATAGCTTCATAACGTTTTATGGGAAGAACTCATAAAGTTGACGCTCTTAATTAACAGTTTGTAAGCAAGCAATACATTGTTATCAACTACAGTTATTGTGTTGTACAATAACTCTCTCAAACTTATTCCTCTTGTCTAACTGAAATGTAGTATCCTTTGACCAACATCTCCCCAACTCCCTCATCCCTATCCAGTCCATGTAACCACTATTCTACTCTCTTCAAGTAGATCTGTCAAATATTTGTGGTCATTTATCACAAAAACTTGTTAGACATTTGTCCTAGGTTAGAGTGAATCTTTAGTTTTTCATAAGATCAACAGTTCCTAAGTAGCAGTGACTACTGCAGCTTCGCAGTGGCTTTGCCAAAATTGCATATATTTAGCCTACCAAAAAATAGCATGACCAATGGTCTTTAGTTAGTTAATTACATTCACAGACAGCATAAGCCTGATCAGCATGATGTCAGTCAGTTGTGTCAACAGAGGATGACACTAACCTAGAGGGACCAGATGATTGACACCATGAGCTGCGGGTTGTTCCATCACTAAGGAGCCAATTCTAGACTACACTGAAGTGGTTTCATACCTTCTCTTCTACCTTAGTGAGTCAAGAGTAAAATTTCTGTGCCTCACTAGCACCAGAGAGGTGGATGAGAAATTGTCTTATGGGAGTCTTCTGTAAGAGGCAGAGTCTCCCACGAAATAGAGAGGTAGATGAGAAATGTTCCTATGTTAGTTCTTCACAAGATTGCCTACCTTGACATGTTTCAGGGAGAATCAAAAGCATCTACCAAGAATTAGGTGAGGGTGCAGTAGAGCTTTGCTTCTATGGCTTATATGGAGGCAAATAGGTTGGCACCATGCCATGGCAGACATTCGCTTACATGTAGATGAATAATTTTTCGTTTTTTATATTAAATTAACAACATCTTTAGAAGATTATTTTTGGTTGAAATCTTATCTGTGTTTTAGGTTATTTTATCTCTGCTCCACTGCTACAACCACTACTAAATACATCACCACCACCACCATCACATAAACGTTTATAGCATTCACTACCTTCCAGATGCAATTATCAATGCCATTTCATTATTACATCAGACCTATGTGGTTGGTATTTTTAAAACTCTCAAACTATAGGTGAGAAAACTGACACATAAAAGACATTAAGTCATGATGTATGAATGCCAATATGCAGTCTTTCTTTTCAGAAAAAAAAAAATATTCTTTTGAGATTCCTCAACTTTGATGAGGCATTAGTTCTACCTCTGGATTAACTGCCTTAAAAGCATATAGTCCTGTAATTAACTATCCACACCAACTAGCTAATGGGGGAAGAGAAAACTTATATTTTATATTTGTAGTTTAGAAAAACATGTTACATAGAGGCCTGTCTGATGGGCAGACTGTTCTTTCAATTATTTAAATCCATGTGCACACTATAGTTATTTTTTCACATCTCGCTCAAAACCAGCAGAAACCTTACAACTTATGCTACATTATTTTTTCTTTTCTTAGTATTGCTTCTTATGAATTGCACTTGGCCTTTATATTATTGACTTTTTTGAAATCTCTTAATAAAGAACTCTGTGAAACTCTTTGCTATAATTATGAGTGCTGTTAAGACTATTGCTTATATGTTGTTTTATGATCTTTTCATAAGCATATGAGAGAAATTTCTGCTTCCAATCATAGATAGTTTGCCCTTTTTTGAGTAACTAGTTTATTTCTCCTTTTGGTAATTGTAAATAATGCAATTTAGGCTTTCTACACACCTTTTAAGGAAAAATCTGTTCTAGATACTGTTAATAGGTGCCTCGGGATTAAAACAAGACAGTTATCCTTCTTGCTAATAAATGTGTTGGTTTAACAAAGAAGTCAAGTTAATATAAATTATTTTTTCTCCAGATTTGTTAAGGCTTTGTTATATATAAACTTGAATCTCCTAAAGTAGAGTATGTGTGTTGAAAATAAAAGTTGGCCTGTCCCAAGTATTTTTCTTCTTAGAGCTTGAGCGAATATCTTTGAAACTGACTTTATTGACCATATTTTTCTTGATAGAAAGGTTAAAATATTTTTTAACCTAACTGCTTCATGATTACTATGTAGCCTGATACATGTTCTAATATTTGACCTAAATTATAGTCAAATTTTAGAACATGTATAAGTCTTCATAGTAATCATCGCTTCCTATTTTTAAATTGTTGCTTTGCTCTGAATTTCTCAAATAATTATTCCCAACTGCAATTTATTTTTACTTTATATGATGTACTTCAACACCTTAAATTCATTTTTCCAAATAAAAAATAAATGAATGATAATTTAATAAATGCTGAACTGATAATGTTGCTCTAATTATGGAACTGTATATTTTTTCTTATTTTATATTTTAATATTATATTTTAATAGTATTTATTATTACTTGTAGCCACCTGGAACTCACAACAGCACAATAATTGTTACATAGTTTTGGGGTTTTTAAAGTGGAGTTTGATTATCTAGAATATTGTGGAAGTTGTTTTAACTTTTAGACTTCACATAAACTGTAGCATTGAGCCAAGTGGAGAAAAAGTATTTTTTTTTTCTAAATTTTTATATCATAATAAGATTCTGTAACAAGTATGCATTATTAGGGCAATTGAATTGTCTTAAACATTTTCAACTCCTACCACAAGTTCACAAAATTAGCCTCAGGCACTAAAAAACTTAAAAGCCAGTCTGATGGTGTTTCTTACAAATATTCTTTGAATTTTATGACTTGTCTCCCACATGAGGCGTAATAGTTTCAAGTGTTCTAATTAGTACTTGTGTATATTGCTATTACTTTGTCTCTTTAATTACATTATTAAGACTGTTATGGAGATTCCTTATAGAATCACACTTTATAATAGTGTTTCTAATTTGAATATGTCCTTTTTTATGTTGTCTGATTCTGAAACATCATAAACTCTTTTTATGGGTCTTTTGATAGTATTCACTTTCCTTCTTTATGCTTGATTAGAACATACAGTACTAAGTAATAAAGAAATTTCCTGAAGCTTTAGAGTTTTAGCACCAGGAAAAAAAAAATTGAACTTCCTATCTCTTGTATTTTTATGCTGGGACAAATAAAGGTATTTTTGAACCTATACTGTTTTTTGACTACTTTACTGGGATGTATAGAAGAAATTCTGCTGAATTGATATTTGCTTATGTGTTTTAAAATTTGAACCTAATTGTCATGTACTCTGGTAGTTCTTAAGACTCTCCTTCTCCTCTGTAAATCAATTTTTTATAAACCAATGGGTATTATTTTTAAAAGAAATCCTTTAAGTATTACATATTGACATGCAAATTACACAATAGGGGACATGAAAGCGTGATACCTAATGCCTCCTACTTCAAGATATTAGACTAGAGTAGTCTCAGTCAGTCTTTAATACCATCATTTCCCTTGAAAAGAAGAAGTTGGATAATTAGAGATGGAAAAGTTTTGCAAAATATTTGTTAGATGTCTTGACCCATATGAACTCAGAAATCATTTCATGAAACCCTTTCCCAATATAGAGAATTTTAGTCTTAGTGTTAAACCTTCAAATGCATAGCCAGTCGTCTGGAGCAGACCTCATACTCCAACATGGACTTATTCTGATATATGCAAGAACATCTTTAAAGTCTTAGGTACATTTTGGTTTAATTTTGACTATCAAGAGCAGAATGATAAAAAATTATTTCTTTACCATTTAATTTCTTTCTATATTTTAACCTTTCAAATACTTATATTAAAATAATTTTAGGCTGGGCGCAGTGGCTCATGCCTGTAATCTCAGCACTTTGGGATGCCGAGGTGGGTGGATCACGAGGTCAGGAGTTTGAGACCAGCCTAGCCAACTTGTTGAAACCCCATCTCTACTAAACATACAAAAATTAGCCAGGCATGCTGGTGCGTGCCGGTAATCCCAGCTACTAGGGAGGCTGAAGCAGGAGAACTGCTTGAACCTGGGAGGCGGGCGTTGCAGTGAAGTGAGACTGTGCGATTGCACTCCAGCTTGGGTGACACGGTGAGACCGCGTCTCAAAAAAATAAAAATAACTAATAATAACAATAATAATAATTTTAACAATAGCTGTGTGACTCCCATTAATAAAAGAGACGCTTCTGAAAATTCCACCATCATTACAATCACAATAGACATGCAGATTGATGATCATAAATCTTTTAGGGCCGGGCGCGGTGGCTCAAGCCTGTAATCCCAGCACTTTGGGAGGCCGAGACGGGTGGATCATGAGGTCAGGAGATCGAGACCATCCTGGGTAACACAGTGAAACCCCGTCTCTACTAAAAATACAAAACACTAGCCGGGCGAGGTGGCGGCGCCTGTAGTTCCAGCTACTCGGGAGGCTGAGGCAGGAGATTGGCGTAAACCCGGGAGGCGGAGCTTACAGTGAGCTGAGATCCGGCCACCGCACTCCAGCACGGGCGACAGAGCGAGACTCCGTCTCAAATAAATAAATAAATAAATAAATAAATAAATAAATAAATAGATCTTTTAGAATAGTACTTGGTACTGTTTTCTCTCTGCTTCCTTCCATTACTTCGAGTAGAGCTTGACATAGGATTGCCAGATTTAGCATATAAATATACAGAACACTGAGTTAAAATTGCATTTCAGAAAAACAGCAAATAACATTTTAGTTATGTCCCATGAAATATTGGGGACACACTAATACTAAAAATAGGTATTTTTTTCAAATGCAAATTTAACTGGGCATCTGGTAACCCTAACTTGGCACAGAAAGAGCACAGAATAAATATTAATGGCTTCAGTTTTCAAGGTGGAAAAGCGTGAGTGGAGTTGAAGCTGCTGTATAAGTGCTTTCTAGTTTGCCAAGATAGTTGGACTATCCTTGCCACTCTATTTCCATGTTAGCATATGTAATTGAGAGTATACTCAAAAGTCACTTTAGTCTTAAAACTTGAATCTTAAAATCAGACATTTGAAATCTAAAGCAATAACTTGTATGGCATTCACTTAAATTAAGACAGGAATCATACAGAGAATAATAGCCCTGGCTAATGTCAAAAATACTTGGTCTCAGCCAGAGACATGCTGAGCTTTAGTTGAGTAAGTGGACTGTGGAGTTATACCTTTGGTATAAGAATGAAAAGCAAGGACCACCAGACCCATAGCATACAGTTGTAGAACAGTCAAGACACAGGTCATCACTAGAGAGCAACTTCGAAAAAGAAAATCCAACCAGTTAACATCAGTAAGAATAAAGAAAACCACCAAGAGCTGTGGTTTGTTAGTGTGATTTTATGTTCATTTAAAGAGGTGAGAAAGTCTATTTTTAAAAAGCAGATTGATGCTATAGTGGAGGAGTCAAAATTACACTTGCCTGGCCACACCACAGGATATACTATTTTAGTGTGTCTAGGACAATGTTATTTTTTTTCAGCTTTATTGAAGTATATTTGACAATTTTTTTTTTAAAAAGTATGCATTTAAGTTATCCAAAGTTGTTTTGGTACACATATGCATTTTGAAATAATTACCACAAACTAGTTAACATATTTATCACCTCACATAGTTCACCATTTATTTTATTTTACTATATTATTATTATTATCATTATTATTTTGGAGATGGCATCTCACTCTGTTGTCCAGGCTGGAGTGTAGTGGCCAGAACACGGCTCACTGCAGCCTTGGCTTCCTGAACTCAATCAATTCTCCTGCCTCAGCCTCCTAAGCATCCGGGACCACAAGCATGCACCACCACTCCCAGCTAATTTTTGTACTTTTTCTACAGGCGAGGTCTCACTATATTGCCAAGGCTAGTCTTGAAATACTGGACTAAAGTCATACGCCTGCCTTAGCCTCCCAAAATGTTGAAATTACAAGTGTGAGCCACTGTGCCAGGTTACCATTTTTTTTCTTTTTTCTTTGTTTATTATTTTATTTTATTTTATTTTATTTTATTTTATTTTATTTTGAGACGGAGTTTTGCTCTTGTTGCCCAGGGTGGAGTGCAATGACGCTATCTCTGCTCACTGCAACCTCCGTCTCCCGGTGCAAGCAATTCTCCTGCCTCAGCCTCCTGAGTAGCTGGGATTACAGGCGCCCACCACCATGCCCAGCTAACTTTTGTATTTTTAGTAGAGATGAGGTTTCGCCATGCTATCCACGCTGGTCTTGAACTCCTGACTTCAGGTAATCCACCCACCTCAGCCTCCCGAAGTGCTGGAATTACAGGAGTGAGCCAACGCACCCAGCCCAATTTTTTTTTTCTTTTTTGTGATAGGAACACTTAGATTAAGTGTTAGCAAATATAAATATATAATACAGTATTGTTAACTATAATCACATTGCTATACCTTAGATCTCCATGTATTCATTTTGTATACATGAGACTTTGTGCCCTTTGATTAACATTTCCCCCATTTCTTCCTTCCCAGCTCTGGGTAAATTGTGTTATGAGTTTCACTATATATGAAATGGTGCTAATCACTAATTTTCAGGGAAATGCAAATCAAAACCACATTGAGATATCACCTCACACTTTTAGAAAAACTAGTATGAAAACCTAAAAGATAACACATGTTGGCAAGGATGTGGAAAAAAAGAAACGTTGGCTGCACACCATCAGTGGGAATGTAAATTGGTTGGCCGTTATGAAAAGTGGTATTGAAGCTCCTCAAAAAACTAAAAGTAGGACAGCTACCATTTATTAAAGCACCAAAAGGGATTTACTTGTGTAATCATTGTCAAGACCTCTGGAAATATCTGCTCTTTTTAGAATATTTTAATAGCTGTATAATTTTTTGTACATCCCATAAATGTGTAGGACATATACACACACATATACATATATTTAGACACACACACACACACACACACACCATGAGGTAAAGTTTTACTATTTATAATATTTTTCTCCATTTGTAGTTTTAGGAAGAATTTATTTGTATCAGGTCAGAATCTTTCTCCAAGCATTATTCATAGACAAGAGGGATGAATGAAATATGGTCTGAGTTCTTGGACGTACTCCAATGAGTTTCTTTTACAATGGCAGGTGAATTTTACTTTGACTGTTACAGGGTTTTACATTTCTGACCCTTTGTCTCATTAGTTGGTAGATGCTACTCTATTCTTATTTAGCTTCTAATGTTAGAGAAGAGAACATTAAAGTTTAATGCGATTTCCTTTGTTAGTAAGTTTTTATTTCTGCTTAAGAAGCTGTAAGAAATTCTCTTTATACTTAGATTTCAGGAGTTACAAAAGTTTGCGTTATAACAACTTTAAAATTTTCTATGTTGAATTGTGAATATGTATTACCTAACAAATGGTCCTTTAGGTAATATTTATGTGTTCAAGCTAGCAAAGAAAATTCTATCTAATCTAAATATACCATAAGTAATTTAGAATAAATGCTCAATGAGAAGAATTAGTGTTCCATGAGAAGGTCAGCAGGACACTGAGAATAGTCCATATATGATTGTACTTAACTTAGGAGATTCACCACTGTCCATTGCTTGAGACTTGAAGTTGAGAAAATTATTTTGTTTTTGACCCAAAGTTGACCCCACATTGGGTAATGCTTCAATCTGAAAAGATAAAACAGAATATAAACATTATAATTTAAAATAAGTAAAAGAATAAATGGAAACACAAAATCTTGGAATTCGTTTAGCTATCATACATTTCTCCCCGTAGACAAAACACATTTAAAGCCACATTATCAGAATATCATACAGTTAACATCAATTCACTTCAGAATTAAAAATGTTATTTATTGAAACTCCACCTTGTGCCAGATACTTTCCCAGGTGAAAGGGATACATTAACAAAGATAGGCATGATTGCTGCCATCAAGAAACTTATATTCTAGTGGAAAGTACAGATATTTTACAAATAACAATAAACAAGGAGATAGATGGATAAACGAATATCATATTACTAGTACAAAGAGGCTTACAGGTTTTGGAGAGCATAGAACATGGAGACATAACATAGATTGGAGACAAAAAGTAAGCATGTCCTGAGAAGATGATGTTCAAGCTAAGATCTGAAAATGGTTCATTGAGTAAAAAGTTTAGAAGAAGCACATTTGAAAGAGAAAACTGCTTATGTGCAGACACCAAGGTAGGGAAGAACTTGGTTTTCAAGTCACTGAAAGAAGGCTCCTAAGGAAAATATCCCTTTCCTTGTATTAAAACAAAACAACAACAACACAAAAAACAAAAAGACAACAAAAATAATATAAATGTTTGATAGAGTATAAACTGTGCAGGGGCACAAATGAAAGTGAAGAGACCAGTAATAGAAGGAAAAAGAGCCTATGCAAGTTAGAGTAGGGTTATATTAGAGCAGAGGAAGAGACATGAAAAGCTTTAGATCTATTTGGAAATTGAAAGCATAGAATGTAGAATGTAAAGCAGAGGAGAAGGGCAGATTAGATAGAGATTTTAAGTTTGGGCAAACTAATGTGCAAATGTAACATAAATGTAGAAATGTTAAAAAAGCATCTGAATATATTGCTCGAAACTTAGAAGTAAGATATGACCTAGCAATACAACTTCAGCACCACTGGTATAAAATGACGTCTACACCCGTGAGGATAGCCAAGATTTTCTAGTGAGTCAATAGAGAGTGCAAAATAAAGAGAGTTCAGGAGCAAACCAGAGGAAACTTTAAAAGATGGTAAAAGAAGTAGCTAGCAAAGGAGTCTAGGAAGGAAAAGCAACGTATGGGAGAAATAAGAAAAATGTTGGAAAAGTAGATTTTGCAAAAAATGTAATGCATACTTACAGAAAACTGAAGAGAATTGACATTATTTGAAGAATAAATTAATCTTTAATATGTTAATCATTACTATGAATTATAAGTTGTGATATATATAAATTATATTCCATGTTTAGTGCGAATATAACTTAGTTATTAATGACTAACAATTAATTGCTAAAATCAGTATAGATTGGGTTGATTGGTGAATTGAGTGATAGATGAAATAGAGACTATGTGGAATGCTTTTTTAAGAAGCTGTGGTAAAAACAAAATAATATACAGAGAAGAAAGAAAATGAAATGAAGTTGAAAGACAAGTGTGTGCTCTTTTTCAAAATGAAAGATATTGTGGCCAGTTTAGATATTAGTTAAAATTTTCCAGTAGAGAAAATCAGTTTTTAAAACTGCGGAAAAGAATGGAAATGGGCAACGTGGATGAGATTTGTTGTGATGTGGACATTTGAAAAGAGTTCATTCTCTGTAACTAGAGGAAAAAATATGATGGGAAAGTTACCAAAATGGTTTAAATCCTAATAGAAGATGAGAAATTTGAAATCTATGTCTATGTTTTCTGTTTTGTTTTTGTTTTTGCTTTTCCTTAGCAAAGTATGAAGGTACCAGAGATCTTGTGAAAAAAGGAGGGAGAATGAACTTGGCTGAGAAGTTAAAAAGTAGGGAATAAAATATTGTAGTGAATGAGAGAAGAAACTTACAAGACAATTTTATTAACATTTTAGGAAAACATTGAATGTCCATTTGAGGATGACGATCATGAATGTACAAAACTTCCAAAATTCCCAATTTTCTGGTTTTATCAGATAGAGGAGAAGATCTTTTGGCTTCCATCAAGATCATAGTATTCCTGGCAGATATGTGATGAGGGGAGAAAAATAAGTGAGCTAAAGCTGTATGTGAAAGGAGTGATTCAAATAAAGACCTGTATTAGCACGCCACTTTCACTGCTAGAAAAAAAAAAAAAAAAGGAGGACAGAGTGTTAGTGGGTTAAATAAGACAGAATTTTTTTGTGAAACTGTCAAACAAAATCAGCCCATAGTTGGTATCACAAGTTTTTTAGTGGTGTGGATGACAGTTTTCTAGATCTTTATTTGGCCAACCTCAACATCAGTTTCTAAAGTCTAAGAGGTATGCCAGCTGCCACCATCACATCTACCTTCTAGCCATAAGGAAGGGGGAAAAAAGCAAATAGAACATCTAATCCTTGCCAAATCCAAAATTGATCCAATCCAAAATTTGAAATAATCACTTCTGTCCCATTGCACAGAACACATTTATATGACCAAATCTAGCTGCAAGAGAGCTTAGAATATATAATTTCTTTCTTATTATCCTTACACCTAGCTATAACTATTACCAGTGACGAAGGGGGAAACTAGTAGTCTCTGTCATAAGCACTATGGGGTATATGCTGAACACATAGGAGACAAGAGAAAGGAGAGGATCCTATTTAGGTAACAACTTCCTCATGTATTTACCTCGCTTTTCTTTAGAACAAAATGTTCAGCAAATAACATAAATTTCAAGCATGAATATTGTGCAGTGAAGGATTACCTCAGTGGGTTTGGAGTGCTCAAATCTGCACATTCTGAAGAAAATAATAAGTTAGAAATGATGTTTATATTAGATTCAAAAGGAGTTTGATAAACTCAAAATAAGTATCAAATTTGGTGTATTATTATGAGTTTTTAAAATCATAACAATGGTTTGATTTTTTAGAATATATATTTATACAGCTTGGTGTTATTTTTGTTTATACTTTATTTAACAATAAAACCATGGATTAGTCCACAACAGGACTAAATTATAAGAACATGATCTAGCTTCAAAAGTTAATGAAAATATAATTAGTATTACTTGTGCTACATGTAGCTGAAAAGAGTTGTAAATCCTATTAATCCTTCTTAGTTCACAAATTATTGACCTGATAGGTAATAATCTCTTAGCTTTATTGTGTCAATTTAGCTTAAGCGTTTGAACATTGTCTTGAGCTAAAAAGTCTTCCTTATTATTTCAGTGTTTGAAAGAAACAAAGATAATTTGAAAATAAAGAACAGATAACTCCACAGAAAAAAAAAGGTATAAAAATATATGTAAGTATATGAATTGATGTACACACAAATATATGATGTAAGAAACAAGATATTTGAATATAAACTATTTGAATTCAAAATGAAGAAATTCTATCAAAAATACTTTTGAATTCCTGAGTATAATAATGGAATTATACTTATTAAAGTATACTTATAATTATTAAAATATATTAGGCATTAATATATACAATAATTAAGAGTTTTATTTAGTTATATTGAAAGTATATATATACACTTTGGAACTTTCTTCAGCCTATTCCAGTCAGTTAAACAGAGTATAATATGGCAGTGACATGTTGCAGTGAAATTAATACAAACTTGGGGTGAAAGTGTTAGGTTTATATTCTAGGGCTCTTTACTACCACCTGGATAATTTTGGTTGTATTTTAAATCTTCAACATTTTTATAATATCTCATCTGTAAAATTTGATTGATAACAGGCACCACACCTTTCTGTTGTGCGGAGTGACTTACTGTATCAAACTGTTGGTGAAAACTAGTTGATTCCGAATCTGTTAGAGGACTGCTGCTCTGTGTTTTCTGAATGCTCACTTAACCTTTAGAGTGGAGCTCTTGACTTGCTACTCTTGACGCTTCTCATCTTGTATCAGGATGTGTTTTTCAATGTTAACTTGTTGGGTTCTGTGCTTTAAATGCCATTCAGCTACTCATAAATGTATATATAATATATTTATCTCTATATATCTGTATCTATATGTGTCAGCATTTCTCTTCAAACTCACTGATAAAATATGCTCTTGAAAGTAACATTTACTTAACTTCATTTGCCATTAGGCCTTACAATGAAAACTTTTTAATTAAGAGACATAGCATAATGTTCATTAGTTGAATCTGTTTATAGTAATAGACCCACACTTAACACTTTTAAATATATTAGCTCACACAAATAGACTGTGATAATACTTATTTAACTTATGATGAAAATGTATCTAAAAATATGAGTGACCACTAATATACTCTATAATTTTATCACACCACAAGCATAGACTTTTATTAGCTTCAATAGAAGGGTAAATTAGAACTCTCTGAGTTACAAAATATAGGAATCCTTCTCAGGCTAACTTATGTTGAAGAAGAAAATAATAAAGTCATGTAAAAGCAAGTTCACAAAACTATCATTACCATTAAGGGACAAATATTAGAGATAATTCTGATTGGCACAATCACTGTGCCTAAAAAATAGTTATCACTGCTGGATTGTTGATTAGCCAGGCCTGGACCATATACTGTTCCCTGTGGCTCTCTTTACTGAAGAGAATATACAAAGAATAAGAGAAAAAGTGTAGTCACAAGTGAATGCAGATTGAAAAAACAAATGTGTCCTCTTCATGGGAAGTCATCTGTCGTGTAATATTTCAATGATGTTGAATAAACAACATGTGACATTTTTCTTCTTTATCAAATTGGAAATTATATTCTTTGGAAACTGGAGTAATGAGCACCCACATAATTACTATATTAGATTTCTATTGCTGTCATAACAAATTACAACAAATATAGTGCTTTAAACAACACTTAAACATTTTCTTATGGTCTCTGTAGGTCAGAAGTCTAAAATGGTGTGACTGGTTTCTCTGCTCAGATTCTCATCAGACTAAAATTAAACTTTAGGCAGGACTGTGGCTCCCAAATGAGACTTAAGGGTCTCTTCCAAGCTCACTGGTTGCTAAATTTATTTATTTCTCACATTTTCCACGTGTTTCCTTCTATTACACTCTCCTGTCAACCCCCCTTTCTGACTGCTTTCCAATAAAACTGTAATTATATCACTTATTTGTTTTGAAGTGCCCATTTGATCACAATGGTAGTTACGATAAAATTTAAACTTCCTGGCTTAGTCTATGAGATTATTAATAATCTAAGTATGAGTTATTTTTCTGGCATGGAGTCGTGCTAATTCCTCCAGTGATACCTTTTATATAGGTGTAGGTGTCTATGTAACTGTTTGCATGTGCTAAAAGTGAGAGAATCTCCTATTCTTTACTATTTTAGCACATAGACTTAAGGAACTGAATGCAATTTCTTCCCTACTTGTGGATAATGTGCACATACCATTGAAAACTTAAGTCAAAATGTGATTTTTGCCCTTTTGGTGCCTGCCATCTATATTACAAACAAACAAACAAAAAACTTTATTATTTCTATTATTGATGTATCTATTTGGTCTTCCTTGTTGCCCCTTAGGTTACCATTTCATATGAATCTTGGTTTCACCAGTACCTAGCATAATAGGTATTTTTAAAGTGCTAGTTGAATTAATAAAAAAATAAATATTAGTATGGAGGCTGTGGCAGGAGAATCACTTGAACCCGGGAGGCGGAGGTTGCGGTGAGCCAAGATCATGCCATTGCACTCCAGCCTGAGCAGTAAGAGTGAAACTCTGTCTCAAAAAAAGAAAAATAGGGGGGCGGAGCAAGATGGCCGAATAGGAACAGCTCCAGTCTCCAACTCCCAGCGCGAGCGACACAGAAGACCGGTGATTTCTGCATTTTCAACTGAGGTACTGAGGTCATCTCACTAGGGAGTGCCGGACAATCGGTGCTGGTCAGCTGCTGCAGCCTGACCAGCGAGAGCTGAAGCAGGGCGAGGCATCGCCTCACCTGGAAGCGCAAGGGGGAAGGGGATCCGTTTTCTTAGCCAGGGGAACTGAGACACACAACACCTGGAAAATCGGGTAACTCCCACCCCAATACTGTGCTGTAAGCATACAGGCACACCAGGAGAATATATCCCACACCTGGCCAGGAGGGTCCCACGCCCACGAAGCCTCCCTCACTTCTAACACAGCAGTCTGCCGCGATCTATCCGCAAGGCAGCAGCGAGGCTGGGGGAGGGGCGCCCGCCATTGCTGAGGCTTAAGTAGGTAAACAAAGCCGCTGGGAAGCTCGAACTGGGTGGAGCACACAGCAGCTCAAGGAAGCCTGCCTGTCTCTGGAGTCTCCACCTCTGGGGACAGCGCACAGCTGAAGACCAACAGGGGAAGTAGCGGGAGCCGGTGCAGACGCGAACGACTCTGTCTGACAGCTTTGGGGAGAGCCGTGGATCTCCCAACGCGGAGGTTGAGATCTGAGAACGGACAGACTGCCTGCTCAGGTGTGTCCCTGACCCCTGAGTAGCCTAGCTGGGAGAAATCCCCCACTAGGGGCAGTCTGACACCCCACACTTCACAGGGTGGAGTACACCCCTGAGAGGAAACTTCCAAAGGAAGAATCAGACAGGTACACTCGCTGTTCAGCAATATTCTATCTTCGGCAACCTCTGCTGATGATACCCAGGCAAACAGGGTCTGGAGTGGACCTCAAGCAATCTCGAACAGACCAACAGACAGTCCTTCTGACTGTCAGAAGGAAAACTATCAAACAGGAAGGACACCTATACCAAAACCCCATCAGTACATCACCATCATCAAAGACCAGAGGCAGATAAAACCACAAAGATGGGGAAGAAGCAGGGCAGAAAAGCTGGAAATTCAAAAAATAAGAGTGCATCTCCCCCTGCAAAGGAGCGCAGCCCATCACCAGCAACAGATCAAAGCTGGTCAGAGAATGACTTGGACGAGAGGAGAGAAGAAGGCTTCAGTCCATCAAACTTATCAGAGCTAAAGGAGGAATTACGTACCCAGCGCAAAGAAACTAAAAATCTTGAAAAAAGAGTGGAAGAACTGACAGCTAGACTCATTAATGCAGAGAAGATCATAAACGAAATGACAGAGATGAAAACCATGACACGAGAAATACGTGACAAATGCACAAGCTTCAGTAACCGACTCGAACAACTGGAAGAAAGAGTATCAGCGATTGAAGATCAAATGAATGAAATGAAGCGAGAAGAGAAACCAAAATAAAAAAGAAGAAAAAGAAATGAGCAAAGCCTGCAAGAAGTATGGGATTATGTAAAAAGACCAAATCTACGCCTGATTGGGGTGCCTGAAAGTGAGGGGGAAAATGGAACCAAGTTGGAAAACACTCTTCAGGATATCATCCAGGAGAACTTCCCCAACCTAGTAGGGCAGGCCAACATTCAAATTCAGGAAATACAGAGAACGCCACAAAGATACTCCTCCAGAAGAGCAACTCCAAGACACATAATTGCCAGATTCACCAAAGTTGAAATGAAGGAAAAATCTTAAGGGCAGCCAGAGAGAAAGGTTGGGTTACCCACAAAGGGAAGCCCATCAGACTAACAGCAGATCTCTCGGCAGAAACTCTACAAGCCAGAAGAGAGTGGGGGCCAATATTCAACGTTCTTAAAGAAAAGAATTTTAAACCCAGAATTTCATATCCAGCCAAACTAAGTTTCATCAGTGAAGGAGAAATAAAATCCTTTACAGATAAGCAAATGCTTAGAGATTTTGTCACCACCAGGCCTGCCTTACAAGAGACCCTGAAGGAAGCCCTAAACATGGAAAGGAACAACCGGTACCAGCCATCGCAAAAACATGCCAAAATGTAAAGACCATCGAGGCTAGGAAGAAACTGCATCAACTAACGAGCAAAATAACCAGATAATATCATAATGGCAGGATCAAGTTCACACATAACAATATTAACCTTAAATGTTAATGGACTAAATGCTCCAATTAAAAGACACAGACTGGCAAACTGGATAAAGAGTCAAGACCCATCAGTTTGCTGTATTCAGGAGACCCATCTCACATGCAGAGACATACATAGGCTCAAAATAAAGGGGTGGAGGAAGATCTACCAAGCAAATGGAGAACAAAAAAAAGCAGGGGTTGCAATCCTTGTCTCTGATAAAACAGACTTTAAACCATCAAAGATCAAAAGAGACAAAGAAGGCCATTACATAATGGTAAAGGGATCAATTCAACAGGAAGAGCTAACTCTCCTAAATATATATGCACCCAATACAGGAGCACCCAGATTCATAAAGCAAGTCCTTAGAGACTTACAAAGAGACTTAGACTCCCATACAATAATAATGGGAGACTTCAACACTCCACTGTCAACATTAGACAGATCAACGAGACAGAAAGTTAACAAGGATATCCAGGAATTGAACTCATCTCTGCACCAAGCAGACCTAATAGACATCTATAGAACTCTCCACCCCAAATCAACAGAATATACATTCTTCTCAGCACCACATCGCACTTATTCCAAAATTGACCACATAATTGGAAGTAAAGCACTCCTCAGCAAATGTACAAGAACAGAAATTATAACAAACTGTCTCTCAGACCACAGTGCAATCAAACTACAACTCAGGACTAAGAAACTCAATCAAAACCGCTCAACTACATGGAAACTGAACAACCTGCTCCTGAATGACTACTGGGTACATAACGAAATGAAAGCGGAAATAAAGATGTTCTTTGAAACCAATGAGAACAAAGATACAACATACCAGAATCTCTGGGACACATTTAAAGCAGTGTGTAGAGGGAAATTTATAGCACTAAATGCCCATAAGAGAAAGCAGGAAAGATCTAAAATTGACACTCTAACATCACAATTAAAAGAACTAGAGAGGCAAGAGCAAACACATTCAAAAGCTAGCAGAAGGCAAGAAATAACTAAGATCAGAGCCGAACTGAAGGAGATAGAGACACAAAAAACCCTCCAAAAAATCAATGAATCCAGGAGTTGGTTTTTTGAAAAGATCAACAAAATTGACAGACCGCTAGCAAGGCTAATAAAGAAGAAAAGAGAGAGGAATCAAATAGATGCAATAAAAAATGATAAAGGGGATATCACCACTGACCCCACAGAAATACAAACAACCATCAGAGAATACTATAAACGCCTCTACGCAAATCAACTAGAAAATCTAGAAGAAATGGATAATTTCCTGGACACTTACACTCTCCCAAGACTAAACCAGGAAGAAGTTGAATCCCTGAATAGACCAATAGCAGGCTCTGAAATTGAGGCAACAATTAATAGCCTACAAACCAAAAAAAGTCCAGGACCAGATGGATTCACAGCTGAATTCTACCAGAGGTACAAGGAGGAGCTGGTACCATTCCTTCTGAAACTATTCCAATCAATAGAAAAAGAGGGAATCCTCCCTAACTCATTTTATGAGGCCAACATCATCCTGATACCAAAGCCTGGCAGAGACACAACAAAAAAAGAGAATTTTAGACCAATATCCCTGATGAACATCAATGCAAAAATTCTCAATAAAATACTGGCAAACCGGATTCAGCAGCACATCAAAAAGCTTACCCACCATGATCAAGTGGGCTTCATCCCTGGGATGCAAGGCTGGTTCAACATTCGCAAATCAATAAACGTAATCCAGCATATAAACAGAACCAAAGACAAGAACCACATGATTGTCTCAATAGATGCAGAAAAGGCTTTTGACAAAATTCAACAGCCCTTCATGCTAAAAACGCTCAATAAATTTGGTATTGATGGAACGTACCTCAAAATAATAAGAGCTATTTATCACAAACCCACAGCTAATATCATACTGAATGGGCAAAAACTGGAAAAATTCCCTTTGAAAACTGGCACAAGACAGGGATGCCCTCTCTCACCACTCCTATTCAACATAGTGTTGGAAGTTCTGGCTAGGGCAATCAGGCAAGAGAAAGAAATCAAGGGTATCCAGTTAGGAAAAGAAGAAGTCAAATTGTCCCTGTTTGCAGATGACATGATTGTATATTTAGAAAACCCCATCGTCTCAGCCCAAAATCTCCTTAAGCTGATAAGCAACTTCAGCAAAGTCTCAGGATACAAAATTAATGTGCAAAAATCACAAGCATTCTTATACACCAGTAACAGACAAGCAGAGAGCCAAATCAGGAATGAACTTCCATTCACAATTGCTTCAAAGAGAATAAAATACCTAGGAATCCAGCTTACAAGGGATGTAAAGGACCTCTTCAAGGAGAACTACAAACCACTGCTCAGTGAAATAAAAGAGGACACAAACAAATGGAAGAACATACCATGCTCATGGATAGGAAGAATCAATATCGTGGAAATGGCCATACTGCCCAAGGTTATTTTTAGATTCAATGCCATCCCCATCAAGCTACCAATGAGTTTCTTCACAGAATTGGAAAAAACTGCCTTAAAGTTCATATGGAACCAAAAAAGAGCCCGCATTGCCAAGACAATCCTAAGTCAAAAGGACAAAGCTGGAGGCGTCACGCTACCTGACTTCAAACTATACTACAAGGCTACAGTCACCAAAACAGCATGGTACTGGTACCAAAACAGAGCTATAGACCAATGGAACAGAACAGAGTCCTCAGAAATAATACCGCACATCTACAGCCATCTGATCTTTGACAAACCTGAGAGAAACAAGAAATGGGGAAAGGATTCCCTATTTAATCAATGGTGCTGGGAAAATTGGCTAGCCATAAGTAGAAAGCTGAAACTGGATCCTTTCCTTACCCCTTATACGAAGATTAATTCAAGATGGATTAGAGACTTAAATGTTAGACCTAATACCATAAAAACCCTAGAAGAAAATCTAGGTAGTACCATTCAGGACATAGGCATGGGCAAGGACTTCATGTCTAAAACACCAAAAGCAACGGCAGCAAAAGCAAAAATTGACAAATGGGATCTAATTAAACTAAAGAGCTTTTGCACAGCAAAAGAAACTACCATCAGAGTGAACAGGCAACCTACAGAATGGGAGAAAATTTTTGCAACCTACTCATCTGACAAAGGGCTAATATCCAGAATCTACAAAGAACTCAAACAAATATACGAGAAAAAAACAAACAACCCCATCAAAAAGTGGGGAAAGGATATGAACAGACATTTCTCAAAAGAAGATATTCATACAGCCAACAGACACATGAAAAAATGCTCATCATCACTCGCCATCAGAGAAATGCAAATCAAAACCACAATGAGATACCATCTCACACCAGTTAGAATGGCAATCATTAAGAAGTCAGGAAACAACAGGTGTTGGAGAGGATGTGGAGAAATAGGAACACTTTTACACTGTTGGTGGGATTGTAAACTAGTTCAACCATTATGGAAAACAGTATGGCAATTCCTCAAAGATCTAGAACTAGATGTACCATATGACCCAGCCATCCCACTACTGGGTATATACCCAAAGGATTATAAATTATTCTACTACAAAGACACATGTACACGTATGTTTATTGCAGCACTATTCACAATAGCAAAGACTTGGAATCAACCCAAATGTCCATCAGTGACAGACTGGATTAAGAAAATGTGGCACATATACACCATGGAATACTATGCAGCCATAAAAAAGGATGAGTTTGTGTCCTTTGTAGGGACATGGATGCAGCTGGAAACCATCATTCTTAGCAAACTCTCACAAGAACAGAAAACCAAACACCGCATGTTCTCACTCATAGGTGGGAACTGAACAATGAGATCACTTGGACTCGGGAAGGGGAACATCACGCACTGGGGCCTATCATGGGGAGGGGGGAGGGGGGAGGAGGGAGGGATTGCATTGGGGAGTTATACATGATATAAATGATGAATTGATGGGTGCTGACGAGTTGATGGGTGCAGCACACCAACATGGCATAAGTATACATATGTAACAACCCTGCACGTTATGCACACGTACCCTAGAACTTAAAGTATAATAAAAAAAAAAAAAGAAAAAAAAAATATATATATATATGCATCAGCATGTCCATTTCGTATAGATAAGCTTTCAGGGCCAAATTAAATGATTTTGGTAAGAAAAGTGATAATAAAGGCTCCCACAATATGGTTACATACCAGTCATCACAACCTATGGATATGTTACCTTAAAAAAAGACTTAGCAGATATGATTAAATTAAGGACCTTGAGATGAGGAGATCATTTTCAATATTAAAATTGGGCCCAATATAATCACAAGAGCCCTTATAAGGGGAAGATAATGAATGCAATCAAAGAAGAAAGAGATGTGACCACAGAACCAGAGGTTGGAGTGAGGAGTGATACACTTTGAACACTGGGGAACCATGAGGCGAAGACTGCAGGCAGCCTTTACAAGTTAGAAAGGTGTATGGAAGTGGATTTTCCCCTAAAACCTTTAGAAAGATTGAAGCCCTGCCAATTTCTTGAGGTTAGACATCTGCTAGTCGACTTTTGCTGTTTTAAAACCATAGATTTGTGGTAATTTGTACATATGCAGTATATAATTAATACAAAGTAATTATAAGATGTAGAAAGTTACCTGACAATATGCATACCTCTAATCCCACTGACAGTTTTTAAAAAAGCTTTCTATGTCCACGTTTACAGCAAGCACAGTCTTGCCCTGGAGACTTGAAAAGTAAGTTCCATGAGCTAAGACACCATCTACTTTAGACAATTTCGAATACCCAGTGTAAACATTTCTTCCTTGATTCCTTATATCCTTTTACTTTTCATTCCAAAAATATAATTATATTATTTCTTTGCTTAGACTATAATCAAGCTCAGTTTGTAAAAGTCAAATACTCTTGCTGTGGGAGGCAAAGTAAAATTTTTGTTTATTTTATCAGATATCAGTGTTATCCTCCAAATCAGAGTTTTGGAGTTGCCTTTCTTAAGCTTTTATGAGATATAACAAGTTGCATTATTACATGGGTTACCTCTCTAATTCAGAGTTATGATGTATCATTTTCCATTTTTAAAACCATATACATATAGATGCTGTGGCTCTCCATCGATATCAGTATTTGTGCATTAAAATGCACGTTTTTTAAAAACAAAAGAAATACATGGAATCTTTGGGAGCAGGATAGTATCCATGAATTTTTGTTTCAGATTTTAATTTTCTCTAATGATGTCAAAAATTTTACACTTCAAGCTTTGCTCTCCTTGTTTTAGTTTGAGCTTATAATTTCTTGTTTATTAGGGAGAATTCTCACTGTCACATAAAGAACTATTAAAAATATATGAAACAGTCATTACGTGAATAACATTCATAACTTCTCTTAAAATTTCCAATAAACTTGTATTGGTTATGTCTTTTGTAAGAATTAAAGTTGGTTTCAAAAAGCAAATGATAGACGATGACAAGGTTCAAGTATGGCAATACTAGGGTATCTTTTTGTTACATTGGTATGCATTGAATGTATGCCCTTTCAACTGTCATTTTCCTCATCTCATGATTTTCAGTGCTTCCAATTTTTACAATAAGTTCTCTACATATTCTTAGTCTGTTTCAATCCACCTTAATCCAGTATGTTTATGACTGGAAGAAGTTGTCATTTGAGGTCACTTAGAGAGATAATGTCAATAAAAGGATATTTTTCCAGTGGTATAATTAATAATCTCATATGCACATCCTTAATCAATATTTTAATAGCTGAAGACAATTTTTTCCAAAAAGATATAATTATAATTTTGTGTTCAAATTATTTAATAAAATAGATTGTAGTATTCAATCTGATCATTCACATGGGCAATAAGGATTAAACTAGCACTTCAGAAAGTTACTCCAGTTCTTAAAATTTTGGACGTGTAAACATTTTTATCAATAATTCTTTTTTTTTTTTTTTTTTTTTTTTGAGTCGGAGTCTCGCTCTGTCGCCCGGACTGGAGTGCAGTGGCCAGATCTCAGCTCACTGCAAGCTCCGCCTCCCGGGTTTACGCCATTCTCCTGCCTCAGCCTCCCGAGTAGCTGGGACTACAGGCACCGCCACCTCGCCCGGCTAGTTTTTTTTTTTTTTTTTTTTTGTATTTTTAGTAGAGACGGGGTTTCACCGTGTTAGCCAGGATGGTCTTGATCTCCTGACCTCGTGATCCGCCCGTCTCGGCCTCCCAAAGTTCTGGGATTACAGGCTTGAGCCACCGCGGCTGACCTTTATCAGTAATTCTTACTAATGTTTCAAGTATTTAGTATTATTTATTTAGACCAATACTTAGGGATCTACTCATTCTTTTAATCTATTTAGAATGTGTAAAATTGTGAAAAATATATTTAGAATGTGTAAAAATTACAATATATCAAGAATGTGTAAAATTGAATAGATGGTTGTTAAGGAATATAAAATTATATACAAACCTTCATAAACAGAATACACTAGCATTCCCAAATTCCTGATAGTAAGTATAGAAAATCTGCATTTAAAGTTATATATTGAAGCAATTTTCTGCTAATGCTTTTGTATAATTTTGTCATTTGTCAGAAGAAATATCAGCTCACTGAACAATGAACATTTAGGTATCTATCACAGTTCCATATGACCAGATTAATTTTATTCAAATCTAAATATAGTTTAAAGCCTAAGAATCAAATACATAATCAGACACCAAGTCATATACTCAGTTTTATATTTCAATTATTAAGCATTTACTTTTTTTTTTTTTTTTTTTTTTTCTGAGATAGGATGTTGCTCTGCCTCCCAGGCTGGAATACAGTGGCATGGCCATTGCTCACTACAGCCTTGGACTCCTGGTCTCAAGCTATCCTCCCACCTCAGCCTTTCAAGTAGCTAGGACTACAGGCACATGCCACATTTTCCTAGCTAAAAAAGCATTTAAAATATTTAATTTTAACATAGGAATCTTTATTATCCTTAGAGGTGAAGCAACATTACCTGCTGACCTTTCTCTCAGCCCCCATGTGCCCAGCGATACTAAAAACACAACACAGAAGCTGCTTTCTACTTCCCAAATGCTCTCCTGGGTGATTTACATATACTATATCTTTTAATCTTCACAAAACCCCGTCATATCTATATTATTTTTCCAGTTTTTCCGATGAGAAAATTGAGCTTTTAGTCAGATAAATGACCTCACTCAAGACCTTGCAGTTAGTGCCTGGTAAAGCTAGGATGCCTCTTCCTGTCTGCTTAATTTTAGAACCGTGATCTTGACTATGAACTTATGGCTCAGAGTTCTCAAAACTCTCTCAGTTTCTAGGATTACCCTAGTTTAGGACAGAGCACATATAAGAAAGTTTAATATAACATTTTGAAATTTAACATTGTTAGTGCACTACCCTCAAGTATTCCCTGACAAAAAAGTGCAAATCGTTTTTCTCAACTACTTGTTATCTTTTGCCTTGTAAAATCCACTGCCTCTTGGCCTATACTACCTTCCTCTTTGCTCTTTGTATGAAATTTCCTGCCATAGGACTGAGTTTTCTTCAAGCATAGAGTTGGCAAGACATTCTAACTGATTCTGAAAAATCTTCCAATCCCTCTACTGAAGTCTGTCAAACCTTAAAAATCCCTGTACTTCCTTAGCTAAGGTGCAAAGTCATGCAGTGTGCCCAGTGAGCCTGGCCACTTCCAAAGATATTATGTAGTTGTAAAAGACAAATAACAATTCTGAAACCAAAGTGTAGTGTTCGCTTATTGAAGAGGTCAGAAAAAGAAAAAAAGAAAGTTTTGTTTAAAAAAAAAATGTTTTTTTTTTTTTTTTTTTTTTTTTCTCATAGCAGAGGTTATGAGAATCTCACAAGGAAAGTCCTATCTTAGTTGAAAATCTTTCTTGCAAATCTAATAAGATAGAATATCAGATCTTAAGAGGGTCTGGAACTGCTGTGCATGAGCCCAGGGAGGAATTTTTTTTTTTTTTTTTTTTTTTTTTTTTTCGTTAGAAAAAAGAGAAGGGGAAAAAATAACACTGAGAGCTACAGGATAGTGGAAGACTGAAAACAATGTCAAATCTTGTCTCACAACATCTAAATCTCCAATACATTCCAAAACTCATTGGACATTTAATGTGAGTAGATATTTTTCTAGAAACCCCTAAAGGGGATGAGCTCTAAATCCAGGTCAATGTGGGACAGAACTGACCCATCCAATGAGAATGTGAAACAAGAAACTAGTAGGCTATGAAGAAATAGCTGTCATGAAACCACAGAAGTTCAACAGTGGGATTTGGTCTCCCAAATTATGAATTTAAGAATTAAGTCAAATTTGTAGTAGTCTCCATGTGACCAGAAAGCCCCAGCTAACTCAGAATTGCATACAGGGAAATGGATTATTTTCAGATATCAGGTATGTTTAGAAAAGGCTACCATAAATCTGAAAAGTAATGTATATAATATACTTTTATTCAATTATTTACAAGTAATCTGGTTTGCATGTCAGAGAAAACGCCCCATAGAACTAAGAATAGGTATACATGCACATTCCCACAAACAAAAATAAATGAGAAAGGTCTTTTTGTTTACATGGCATCAGCAAGCATGGATGTGGTTGAGAATGATTTTAGAAAGAGTGAGAATAATCCAGAAAAAACAAACCGCTTACAATGAAACATAAAAACACTACTACACAAATAGAACACATGACACACTTAGCTCACACTTGTGAAATGATTACTATGTGTCAAGTACTATTTTAGAGCTAACTTTTTTAACCTTAGCAATAAGCCACATCAAATACTCTCTCAAATCAGGAAAGTATGGCACAGGAGATGAAAAACTTGTTCTTGTTAAATTTCAGCAAGTGATAGAGCCAGGATTCAAATTCCAGCCATCAGACTCTGGAATTCTTGTTCTTAACCACTGTGCAGAAGAACTTGGAAAAGTAAATGATAAGTTATGATTAATCCTTTATAAACATGGCAGTTTTGAGAGGAGTGTTGGTAGTAACGAGTATGTGAATTAGTTATTGCTAAGCCAGGGAATGAAGGTACCTCCTGGAAAAAGGATGGCCACACCTTAAAAAATTCATTCTGCTGCTTTCTTTATTTGCATATCTGTAAATCGCAGCATTTATAGAGGGCAATTATCTCAGAAATAAAATAAATATTTTATCACTATTTCCATGGGTATTGCTAAAAATAGTTTTACTATACTATTAAAAAACTGGTCAAGAAATGAAGACCTAGTATAATGTAGACAGAGAAGAACAAACTAGTTATGCAGAAGCACTCTAAGAAAAGGGAGTCATTGACAGCGATTTTACTATCCAAACAGGATCACAATATAATAAGCTTATTTTTAATAGTACATGCTGTTTCTTTAAGTGTTTCAGTTTATATACCACATTAAAACATTTTACTATAATTTGAAATTCTGCTGTCTGTGATTCACTTGGGCAGTAAATGTGTTTTTCTTTGTTTATAACATATTTATTTTAAGTTTTTCTCTGGTAACTTTTTCTAATTGGAGAAGTTATTTTAACAGTTGTTCGTAAAATAACCTCAATTATTCATGTATAGTAACCAGTTAAACTAATTGACAATCTTTCTGTCACAGTTGATTTCAAACATCTCTGTAATGAATCCTGTGACTAATTGAACGCATAAATCCTTAGTAAAAGTAACTGCATTTATAAGACTAATATTAGGTAATTCTGTTTAGATATAGCAAGGAAGAAACAATTGGACAATTACTGAATAGACTATCAAAAATGAAAACTCTAGAAGAGTAATTAAAAACAAAAAATATATAAGTAAAAATAAGTATTAGTATTTATTTTTCTTCTTGAGTATGCTTAAAATTACAATATTTAGCTATAAAATCAAAATATAACATGCAGATTAATGAAATTCACAAAAGTAAAAAGAAATATTTAATAAATATTAAAAATGAGAAATATTTAGAACCGTATTATGGAGGTAGATTATGTATATGTATACATACACAGTTTTCTTTTTTTTTTACTTGTATGTAGGAGAAACTAAATCTTTTTCTCACCCTATTTTATTAACATTTTATAATAATTGATTTATATAGCTGTTACTAAATAAGAAGAGATAAGAACACAATGAAAATCAAATGAACTTCATAACTGATACCTTTGTCAGGATGGACTATTACAGTTCCATTTAAAGGCAGCACTGATTGCAACTTTTGGAACACAGTACTGACCTTCTACTGTAAGACCCAACTAGACAAATAGGCGCTTAAAAAAAAAGCACCTATTGCAGACTTGATGATTCCCCCATTTGAAATAATTTGTCGTTTAAATTACCTGTTCTCCTTTTCCCACTTTAATGACAAATTTAATGTTTTGTTAAATGAATTAATGTATTTCCTTCCTCTTTGATTGCACTGATTTGATTTGAGTTTCTGCTGTTGGTTACCACAGTACTCCTGACTGCTCTGTAAATCCTTTTTCTTTTTTGCTTTGAATTATCATAGGCCCTGCTAAAATCTTAGCTTCAAACTGTTCACATCTTTGGCTCACATTAAAGACTTCAAATTACCCATGGTTTCTTGGTCTCTACTTGCATGTCTTTTCAGCTTCTCTTCCTGGCACTTACTGTGAATTTCTTTAAAACACATAATCTGGGGATGGGGAAAGTCAAATTTCTTCCATTTTGGTATCATCTTCTCCCTTAACTACATCCATCACGAAAAGCCAACTCACAGAACAAAGGATAGCTGGTATATAGATTTATTAGTTAATTCTCACACTGCTATAAAGACATACCTGAGACTGGATAATATATAAAGAGAAGAGGTGTAATTGACTCACAGTTTCACATGGCTGGAGAGGCCTCAGGAAGTTTACAATCATGGCGGAAGGTGAAGGGGAAGCAAATA
Source organism: Rhinopithecus roxellana (assembly GCF_007565055.1). NCBI lineage: Eukaryota > Metazoa > Chordata > Mammalia > Primates > Cercopithecidae > Rhinopithecus > Rhinopithecus roxellana. The sequence goes on along the minus strand of NC_044566.1, from coordinate 73,968,415 downwards.
TGTCTTCACATAGCCAGAACAGGAGGAAGACAGCAAAGGAGGAAGTCCTGCACGCTTTTAAACAACCAGTTTTCATGAGAATGAGTTCACTAGAAGAACAACAATGGGGAAATCCACCCCCATGATCTAATCACCTCATAACAGGTCCCTCCCCCAACACTGGGAATTACAATTTGACATGAAATTGGTGGGAACACAGCCAAACCATATCACTCTACCCCTGGCCCTTCCGGAATCTCATATCCTTCTCAAATTTCAAAACACAATTTTGCCTCATCAACAGTCCCCCAAAGTCTTAAGTAATTCCAGAATTAACTCAAAAGTTCAAGTCCAAAGTCTTATCTGAGACAAGGCAAGTCCTTTCTGCCTGTCAGCCTGTAAAATAGAAAACAGTTTAGTTACTTCCAAGATACAATAAACACAGGCATTAGGCAAATGCCAAGTGGGAAAAATTTATCAAAACAAAGGGAATACAGGCGTCATGCAAGTCTGAAACCCAACAGGGCACTCATTAAATCTTAAAGCTCCAAAATAATCTCCTTTGACTCCATTACTCCCACCCAGAGCATGCTGATGCAAGAAGTGGGCTCCCAAGGCCTTGGGCAACTCCGCCCCTATGGTAGTGCAGTGAATAGCTCCTGAAGCTTGTTTCACAGACTGGCATTGAGTAACTGAGGCCACAGTAGGGACTCTGTGTGGGGACTTGATATGATTCGGCTGTGTCCCAACCCAAATCTCATCTTGAATTGTAGCTTCCATAATTCCCACGTGTTGTGGGAGAGGCCTGGTGAGAGTTAAATAAATCATGGGGGAGGGTTTCCTCCATACTGTTCTCATGGTAGTGAATAAGTCTCATGAGATCTGATGGTTTTATAATGGAAAACTCCCTTCACTTGGCTCTCATTCTCTCTTACCAGCTGTCAGGTAAGATGTGCCTTTCATCTTCCAGCATAACGGAGAGGCCACCCCAGCCACATGGAACTGTTAATCCATTAAACTTCTTTTTCTTTATAAATTACCCAGTCTCAGGTATGTCTCATGCTTTATCAGCAGCATGAAAACAGACTACTACAAGACTCTAACCCCACATTTCCCCTCCAGTAGAGGTTCTCCACAAGGACTCTACCCCAGCAGCAGACTTCTGCTTGGACATCCAGGCATTTCTATACATCTGCTGAAATCTAGATGGAGGCTTCTTTGCATCCACAGACCCAACACCATGTGGAAGCCATCAAGTATTGGGGCATATGCTCTCTGAAACAGTTTCCTGTGCTGTATCTTGACCCCTTTTATTCATGGCTGGAGCTGGAGCAGCTGGAATACAGGGCACCATGTCCTGAGGCTGCACAGAGCTGTGAGACCCTGGACCTGTCCCATGAAATCATTTTTCCCTCCTAGGGCTCCAAGCCTCTGATGGAGGGGCTGCCATGAAGGTCTCTGAAATGTCCTGGAGGCATTTTGTCCTGGAGACATTTTTCCCATTGTCTCTGATGTTAGCATTTGGCCCCTCTTTACTTAAGCAAATTTCTGCAGTCAGCTTGAATTTCTCCCAGAAAATGGGTTTTTCTTTTCTACCACATGACAAGGCTATAAATTTTTCAAACCTTTATGCTCCACTTCCCTTTTAAATATGTTTCAGTTTCAGACTATCTTTTTTGTGAATGCATATTAGCATATACAGTTAGAAGCAGCCAGGTCATATCTTGAACAATTTGCTGCTTAGAAGTTTCTTCTGCCAGATACCCTTGAGGAAGTTCTAGGAAGTTCCAAACTTTCTCTCATGTTTCTGTCTTCTTCTGAGCCCTCTGAAACTTCTGAAACTGTTTCAACTCTGCCCATCACCCAGTTCCAAAGACACTTCTACATTTTCAAGTATTTTTGCAGCAATGGCCCACTTATCTGGTACCAGTTTTCTGTATTAATTTGTTCTTGGACTGCAATAAAGACATACTTGAGACTGGATAATCTATAAAGAAAGGTGGGGTAATTGACTCACAGTTCTGCCTGGTTGGGGAGGCCTCAGGAATCTTACAACCATGGCAGAAGGTGAATGGGAAGAAAGACATGTATTCACATGGCCAGAGCATGAGGAAGAGGGTAAAGGGGAAAGTGTCACACACTTTAAAACAACCAGATCTTGTGAGAACTCACTCACTATCATGAGAACAGCAAGAGGAAAATCCACCCTCATGATTCAATGACCTCCCACCAGGTCTCTCCATAATGTTAGGAATTACAGTTCAACATGAGAGTTGGGTAGGGACACAGAGTAAAACCATATGAATAGGCTAACCTTAAATCTGGTTAGTCATATAACAAGGCTTTCTAAATGCTGAGTGATTCATGAGAGCTAAGAGCAAAGCTGTTTCCCACAGAAGCGGTAAATTTTATTATTGATTTGTCTAATATAAGCCACTGCAAACACTTTTTATAAAGATTTTACCTTGCACTAATTCTTAAACCCTCTGCAACCTAATATTCATCCTCACCTTTCAACTTTTTTTTGGAGGTCAACAAACATGACCTGTGGACAGATTATTCTAACTTTTGCCAGTCTTCTCCTTGTCTGATCTGTGTATGGCATTGGTCCTATGATTGAGAACCTCTCCTTGAAGATCTTTTCTGAGAATTTCAAGGCAAATATCAAGGAGCAGAGAATTAATAAAGATAATAAAATTCATATTTTAAGATATAACTTTGTCACAAAATAGTTTGAGTGGGAAGTATTGAAGAAAAAATGTAAGTAAAAAACTATTGAGGAAATTATTTTTTCCTACTAAAATTTAGAAATATATTGAAGTTAAGTCCTTCTCTTCTATGGAAAAACAAGATAAACATGGAATTAATAAAATCATACTTTTCCCTGAGGCCAGCAAAAGAGGGTGGCTGCCATAAAGACGTTATTTATTAAAATCCAGAGAGAAAGGACATTTCATAGGTGAGCATATAGACATGACATCTTCCATATCTGGGTGCAGATGTACAATGGGTTCATGGAAAATAAATATTATAAAAAAACTATGCATGAATTTCAAAGTTTTTTGCACTAAATAAACTTGTACTAACTTGTTATAACATGCCCGAACAAAATCAAGTTTGCAACACTGATAAGACTAAAACATCATCTTGAAAAAAAGTCCCTGTGAGAACAACATGAATTCTGCTAAAATTGAAGCAAGAACAAACATCAAATTTATGGAAATGCTCAGGTAGAGGAATGGATGAATAATTTATATTTTATGTATTAGTCCATTTTCATGCTGCTGATAAAGACATACCCGAGACTGGGCAATTGATAAAAGAAAGAGGCTTTTTGGATTTATAGTTCCACGTTGCTGAAGAGGCCTCACAATCATGGTGGAAGGTGAAAGGCATGTCTCACATGGAGCAAACAAGAGAAGAGAGCTCATTCAGGGAAACTCCACTTTTTAAACCATCAGATCTCTTGAGACTTACTCATTATCACAAGAAGAGCATGGGAAAGACCTGCCCTCATGATTCAATTACCTCCTACCAGGTCCCTTCCACAAGAAGTGGGAATTCAAGATGAGAGTTGGGTGGGGACACAGCCAAACCATATCATTCTGCTCCTGGCCCCTCCCAAGTCTCAGGTCCTCACATTTCAAAACCAAGCATGCCTTCCCAACAATCCCCAAGAGTCTCAACTCATTTCAGCATTAAGTCCACGGTCCAAAGTCTCATCTGAGACAGGCAAGTCCCTTTTACTTATGAGCCTATAAAATCAAAAACAAATAACTTACTAGACACAATGAAGGTACAGCCATTGGGTAAACACGGCAATTCCAAATGAAAGAAATTGGCCAAAACAAAGGGGCTACAGGTCCCATGCAAATCTGAAATCCAGCAGGGCAGTCAAATCTTAAAGCTCCAAAATGACCTCCTTTGACACCATGTTTCACATCCAGGTCATATTGATGTACGAGGTGGAGTCTGATGGCCGTGGGCAGTTCTGCCTCTGTGGCTTTGCAGGATATAGCCCCACTCTTGTCTACTTTCATGGGCTGGTATTGAGTGTCTGTGGCTTTTCCAGGTGCATGGTGCAAGCTGTTGGTGGATCTACCATTCTGAGGTCTGGAGGACGGTGTCCCTCTTCTTGCAACTCCACTAAGTGGTGCACCAGTAGGGACTCTGTGTGGGGGCTCTGATCCCACATTTCCTTTCTGCACTGCCCTAGCAGAGGTTCTCCATGAGGGCCCCTCCCATGCAGCAAACGTCTGCTTGTGAATCCAGGTGTTTCCATATATTATATGAAATCTAGGCAGAGGTTCCCAAACCTCAATTCTTGACTTTTGTGTACCCACAGGCTCAACACCATGTTAAAGCTGCCAAGGCTTGGGGCTTCCACCCTCTGAAGCAACAGCCCAAGCTTTACCTTGGTCTCTTTTAGTCATGGCTGGGGCAGCTGAAACACAGGGTACAAAGTCTCTAGGCTGCACAGAACAGGAGATCCTGGGCCTACACATGAAACCATCATTGCTTGTTAGTCTTCCCAGCCTGTGATGGGAACGGCTGCCATGAAGACCTCTGATATGTCCTGGAGACATTTTCCCCATTGTCATGGGGATTAACTTTTGGCTCCTTGCTACATATGCAAATTTCTGCAACCAGCTTGAATTTCTCCTCAGAAAATGGGATATTCATTTCTCTTGCATTGTCGGGCTGCAAATTTTCAGAACTTTTATGCTGTTTCCCTTTTAAACCTCCATATTCTTGGAAATTAGCTAACACACTTCCAAATAATACGTTAGGTAGAAAATACCAAGACCAAATAAATATTTTCAAGTGGATAATAAGGAAAGCACCAATAACAAAATTTTTGGACAGCTGTTAAAGCAATTAATAAATCTACATCCTAATATTGAGAGAAGAAAAACTGAAAACCAATGACCTGAACATCCATCTTAAGAAACTAGTAAAAGGAACATAAATGGAATATAATATTACTTAAATGAAGGCAATAATAAAAGTAAAACTGAAAATTAGTGAGTGAAGCCAAGCGTGGTGGCTCACGCCTGTAATCCCAGCACTTTGGGAGGCCGAGGTGGGTGGATCACAATGTCGGGAGATCGAGACCATCCTGGCTAACACGGTGAAACCCCGTCTCTACTAAAAATACAAAAAATTAGCCAGGCACGGTGGCGGGCACCTGTAGTCCCAGCTACTCGGGAGGCTGAGGCAGGAGAATGGCGTGAACCTGGGAGGCGGAGCTTGCAGTGAGCTGAGATTGTGCCACTGCACTCCAGCTGGGGCGACAGAGCAAGACTCCATCTCAAAAAAAAAAAAAAAAAAAAAAAGAAAGAAAGAAAATTAGTGAGTGAAAACAGATAAGGGAAAGGAACAGATTAAATAGTAAGAACTTGAAACCATTGATAACATTAATAAACCACAAGAAAGGCTAACTAAACAAAATAGTGAATCAAATTATAAATATTAAGAATGTATAAGGAGCTATGATTGCAGTTTTTGGTGCTGGGAAAATTGGCTAGCCATAAGTAGAAAGCTAAAACTGGATCCTTTCCTTACTCCTTATACGAAAATTAATTCAAGATGGATTAGAGACTTAAATGTTAGACCTAAAACCATAAAAGCCCTAGAAGAAAACCTAGGTAATACCATTCAAGACAAGGCATGGGCAAGGACTTCATGTCTAAAACACCAAAAGCAATGGCAACAAAAGCCAAAATTGACAAATGGGATCGAATTAAACTAAAGAGCTTCTGCATAGGAAAAGGAACTACTATCAGAGTGAACAGGCAACCTACAGAATGGGAGAAAATTTTTGCAATCTACTCATCTGGCAAAGGGTTAATATCCAGAATCTACAAAGAACTCAAACAAATTTACAAGAAAAAAAAAAACAAACAACACCATCAAAAAGTGGGCAAAGGATATGAACAGACACTTCTCTAAAGAAGACATTTATACAGCCAACAGACACATGAAAAAAAAAATGCTCATCATCACTCGCCATCAGAGAAATGCAAATCAAAACCACAATGAGATACCATCTCACACCAGTTAGAATGATGATCATTGAAAAAAATCGGGAAACAACAGGTGCTGGAGAGGATGTGGAGAAATAGGAACACTTTTACATTGTTGGTGGGACTGTAACTAGTTCAACCATTACGGAAAACAGTGTGGCGATTCCTCAAGGATCTAGAACTAGAAATACCATTTGACCCAGCCATCCCATTACTGGGGATATATCCAAAGGATTATAAATCATGCTGCTATAAAGTGACATGCACACGTATGTTTATTGCAGCACTATTCACAATAGCAAAGACTTGGAATCAACCCAAATGTCCATCAGTGACAGACTGGATTAAGAAAATGTGGCACATATACACCATAGAATACTATGCAGCCATAAAAAAGGATGAGTTTCTGTCCTTTGTAGGGACATGGATGCAGCTGGAAACCATCATTCTCAGCAAACTATTGCAAGAACAGAAAACCAAACACTGCATGTTCTCACTCATAGGTGGGAATTGAACAATGAAATCACTTGGACACAGGAAGGGGAACATCACACACCAGGGCCTATTGTGGGGAGGGGGGAGGGGGGAGGGATAGCATTAGGAGAGATACCTAATATAAATGACAAGTTAATGGGTGCAGCGCACCAACATGGCACATGTATACATATGTAAGAAACCTACACGTTGTGCACATGTACCCTAGAACTTATAGTATAATTTTAAAAAAAGACTATAATCAAGGAATTTTATAATAACTTGCACTAATAAATTAGTAATGCTGATGTAATAGTTAATCAACCAATAAGCAGTATTATTTAGGTAAAATAAACATTATTTGTTTTTGGCCAAGTTGCATTGCTTCTGGTTCTGCCAAAGTACGAAGAGATTTATATAAATAAATCAGTTGAAGAAATCAGGTCAAGACTATAGATCTAATACCATCTCACAAATTGTGCCTGTCATCTGACTTCTCTGCACTATAGAGATTTGTTTAACTTACAGAAAATAATTTTTGCAGTCATAAAGGTTTTGTTCAGAAAAGCCCTGATAACCTCTTAGGTATGCATCTAGTTCCTAATATTCAACTAACATTTATAGTTTTTCTATTTTGATACTTATCCTTTAATTCAATACGCTATTATCTAATTGTTTCAATTAGTTATTGAAATCTTCAAAGGTAATCTTTGGTAACTTATGTAGCAGTCAAGAAGTTTAGTAAGTTTAACCCTACTGAACATTACTACCTTATCTAGGGTATTGTGAATCTTGGGCCCTTCTTCTATCTAATTGCTGCTCACGGTAATTGGTAAATTTTTGTACTTGTATAAAAAGTGAGAAAAGCTTAACTCCCTTGGCTGTTTTCTCTTCCTGGGTCAAAAAACGCACATGAGATTTGGAAGTGCGGTCGCTTCTTAGTCTGAAAAATCACACCAGTCAATACAGGACTAACCTACTGAATTAGTACTGTGAATATATACAAGATATTTTTGATAATTAAGAAAGCAGAAGGGTTTTATAGTGAACAAGGAGGTACAGCATAGGAAGTAGAAACAACTTTCACACCTTCAACTTTGAGGCAGTTCCCACATGCAGATTACTTTCCTGGGCTTTCAGTGTGGCATCACACCAGTTACAAATCAAAATGTTTGAGAATGTGTTTTAGCTTCCTAAGTTGATAAATATTACTGTATTATGACCTTGTGTGTAAAGCTATGTCTTTTCTCATAACGGAAATTTGGTAAAACCTCAGAGATGATTGGATATGTGGATATTTACTTATGGGTTGGGGTGATGATTTCTAGGTGAGTAATCAAATAAAGACACATAATTCTCACGTTGTTACATATTATTTCATAAAATTTTGCCTTTTTTTCAGCAAAATCACTAATTATGTTATTTTAATCAAGATCTTCATGTATTTTGTGTCCTATTGACAGAAATGCCAATTGAGATAAACTCTTCTGATTTGTTGAATTTGGAGAGATTTCATTCTGCTGAAGCAGTAGCAATTAAATTATCAATATCATTTCTTAAAACAATATTTATATTGAGGAATGAACCGTGAGTTTGACATATTATGTTTAAACAATGTAATTAGGTAGCTGAAGATAATCAATCAAAAATTACAGAACACTTTACTATTATATGATCGTGATATATTTTATCATTATTTTTACACTTATTTAAACCAATATCTAGATCTGTAAAATATGTTAAATGTGTACTTTTTCAAATTTTTCAATGCTATGTGGGATATTAGAAACAAAACCAAAATTAATCAAATATTGCTCAATTTGTTGAAATCTCTGACCAATCTCTGAGCAATCAAATATTGCTCAATTTATAGAAATCTCTATAACGGCAAGTGCTACAATACACTGAGATAACTTTGAAGAATATGTCTCCTTTGAAGTAAAACAAATATTTTTGCTTCCTCATTCTTTTCTTATTTTTTTACTGGAATGACATTTTTGTTCCATATTTCACATGTTATTTCTTTGACTTAAAAATCCATTATCTCAAAAATACAGTTTTGAAAGTGAAATAGCAAAGTTAGGCTTGTTGAGTGGTTTGTAAAATTGTCTAATACTATTAATAACAAGCAGCTGTTCATAACCACATATTTAGATAGTAAAGGGTCAAAATGAATTTCATTTATATCAAAGACTACAGTTTACTTACTGTTTACTTCAAGAACTTCTCTTGCTTTGCTTACATGTACTGTATCATGCATTTCGTATAAATCAAATCTTTTTTTTTACAGTGTTTAGTTGGCATTCTTTTTTTTTATTGACATTCTCATTGTATATCTGAGAATTGTCATTAGGTCAAATGTTATATAGGTTAAATGGCTTTAATTTCATATGTAGTATATTTCCTTCCCTATTTTATATGAAAATATAAAACTAGTGATACCCCAAGAACTCCAAATATTTGCACCACCCATTGAGAAGTAGGGATTCCCTTTAAAAGAATCCTCAATGTGACCATATCTATGCACAAATATATTCATATTTTGTTTTATTTTGTTTGGTTTTTGTTTTGAGACTGTGTTTTGCTCTGTAGCCCAGACTGGCGTGCTGCATGCTCACGGCTCACTTCAGACTTGACTTCCTAGGCTCAAGCAGTCCTTCCACCTCAGCCTCTCTAGTGGCTGGGATCACAGGTGTGCACCACCAAGCCCAGCTATTGCTTTATTTTTAACTTTAAATATATATATATATATATATATATATATATATATATATATATATATATATATATATATATTTGGTAGAGATGGGGGTCTCCCAATGTTGCCCAGACTGGTCTCAAACTCCTAAGATCAAGTGATCCTCCCAAATTGGCCTGCCAAAGGGCTGTGTTTATAGGCATGAACCACTGTGTTTGGTCATATTTTCTTAACATATATATTATTCTTTTCCATCACTCTCAATTATTTGAAACTTTTTAAGTGTATTAATAAAGGTATGTAATTTTATAAGTGACTTTTTTAAAGGCCAAATTCATTTTTCTTGTTTCTCTTTCTTCCTTCCTTGTCCATTTCCATGGGTACTACAGTAATAGTGTTCTTCAAATTAGCATCCCCAGATATTTTCTCATGCTGAAGTGATACAAGCTACACAAGTCTAGCTTTCACTAAATGTTATCAGTTAAGATTTAGCCCCTTGTTTTACTATGTAGCTGTGAAAGAGGAAGCATGTATCAGTTAAATTTATTATTTTATTCTCTATTTTTTATACTATAAGTGATTTATTTGTATATAGCTCACATTCACAATAATTAGTGTTATGATTGGAAGACATTGTTCAATAAATTCTAGATTCCATCTGATTTGTGCCTTTTACTCGGTCAGACTAAAGATTTGTGTAGAAATATGAACTATCAGCTTTAAATTAAGTCGGTCATAGTAAACTACCTGTTAATTGAGTCATTAGAGGGAACTGTGTTAGTTTCTTTAGATTAGCTGGGCAGAGCTAAAAAATCAGCAGTGGCATAATTCTATTTCTCCAGAAAAATGTTCAGTGTTTCCTCCAGGCATTGGGTCATTAGTGAATATCTTATCTGAGGGTTGTGCCTAAGTATGACATTTTTTTGCTTGGAGGTGTTCTCTTGAGAAGATTGGCATTATGTTTGACTTTTTCCCAGAAAGGGGTGAAGATGATAGCTTGAAGTACTTTTCTAAATTGAAATTGGTTTTATTAACTGGTTGATGTGTGTCTTGCAATTGACATACCAAAAAAGAATGAAATAACTTCATTCTCAAACTATGTTGCACTCACCTAGTAGACATATAAATTCACAAAATACATATACATATGAATATTTTAGTTGCGAATGAGTTTATTCTTCAGCTGTTTTTATTATCCGTGAAGGCACCTTACTGAAGTTGCTAGGTAAGGCTGTATTTTTTTTTTTTTTTTTTTTTTTTTTTTTTTGAGACGGAGTCACGTTCTGTCGCCCAGGTTGGAGTGCAATGGCAAGATCTCCGCTCACTGCAAGCTCCACCACCTCCTGGGTTCGCGCCTTTCTCCTGCCTCAGCTTCCCTAGAAGCTGGGACTACAGGTGCCTGCCACCACGCCCGGCTAATTTTTTTTTTTTTTTTTTTTTTTTTTTGTATTTTTGTATTTTTAGTAGAGACCGGGTTTCACCGTGTTTGCCAGGATGGTCTCCATCTCCTGACGTCGTGATCCGCCTGCCTCGGCCTCCCAAAGTGCTGGGATTACAGGCATGAGCCACCACGCCCGGCCGGTAAGGCTGTATTATCCACATCAAATTTTTGTTTAATGGTTAATCATTTTAAACACTATAAATAGACTCAAAATTTTAATTGATGAATTTTTGTATATGCTTGAAATAATTTGCATTCTGGAAATTTTAACTTTTTTTTTTTTTTTTTTTTTTTTTTTTGAGATGGCATTTCACTCCATAGCCCAGGTAGGAGTGCAATGGCGTGATCTTGGCTCACTGAAACCTCTGCCTCCCAGGTTCAAGCAATTCTCCTGCCTCAGCCTCTGGAGTAGCTGGGATTACAGGTGCCTGCCACCGTGCCAGGCTAATTTTTGTATTTTTAGTAGAGACAGGGTTCCACCATGTTTGTCAGGCTGGTTTTGAACTCCTGACCTCAAGTAATCCACCTGTAGTGGCCTCCCAAAGTGCCGGGAGGGGTGAGCCACCATGTGAGTCACCGCGCGCGGCCCAATTTTAACTTTTAATTAATGAAGAAACTGAATCTAAACAAAACACATATAAAATATCTGTAGACGAATTTAATTGCCTTGGTAATTCTGTTGCAAAGGATCAAAGTTCTATCAAATAATAGTTTAAATTCTAATTTTTAAATTGAAAGCTGTATTCAGATAACTGTAAATTTACAGATAGCTATAAGAAATAATACAGAGATATCTTTGTATAGTTTGCCAGTTTCCTCCCAAAAGTAACATTTTGCAAAACTATGAGACCACAACCATGACATTGACAGTGACACGATACACCCATCTTTTCCATATTAATGACATTTTACCTGTACTCATTTATGTGTATTTCCTGAAAATTTTATAACCAGTATATGTTTGTGTATCCAATACCATAGTCAAAAACGAAAACAGTCCAATAAAACAATTCCTTATTTTGCCCTTTATAACCACACCCACTTTCTTTTTCCCTCCCCATTCTCAATTATTTTCAATCTCTGGTAACACTAGTTCATTATAAAATTTTTTGACAAGTTAAAAATAAAGGAGAATTACATCAACTTCATAAAGCATGTTTTTAAAAAACCTATAGCTAACAGCATACTCATGATGAAAAACTCAATCATTTCATCTTACGACTGGGACAAGGCCAGGATGCCTGTTCTCACCACCCTTTTTCATCTTAGTAGTAGAAGTTCTAGTCACTGAAATCAGGCATGAAGAACAAATAAAAGTCATACAAATTGCACAGGAAGAACTAAAGCTATTCCTATTTTATGGTCTACATAGAATATCCTAAGGAATTATCTACAAAAATGTCCTACAACTAATAAATGAGCTCAGCAAAGCTGCACAGTACAGTATTGTCACACACAAAAAGTCACGTTTTTATATACTAACAGTATGGAAAACAAATTAAAAAATAGAAGACCATTTAGATTCACTTCGAAGAAAATTGAATGCCAAAGTATACAAGTAGAAACACATGTATAAGATCTATTTGTGAAAAACTGCAAAATGCAGAGATCACACCACTTCACTCCAACCTGGGCGATAGGGCAGGACTCTGTCTCAAATATATATATATGTTATATAAATATAACAAAATGAAGATGAAAGAAATTAAGGAATACCTAAAAATATATTTATCAATTGGAAGTTACAAAATAGAAAATATGTCAGTTCTCCTCGAATTGAGCTATAAGTTTAAAGCAATTCCTATCAGAATGCTAGCAACATTTATTGCCAATGTAGGCAAGCTTATTCTAATATGTATATGGAATAACTCCGATTTTAATAATAAAGAAATTATACAAAGTAATGCAACTGTGCTAAAAGCTAATGAATTCATAAAAACCTCAAACAAGATCTTTAAACTCAAATTTTCTTCATGTCCTGTTATAATACGGGCACTGTTTTGTCTGCTATGCTTATCACATTCTGCTGTTGATAGTATCAAATGGGCATATTTTACCTGAGTTATCACATTTTGCTATTTATAGCACAACAGGAGGATAATTGTATTAGCTACAGTTATCTCAGTAAGTAATCAACAAAAATCACTCACATAAAATAATTTTATGGAATGTCCAGTTTTAAACTATGAAGTGAGGTAGCATGGAAAAACTCCACTAGAATCACAGAGATGTGAGTAGACCAGTAAAGACAATTATGTTATTTATTCACTTCATGTTAAAACTTTAAAAGTTAGCAATAACATATTATAAAGAGAAATACAATGTTTAAAAGTCCATAGGAAAAGGCTATTTTAAGGTCTTTTTTTAATTTTTAAATTTATTTTTGAGACAGAGTCTCGCTCTATCACTCAGGCTGAAGTGCAGTGGCGTGATCTTGGCTCACTTCTACCACTGTCTGCCAGGTTTAAGCGAGTCTCCTCCTCAGCCTCTCAAGTAGCTGGGATTACAGGCATATGCAACTACACCTTGCTAATTTTTTTGTACTTTTAGTAGAGATGGGGTTTTACCATGTTGGCCAGACTAGTATTGTGTTTTTTTTAACTGCATTTTGTATGTGCCTGAGAACAAAACAAGCATGGGATGGGCCAGGTGCAGTGGCTCATGCCTGTAATCCCATCACTTTGGGAGGCTGAGGTCGGTGGATCACCTGAGGTCAGGAGTTCGAGATCAGCCTGATCAACATGGTGAAACCCTGTCTGTACTTAATTAAAACAAAACAAAACATATATTTTTAAAAAAGCAGAAACTTAGCTGGGCGTGTTCGCATGCACCTGTAGTCCCAGTTACTCAGGAGGCCAAGGCAGGAAAATCGCTGGAACCTGGGAGGTGGAGGTTACAGTGAGCCAAGATCGCCCCATTGCACTCCAACCTGGGTGACAAAGCAAGACGCTGTCTCAAAAAAAAAAAAAAAAAAAGAAAAAGAAAAAACAAGAAAAAAAAGACAAAAAAAAAATGAACTGGAATGGAGTCCAAACTTCCTACATACAATAAAAAGTGCTAGTACTTGGAATACTGCAGTCAAAGGAGTATTATGAGTATTAAATTCGTGATATTGATAATTTTTTTAGAACAGTGTTGTACACATATAATTACTTATCACACTAATAAAAATAAATTTAGTAAGAATTATAACCTAGGAAGCTGGTAGAAGTGGATTAAAATCCAGACTTTACCACTTCATTGCAAACCCTTGGACAAGTTGCTTAAACTCTGAACATACTGGTATCATCTGTAAATTAAGAATCATGACATCTAACCAATTTTATATAGAATAAATAATGCAATGTTTTAAATACTTAGTACAGTGCAAGGTGCATAATAAATAAATGGTTGATGACCTGTAGATATTAGAATCATATACACTGTGACCTGATGATAATATTTATTTATTTATTTTCATTCATTCATTTGTTCGGTTGTATGGTTTTTAGTTATCCACCTGCATTGAGTTAGTGTGTCCAGAGTTAGAATCAAGCTTAAGTAAAAAGGATGGCTTTTATAATTTTATTAGGGCCTTGAATTCAAGTGACTACGGAATGAGAGAAGGTAGGTGCAATGAGTTCTCAAGAATGATTTTAGTCAAAAGAGCATTAGACTAAGACTCATGACACATGAGTTCTTAATCTCAGCTCAACTGCATAAGTGTTGCCTCTTTAATAAATTACTTAATCATTCTGGATCACAGTTTTAGCATCTGAAAAAATACGTGGATCCTGGTATCAGTTTTTCCAACTCACAGAGTTATGGAGATGATCAAAAGAGATAATTAATTCATGTTTGTGAATTTCAAACGTCACAAAGCACCACATTATAAAGGGTGAACCATGCTGAGTAGTTACATGAACAAACCTAATAGCCAACATACCAAATGCCTAAACAACCTCTTTCATAGAAAGTGCAGTTCTGTGTGCATCTGGTGGCCAGATGAGACATAAATAGCAATAAGAGCATTAAGAATAAGTATTAAAACATTTTTTTTTCAGTAGGAGGATAAGAAACAGTATAACTACTAAAGCCTGCTGGTACAGCTGTATTATAAAGTGAATACAGTAATTTGTATGGGGCAAAATACTATCACTATGAAAAGTCCAAGTCCCTCTGGTGGTGATATACATAAAAGGTCATCTAGGTTAGCTAACGTAGGCATTCTGAGTACAAATGCCAAAATACTTGTCTTTTTGGAGTGAAATAGTCAGAAACATCCAAGCATTTATGCCAATGAAGAAAAGGGAAAGAGAGAGAGACATTTATGCATATATATTTTCCTTCTGTAAACAGATGATAGATATATGCACTTTTTTGGTAAAATTATTGTAAAATTATAAAAAATTGTGAAACACTTCAACTAAGAAAGCAGGTACTGACAGCATTGATGGGAAAGAGTTACATATATCATATGTTACTATAATAATAACTTTGTATTCTCTAATCCCACTCCTCTCAGAATACAACTTTCAAAAACAGGCTGGGAGGGTATGATAACATTCTCACCCAATGATGGACGGTAATATTCAGTCATATAAATGTATTCAGTACTAAATGAATGAAGGTCTTTTACTGCCTATTACATTTAATTACAAAAAAATAGGAAAGAGATATCCAAACTAAAATAATTGTATATTTTTAAGAAAATAGTAAAATTGACATTGTTCAATTCCATTCTAAATAAACTGAATTTTCTAACAAACACATAGTTTAATCTAAAAAGGTATTGTAAAGGGGCAGGCCATCATTACATTAACCTGGAACTTAAGATAAAATACACCTCTTGAATGTCAAAGATGTGCCTTAAAATACTAGCGTAGGTGGTAAAAAGATTACTGAGAAATTTCTATGGTCGTATGGTCTCAGGGGAGTTAGTAATGTTTTTTGTTGTTTTCATTCAGAGGTTACTTCAAATTGCTCAACCACGATTAATGTAAATTCGAAGTTGGAAACATAAATGACAACACAAAACATTAAAATCCAATAAAAGTTAAAATAAAATTTGAAATATACTTTTAAAACAATATAAAATATAAAATGTCCACTCTTGGCCAGGCGCGGTGGCTCACGCCTGTAATCCCAGTACTTTGAGAGGCCGAGGCGGGCAGATAATGAGGTCAGGGGATCAAGATCATCCTGGCTAACACGGTGAAACCCCATTTCTACTTAAAAAAATACAATAAAATTAGCCAGGCGTGGTGGTGCGCTCCTGTAGTCCCAGCCACTCTGCAGGCTGAGCCAAGAGAATGGTGTGAACCCCGGAGGTGGAACTTGCAGTGAGCTGAGATTGCGCCACTGCACTCCAGCCTGGGTGACCGAGCGAGACTCCATCTCAAAAATAAAATAAAATAAAATAAAATAAAATAAAATAAAATAAAATAAAATAAAATAAAATAAAAATGAAAATTTCCACTATTAAACACACACAAACATTAGGGGAAAAAAAGGAAAACAGAAAAATCAAAAGACTAGAGGAAAAAAAGACACTCATATTCCCATTTTAAAATCATTACTCATATCTTTGAGAAATGGGTACTGTCATACACTGACAATAAGAGGGCAAATTATATCCTTTAGAAATTCCATATGTATTAAGATTCAGCTCTGATATGGTTGGAAAATAATGCCATAATTTATTCCCACCATTAAATAAAATTTATGTAAAACACTCAATATATCAGATCTCAAATGTTAATATTTCCATTCAAGTTTGAGAAAAATGATTTATTTCTATTGAATATTTTGAAAGATTTCAATTAATATCTATAAGATATTTAGATTTTTTTCTTTCTGTGGAGAGAGTAAAGCCCGTACAACTCAAAAACAACTTATTTCTGAGATTATATGTATTATATATGTCAGACTTGGATGACATCATATCCCGCATAAAATAATGAAGAATGCGACGGCCTACTAATTGTTGTATTAATTGTACTGACAACCCCCAAACAATGCAAAATATAACAAACTCAGAAAAAGCAGGCCAAAAGCAAAGTATCCTAATGTGTGTACTTAGCATTCTGCCTCGTTATCTAAAGTCTTTACCCCAGAGAAAATTTCCAGAAGTCACCTTGAAAGAGTTTATATATGTCAATTATGGCTGTCAAGAATCAAAGGCATGGAAGAGAAGCTTACGGTTTATAGCCTATGCTGATTCACAGCTTGAACAGTAAAATTTTTATTAAATGGAGGAGGGGTAGTTGGGCCAAGTCCCCATTTACACATTATTCTAGAAGGACTTCTGAAGCTATCAACTTTCTTACCTTTGTGTTTTCAACCTATACAATGTGTAGTTTTGATATAAGGGAGAAGATGATTGAGCCTCTAGTCCCTATTTATTTTACCAGCTAAGATACCAGGGGCAACGTGCGGATTTATATATCACCAACTCATTCATTCATGTATTTATTCAATCAGTTTTAAAAACCTACTGTGTGCTACACAAATATTTTCAAATAACCTTATTATTTTGACAAACACTGTCAATTATTTTACAGTTTTCATTTATTTTTAATTAGAAAACACCTGCTAGTGAAGCAAGTTTTCCGTTTATGGTTAGCCTTTTCTGGAATAACAGTTTTAAAACACAAATTAGTAAATATTTATAAACAAGTCATTGAAATTAAGCCTTATTTTCTTTAGTTATATTTACCCTTGACCAATGAAATAAAATGTGGAAAAAAATAAATATAAAAAATTTAACCCACATACTATTTCATATTGAAGATATGTCTTATAAAGCATGGGGTACATAGCAAGACACACTCAGTATATCTTTGTTTAGAATAATATTGTATCAAATATCACCTGTATTTATGAAACTTCCATAAAACAGAAAACTAATTTGTAATATATTAAATTAAAGGGGTTAGTAACAGACCTCAGTCCTTTTGTAACATTTCCACTAATGGGACAACAGAGAAAAAGTCAATTTGTGTTATAAGAATAAATGGTAGAAGCTGAAACAAAATACTTGTTTAATTAAGTTAAATGAATGCATTTTGATAGAATTTCTGCCTTTTTAGACAAACTTAAATACAATATCTGACACATCATCACTGGTCCCACGTATTTCTGCTCATCTCTTAAAGCAACATATTGACTGCTCTTTGTTGCAGAATATACTTCTAAAGATTTTTTCTTTTATGGTAAACAGCTTTGGATGACAGAGATAGAACAAAAGCCAGTCATGTTTATGGTCCAGTGTAATAAATATAATGCCTCCTTTTGGGACAAAAAGCAGGCATGATGAATACCATTATAAAGGATTGAATTTCCCAAAATCAAATTTCCTCTCCTGAAGTGCAACCCACTGTGTATGCAGACGTCCAGCTTGTCTCATTGATGTTGCTGCTCAGCAACATGGAAGCAAGGGTAACTAATACCAAGGTCCTGATCTCATGTTGCCTTCTCTGCCGGGAGTCTCCTCCACCCGGGATCCTGGTACCTTCTATCAATATCCTAGAGACTGTGGAAGTCTAACTCGTTAGCTTGTAAATGGGAGGATATACCAATCCCTTCGCAGTTCTTGAGGCATACGGGCCAGAAACTCAGATAGATAATGTAATAAAAGGATGACTAAGATATCGTAACTGATTTTGAGAAGCTTGACCTGTCAATTATGACAGTCCGTGTTATGCTGTGAGTTGTGGATGGAATTGCAGGATCACAGAAGGAGGTTGTTTCTCTGTGCTGACTTCTAGAGGGGATGACATGTAATGGAGAGATGCCATATTTTGTGTATGTTGCTCATTCTTGTACTGAGATGCGTTTACATTCTTCTTTTTTAAAAAAGATATTTATCTAACATGATTTTATCTATCAGGAATGGATTTTCAAGTTTCCCAAATACTGAACAGAATGTATGGGGATAATATTTTTTCTCCTAAGAAAATAATGATGGGTAATATAAGACATATTCTAATATGGAAACATTATTACATTTATTAAATAAACCCTATTTGGTCATGGTTTACTACACTTTTTTTTACTACACTTATTTTACTAAGAATTTCTATGTAAATATAATAGGAATTAGAGGTTTGGGTTGCAGCTTTTTTTTCCATTGAAACTTGTAAGGTTTTAATATTTATTATTTTTGTTAATAAGAACTTGGAAGGTTTTTATTTTCGTTTTTGTATATGACATGCAGTATGTGAAGATTTATATCATTTGAACAAATTGTTGAATTTATCTCAACTTTAAGTTTTTGGTAGAATTTTCCAGTGAAAATATCTGAGTTTAGTGCTTTTGGGAGGAGGCGAGGAGGTAAGGAAAAGGAAAAAACAGGACTTTATAGTCCTCATATATTTTTCTAATTTTTCTTGGGAAATCTGTTTAAGTTTGCTAACTTCAGCACTCACTTTTGGTAAATTATATTTTCCTAAAATTTTCTTAACTTTTCCACACTTTGCAGGCAAGTTTAAAATATTTATATATATATTGGCTTAACTGTTTTATTGGTTTTTCTGCAAAAATAACCTTCAGAAATGATGTATACATTTTAGTGTATTTTCCTATGTGCTAATTTTACCCTTTGTATCTGTATCACTTCTTTCTTATTTTCTTAGATTTATATTTTTTCTTTTTTTGGATTGTTATTCTGTTTGTTTTTAATTTACAATTCACATTTGTATAACCATAAGAACTGTATATTTCTCTGAATTGTGATAAAAATACAGTCAGGAATACAACATACGTTTGGCATTGTGAAAGGTAATTATACAAATTTGGTCATTCTTATTTTACCCAATGGAATCAGAGTGAATGGACCTGGAGGAAAAAGCACTCCAGACATGTAATACCAGCTCCAAAAATTGAATTATTTGCAAACTCAGGTGCTGAAATAGCATGCTATAACCATAAGACCATTTTTACCTAGTAGCTGCTGAAAAAACCTGCTTGGGCTCTAAGACTAGTTTTACTTGTTACCATCACTCACCAATCAGAGCTTGACCACTCCCCAAAGCTTCTCTAGTGACAGTACAATTTCTTTCAAAATAACACATAAAATTTATTTCTAACAAAATCCCACCCTTCTCTTTGTTCTTTGGACAAACCAAAGACCACTCTGATCTGTTTGTATTCCACAAATTGCAATTCTGTGATTCCCTAATAAAATGTTTAATTTACCTTTAAAAATTTAATGAAAGGACTGTATACATAAGTGTGGGATTAGGGAAAACATGTTTATTATTTTGTACTGTCAGGGCTTATAAAGTTTACATTGTTTTCTGTAAATTTATGGAGAACTTTAGTTTCAGTCTAGTGGCTTTGTTAATGCATTCATTTTTACTCTCAGTCCTTTTGCTGTAGTTTTTACAATCACATCTATTGTTTGAAGTTTGTTGTTTAGCAACTTTCTCAATAATTGTTTGTAGCAATTCCCTACGTTCTTGCATGTTTGAAACTGTTGCCGTTGAATTTGAGTGACAGTTTGTCAGGAACAAATATTGGTTATATTTTGGTTTTTTGAGAATTCTCTATGTATTAGTCTGAGCACAGACTAAAAGTTTTGACCATAGAAATGACAATATTTTTGTCTTAATGCCAAAATAATTTTCTTCTCCTTTGAATTACAGAAACTCCTAGAATATGAATGAATATTTATCATGCTCATCTGATTCATCCTAGTATACAATGTGAGCCTCCGTATTTTCCTTGTGTAGCACTTTGACAAATAAATTGAATTTTACTCTTAAGCTTTTCCCCTTGTTTCAGTTTTCTTTTTTGCATCCTCTAAGTAGTCATGCTTTGTTTCCTCAGGCTGTCGTTTTTCATCTGATCTACTTTTATTATTTTATTTTTTATTTGCACATTTCTGTCATCTCTATCTTCTATATCCTTTATTAAGAATGTTACAATGTCTATTGTCTGTTTCTTTTTCTTTTTTCCTTTATTTCTCAGATGGATGCTTTGAATACTTTCATGTGCATTTCATGTTACATTCCTCTTATTAATTCACCATCGATTCTCTCAGGTCTTATATTTTTGTGAACATGCTGTATAGAAATGATCACATTATTAGGAATATTTATGTGTTTTGTTTTGTTGTAATGATTCATGATTTAAATTTGCTCACAGATTTTACTCACTCCATGCTATTTTTTCTTTCTGGTAAAGATTCTTTATAATTATTATTATGTTTTATCTTAACCCTTTCCCTCTTTTACATGTAACAACTTTGTAGAGATACTGTATTTGCTTTAAAAATCATATTCACCATTAAAAGAGGTAGAATTCTTTAGCCATTTGAGGTAGTTTGTTTTCAGTGTGGTTTATTGATGGTGGTGGAGTTGAACAGAGCTTTACTCCAAAATTCTTGAAACTTTCCTTATGGTAAGTGATTTAGTGTGTCTTTTTAAAGTCTTTGTTCTTCCTTAGCCAATGGATACAGAGAAGATGCTTTTTTATTGTTTCTTAATAGTTCACGTTTAAGGTATACAACATGATGTTTTGATGTACATATACATAGTAAGATGATTACTACTGTCAAACAAATGAACGTCCATCATCTAACATAGTTCCCTTTTTGTTGTGGTGGTAAAAGTAACTAAAATCTACTCTTAACAAATTTCCAGTATACAATAACAATTGTTCTCGTGCTGTTCATTAACTCTCCAGATTTATTTATCCTCCGTAACTCAACCTTTGTACTCTTCGATTTTCATTTTCCCATCGACTCCCACACTCTACCTATGATAACCAACAGTGTAGTATCTGTTACTGTATATTCAAGTTTTTCTTGGCTTTCTTTTTCTTGTTTAGGTTTCACATATAAATGAGATTATGCAATAATTTTCTTCTGTGTTTGGCTTATTTCACTGAGAATAATGTCCTCTAGATTCATCCATGTTGTTGAAAATGGCAGAATCTCCTTTTTAAGGCTGAATAATATTCCTGTATGTGTTATATAAACACACACACACACACAGAGATATAGATATAGATATAGATATAGATATCACACATTATTTATTCATCTGTTGGTGGACCCTTAGGTTGTTTCCATATCTTGGTTATTGCTAATATTGCTGTGATAAACACAGGGGGCACAGATATATTTATGAGGTGGAGATTTCATTTCCTATGGGTATATACCCAGGAGACAGATTGCTGCATCATATGGTAATTACACTTTTAGTTTTTTTAGGAATCTCTATGTTGTTTCCCGTAACGGCTACCCTAATTTACATTCTCAATGACAGTGTACAAGGGTTTCCTTTTCTCCACAAACTCATCAACACTGGTTTTATCTTGGCTCCATTATACTAGCTATTTTAACTGACATAGGTAATGTCTCATAGTGGTTTTGATTTTCATTTCCCTGATTATTATTATTTTTTTTATTAAGAGAGTCTCTTTTTATCCATTGCATCATAGTCAGACTGCTTCCTATGAGTATGGCTTGTCGATGAAATTCTTTGAACAGCTTTGTGTGATAGATTTTACTTGGGGGCCCCAATGTATCATATATCCCATTATTCATGCTCATGACAATGTGAAAATTATAGGCTTAAGACTCAAGAAAGCCTGGCAGCTTCCACCTTTCAGTAGCATCTAGCCCCTATGTCAGAGGCCTCTCTATGTTGAGGCCATCATTCTATGAGGAATCTCAAATGCCCATGGGAAGAAGATCAATGGAATCAAGGCCCTGGGAGCAACAATTGACAGCCACGTGATGAGGCCATTTTTTCCCTCTCTGTCATCTCAGCAGTTCAGCTGACACCACCTGTAAAGAAGAGATGCCGATCTGCCCTCATCCCGTAATCATGAGCAATGATAAAGTGTTGTTGATTTAAGCCCTTAACTTTTAGGGTGACTTGTTGCATTGTAATGGAAAATTGAAATGACCACTTAACTGGAGGGACACTACTATTGTCACTTCTATTCCTGCTATTAGAAGCAGTAAGTATAGATTTGGATCTCGGTGTTGAAATTTACCCTTAAGCAGTACAATTTTTTACACCTGATAGCTGCAACTGCTAGCCCCTTTCATTGTTTGTTTCTCTTTTGGTGGCATTTTCTTGTCATTTCTCCCTGCATGGCATCTTTCTATCCCCATTGTTTCTCTGTTAATTTTAGCAACCCTTACACCTACTTCATAGCCTGGGATTCTAAAGAAATGAAGTTGTGTTTTTATATACTGTTTTCTTTGTTGCTTGTAGATGTTTTTCATGAGCACGATGAAGCACTGTCTTTATGATACCATGTTCCAACTGGAAATGAACATCTGTCAACAGACAGCCTTCTTAGGAATAAGGTACATTAAGCATTTTAGCAGACTTGTTTTGTGGTTGTTTGTTTTGCTTTTCTCCTGTACTTACTTTTTTTTTTTTTTAATCTAGCAGAAACTTATCTCAAACCCATTGGCTCAAATTCAGAACCAATTTTTATACTGACAATTTGAAATTTTGTTTCAACAAGATATGAGAAATATCCCTGAAGCAGTCCCTGAGCCAGTGGACAGCCTTTTTCAATTCCTTTCCTCAATGCTGTAACTTTCTCCTCCACTCTCCTTAATATCAGATTTCATTTTATGCAACAGCCTAAGGATAGAGGAGGGTCATGATCAAATTTGCATTTTAGATAACGAATCATTTTGGCATTTTTTTTCCCTCAGATTTGCCTGCTCTAAGATTTAATCTCAGAAGTGTTCTTTTACTTATTTCTATCTTAATCAAAAAGAAGCCCTGAAAGTCTTGAGGACAAATATTTCATCTGCCCCCATAGAAATTTCTAAATTAAGACATAAAGAAGATATTAACCAGCATTAGGTAATAACATAAGAAGACAGACAGATGAAGGGAGACATAGCTAGGCCCCAGTACTAGAGGAAGAAATTAGAGGAAAATGCTAAGCTACCACTTCATCTTTGCCAATGATCAAAAAGTGAGATAAAATACTTATTAAAATTGTAATTTCTTCCATTAATATTGCAACAGGCTAACGAATTATAGCAGATGTATATTTACCCTGACATATGTACCCTTTAGAAAATGCCTGGTTCCTTTGTCTTGTTATCAATTTTGTGAATAATAATGAATGGAATAACCATGATAAACATTTTACAATTTTATTTAACACTAAATATTTGATAGAGAGTTTTGAGAGACTTAAGCATAAAAAAAGATAACTAATGAAACCAATTCATTCTTCAAAGTGATTTATTTAATCCTCACAAACAGTCTGCTGTGGAGGCAGGGCAGCAACAGTGTCTTGCTGAAGTTCAGGCAGCCACAGCAAAATGTCATACACTAGGTGGCTTAAACCACAGAATTCAATTTTCTTAGCACCGTTAAGGCTGGACGTTCCAGAGCAAGGTGCTGGCTAATTCAGTGCCTAATGAGGAGCCTCTTCCTAGTTTGGAGATGACTGCCCTCTCACCATGTCCTGACATGGTAGAGGGAGAAAGAGTGCTCCAGTCTCTTGGACCTTCTTCCTCTTCTTGTAAGAACACTCGTCCCACTAAGGGGACCCGAACTTCCTAACCTCATCTCAACCTAGTTACCTCCCAACATCCCACTTCCAATAATTGGTGGTTAGGGCTTTAATCTGTAAATTTTAGGGAACGTGATTCAGCGTTCAGCATGCAGCACTACAGCTAAGGTAACAGAGACCCCCAGAGAATAAAGTGGGACTATAGTACAGCTTAATACATTGAGGAACTTCCTTATTCCTGACACTGAGTCTTACACATAAACCAGATTTGGCATATGTTTATAAAATTGATCCAAAAATGCTATAAAAATATCCTCAATTTGTATTTTTGTACACAGAGACCTAAGGGCAGACACATTTAAAGGCAGCAACTGTAACTATCCAATAAAGTGAGTAAATCACAGAGGTAAAAGAAGAATACACAAACATGCAATCATTTTATTTCAATAACATCTGTGTTTCTATCATATTATATTAATTCAATTTTATAAGCTCTACAATTTTATTGAGATATATAGAAAAGTGTTTATAAGTAGAAACCATTATATTTAGAGATCTAACTATACATTGTTTTAATTACAGAGGCTTGTCTTTATGTAGCAAATCTCAGTGTACCCTGATTGCATCCTGTGATATGCCTAAGCACAGATCTATAGATTTTATCAAAAACAATAACTTGACCAATTTAATGCCATTCAAGTGAACACAAAGAACGAAATGTTTTCTTATATGGAGCCATAGAAAAAGACTGGACAACTCTGAAATGACATAGTTATATAATGCAGTATTAGTGATTTCCTTCTTCCTGGACAATGAGTATAGGCTGAAAGAAATATACACTTTGATTAATAAGAAGTAATTAAGTAGAAAATCATGACATATTTTACAAATCTAGTAATGGAAAATTAAATACTATAAATCAAATGAAATTAAAGATATTAAAATGCCAATTTCAGCAGAACTGAAGGAAAGACTGGAAAAAAGGAGGTATTTCTACTCAGCCTGACAGCATGATCCCTGCAAGACAGAATATCTGAAGTTACATAGAAGATTGGAGTTCTTCACTTTCTTCATACACTTAATTTTTTTAAATAAATTATATTATCATTGTAAAATTAGAGATGTATCCAATTATCCACAGATGCTAAGAAACATAATGGAAGTGATGGGAAGAGTCCATGAACTATATACTCAATAGAAATTGACTTGAATTTGGAACATTTGAAGACAAACACAATTTTAATTTTATTAGTATACATAAGACAGATTTCATTTCCCCAGTGACATATAAAAAAAGTCTAACAAATCCCAAATCCCTTTACCTCACTCCAGCTGTTAGGTGACTAGGGAACCAGAAATGCAGATATTTGTTTGTACACACGACTATAATTCTGTGCTAGCTTTATTTGTATGCCTTCCTGTATTAGTACAGTCCTAATGTATTTTACTTGATAAATTTTTATGCAGGGCTTACAGCACATTTTTCGACCACATGTTGGAACATTTGTGCACAAAAAATTCCCATCTTTATGTTTGAAATTTATGGGAACACAATTAAAATGAGAGGGGTCCAAAGGTATCAAGATAATTACATTTTTCTAATCTTACTAAACAAGATAAATTACCTGCAGGCCCTCTTATAAAAGATGAAATCTTCATAATAAGTGAATTAATCAAGCAGCAGCTTGCTACTGCACTTGCATTTATAACAGAAATGATTCAAAGACTTATTTTATGAGGAAATTAATGGAAACAGGCTTTTCATTCTTCTGCACCAATTGAAAACCTCAGCAACCAGCTGCCCACTTGTCAAGAAAACAGAAAGAAGCTGGAAACAAAGATAAATAAAAACACCTTTTTCCTGGCACTTTTGAAGAGAAAAAGGAGCTCTCATTTACAGCAGCCATCTGTTTGTTATTTAATATGGGTGAATTACATGCTGTAATGAGTTTGTTTCTGCATCACTCAGTGCAATGGAATACAAGTTCACACTCATAATGTGCAGCAGTTTTTAAAAGCTAATCATTTAATTGGACACAATCGTCAATGACAAATGGAGATGTAAAAACTCAGCCAGCTGTAGAATGAATATGTAATCATTGTGAAATCATATTATTTTACACGCTTGAAGACTCCTTAATAGTATCTGATGTTGGTCATCACCACAGACTCAGAAGAATTGAAGAAACATGGTGAAAAACAGCCTTTCAAAATGACTTTATGTAATTGGCCTATATAAATGCCTGTGTTAGAACTATCATTTGACTTAGGTGTGTGAAATCTGTCTGTTTATTAGTGTCTTAATTTTTTATTTGATTTTTATACATTTTTCATATATTTATGGTTTACTAGGCAAGAATTACAGTTCAGGAGAAGCTTGGGTGATTTTTTTTTTTTTAAGTCTGCTTTAGTAGATGCATCCACTGATTTGTTGCTTTTGCATATGACATCACAAACAGATAAACACGGAGACTTGGGAGATTGCATGCCACCAGATTTTTTAAATCCGACACACACACAAAAGCTCTACTTCAGGAAATCAAACCTGAGCGCCTACACCTGCATGCATTACAATAATAATTTAGACAGGGCTGCCTCAGTCTGTATTCGAAGAATGAAGATCTTCATCACAAAGAATTTAACGTATGGATTCTTCACAAAGACTTATTAGCAAATGTCCACAATGAGAATCATCTTCCAACTTCTAGGCATCCCAGAGAAATAAAAACAGAAATGATATTGATCTGGCAATTTTTGTACTTAATCATGCAATTGGTATAAGTTTTCTATATTACATTATTGCTGACAATTTTATTACAATATGTATTTTCATTTTTATTGTCCTTCCAATAATGTTAGTCTTAGTGGAAAGTTCTCATGACTGAAAAAAGAATTGAACATATCAGTATATAATCAATTGGATCAAAAATCTATGAAGCTATCTTTAAACTCCACTTAATATTAGATTTTTAAAATACATTTCAGAAGAGTAGATAAGAGATAACCCTTGTTGAAAAAAATACCTTACTATCCTAACTTTACAAAATTATTTCAACTCTTATTTCTCAGTGTCAATTAAAACCAAAATACTTATGTCTTTTATAACAATGTGTATCTCCAAACATTATCTTTATTGTTATATAAGGTTAAGTAGCTCTTGGTATGCTTATAATTATACATGTTGTCATTTTATATTCAAATAAAGTTTTGTTTCCTGGGTATGCTAACCCTTAAAAAACAAATGCAATGACTTTACACGGTTTCCTTTTTTATAGTCCTTAGTAGCCTTTAGCATGGTAACTTCTTAATAAATGTTGTATAATCAAATTTGTAGTCTGTTAAAGTGAGAGCAAGCAAGCTTTGAACTCTCACAGAATAGACACATAAAAAGGGGGACACGTTTTAATGTTCTCCTTATATTACTATATATATATAGAAACTCTTGACATCAGAAATAAAAGACAATACAAAAGTTGTAAGTCCACAACCAAGAGAAAAAATCACATTAATTAAAATAAAGAAACACAGATGTATGAAGACAGAGCAGACCAGCAACTTGAACATACTAGAATAATCACCCAGGAAATAAGATAAAGACAGATGCCTTGTAAATTAAGAAAACAGCCCAAATATGCAGCGCAAGTATGATCTGAAAGAAACCAACTGTCACATTCTTTCTAGTAAATGATTAACAGACAGGAGAGGAAAGCTGAGTAAACCAAGATGTGAAATATAGCATCAATGAAGAAACTCAAAGTCTGCCCCAAATGTAAATTCACACAAGCTCAATTAGCTAAAAAATTACCTTGAATGAATCTCATCTAACCACAATGTTTTAAGTTCCATTCACTTGGACAAAGCTTCTGATATGAAGAAATGATTACATACCACAGAGAAATTTTTTGGAGCAGAGATCTATGGACTTCCATATCTCTTGGTGTAGTTGAAATTCGATGTGTTGAAATTCAAATTACCCACACAAGACAATGCCTCATTTTTTATTTTGCTTTTATTTACTCTCAGAGGACACTACTAGTTATGGGAATCAAAGAAGAACACCCAGGGAAATCATAGCTTTAAACAGAAAAATCAAAATTGATTCCCAAAGTCCCTTGAAGTGTAAGGAAGGGAGAGAGAGTGCTCTAGGACTTCTGTTCTTGGAAGGCACGTGTGATTACAACAGCCCACAGATGAAAACCCTTTAATAGCTCTCATTGCCCTGCTAGTACACGAACACTGAAAATTCCAGCTAGGGTACATGTAATGCTCATCTCAAATGTCACTTTTTTCCAAACCTTCCAGGACATTTTCAGAGTTAGTTACACTCCCTATTGTGCCCCCACAGTACATTGTAAATTCATAGTATTTATCCTATTAGAATACAGTCTTTATCTGTTCGAGTTCAAGGAATTGTCTTATTCTTTAATTTTTAATGTTTTTTCCAGTGTCTAACACGTAACAGTTATTATGTAATAGATACTTAAAATATTCATAAATAATTAACTATTGATCATTAATTGAACTGAATCTCCTAAAGACAAAAATTGATTACTATTTTTTTCATTCTACTGTATTGTACATAGTGAAGTATAAAGCAGATGCTCAATATTTGTTGATTAAATAGTAAATGGCTACTTGGACAGATGATGAATAATTTGTAGATGTTTCATAGATGCATAAGTAACAAACACACATTTAAGGTCTTGTTCTTCATATTTAAGTAGAATTTCAAACCTTGAAAACTGAAGGAAATCTCCAAAGAGCAAATTTTATGCTGGAAAAAATTGAGGCCATATGGCTAAGATCAAGTATCCAAAGTCATCCGACTAGATAACCCTGACTCCCACGCAATGCGTAGTCTACATCAAATGGTCTTGAGATTTTAATTTTATAGACCTGAACAAATGGCGTCCTTTTCTCTGAGTTGAGAAAATTAAAACAAACAAGAGAAAAGGGTTTACCAAAAGTCCCTACCTAAAATATGAGTCAACATAGACAAAAATTTTTGAGCAACATTCACTTCTCCATAAAAATAGCAAGATGATAATTATACCAACTCGTTTATAATAACCAGTGTCCCTCAAGTAAAAACATACAGAATTAAAAATATGGCAAAATTTATAAAATCATCATAATAAAAAGAATTAGGTACAGTATAGTATGTAGTAGTGACATTTCTATCATATTGGATAATAGAAATAATGTAAATATGAATTCATATTTTATAAAATCTTCTATGTAAGTGCAACTTTCAAAAAATTTATCAGCTGGCCACAGTGGCTCATGCCTGAAACCCCAGAACTGTGGGAGGCCAAGGCGGGCAGATCATTTGAGGTTAGGAGTTCAAGAGCAGCCTGGCCAACATGGTGAAACTTTGTACCTACTAAAAATACAAAATTAGCTGGGCTTGGCGGCAGGTGCCTGTAATCCCAGCTACTGGGAAGGCTGAGAGACAAGAATTGCTTGAACTCTGGAGGAGGAGGTTACAGTGACCCAGGATCACTGCCACTGCACTCCAGCTTGGGTCACAGAGTGTGACTCTCTCAAAAAAGGAAAAAAAAAAAAGGTTTTTTCAAATGATTACATATCATATTCTGTGAAAATAATGTGAAATTCAGCTCAATAGTTCAGCAATTGATAAATCTAGGTAAAATAATTATTAATCTAAATTCATAACAATAAAAATAAGAAAATGGAATATAAAAGTTTTATATATAATACACTCTGTAAAAAATAAAACTTTAAAGTCGAAGGAGAAATCAAACACTTTACTATCAAGAAAGGATCATGCCATTCAACTTATTGTAAAGGATCATGCCATTCAACTTATTGTAGATTGGCAAAGTTAATATTTTGAACGTATGAACACATTATCCAGATATAAATATGTACAATAACCTGTATACATAAAAGAGTGCACGTAAAAATGCTCTTATGTTTTCCATATGCTGTCGTGATTGTGAGAGCTTTCAGTTTTTCCCCACCCTTTTAATGTCATGACTCACAAGAAAGATAACATTTTTATAGAAAATTTAGGTAGATGGATAAGGTCTTTGAGATAAGTGGCCCTCCAGGGACTCAAGAGTTTTATGTTCTCAGCAGAACCATTACCCATTTAAAGAACATCAGTATGTCTTGGATAGGAGTTCTTCTGGGTTATTCAGAAGGAACTATATCTTTGAAGAAAACAATATTATTATGAATTATTTCAATATTTGTGTACAACTCTGAAAAAACAGTGCTACCAATCACGTATTTTTCTAACTTATTTCGTACAGAAGTAAAATGCATTTTTACAGAAGTTATTTTATTTTGAAACAAGACTGATTAATAATTTGTGATGAACTATATATAGAGATTGTCATGCACATCCGTGTGAAGAGACCACCAAACAGGCTTTGTGTGAGCAACATGGCTGTTTATTTCACCTGGGTGCAGGCCAGCTGAGTCTGAAAAGAGAGTCAGCAAAGGAAGATAAGTGTGGGGCCGTTTTATAGGATTTGGGTAGGTAAAGGAAAATTACAGTCAAAGGGGGGTTGTTCTCTGGCGGGCAGGAGTGGGGGGTCACAAGGTGGTCAGTGGGGGAGCTTTTTGAGCTAGGATGAGCCAGGAAGAGGAATTTCACAAGATAATGTCATCGCTTAAGGCAAGGACTGACCATTTTCACTTCTTTTGTGGTGGAATGTCATCGGTTAAGGCGGGGCAAGGCATTTGCACTTCTTTCGTGATTCTTCAGTTAGTTCAGGCCACCTGGGCATATACGTGCAAGTCACAGGGGATGCACTTGGCTTGGGCTCAGAGGCCTGACAGAGATGAATCTCCCTCTTTAGGTGTTAGAGATTATATTCTTTCCAGCATATCGGTATGGCAGAGCACTACTGATTTTGATTCTTGTAAGTTTTAACTGCTATGCAAGGAAGTTAAAGAATTCCAGATTTTCAAAACAGAATTCCATCTCATGCTCTGGTCAGAGGAAGGTTCCCTGTAAGTGGAAGGCTTTCAGATTTGTTTGCCTTTCTATGAGCATATGACCCAAGATATCCTATAAGCACTAGCGTGCCTAAAGATGTGGTAGTCATCATCATTCTGAAGGTGATGAACTGTTTAAAACAAGAGCAAATATATTGCAAGGATCTCCTGATACATAAAAGTAGCTTTAGGAGAAAAAGAATGAGCTGGATAAATAAAGAATATTTCCTTTATGTTTATTCCTTGAGTCCCTGTATGGAACAAAGGAGAGCATCTTTGTAAAAGCCCTGATTCAACCTATTATATGTTGTATTCCATGCATGAGTCAATAACGCATATTATTTTCCTTGAAATAATAGAAATGGATATGTTCTCCCCTGTTGTCAAAGTTAAAGTGTTCAGTTTCAATCTGTATTTTATGCAGCTATAACAAGCATAAAACACATTTCCAAGAGGTGTAGATTTTTTTTATATGCCAAAATCATTGAATTATAAAGTTTCAACGATTGCTAGCCATTTAGGCGACTCTTATTGTTTAACATTTATACAGAAATTTACAACTACCAGTGGGCTTACTTTTCCAAGGAAAGTAAGGAAATTTACCTTAGTTCCCAACTAAATTTAAACACCCTAAGGTAATAAAGATATTGTTCAGAGAGTAAATTATTTCCTTTAACCGAGGAATTATAAAATCATTTATCATAATGTCCAGATATTTTTCTTACTGATATTGTAACTCATCCATTTAACTGTCATGGAAGCCCCTGCGTCTACGCTTCTAATTTAAGTGAAAAGAAAATAACTGGGTGGTCACAATATCTGAGTTAAAACAAAAAAGAAAACAAAGATTAAACATAATGTATTTGCGGCAGAAAAACAAGTGTGAGACAATCTCAGAACTACACTGTGTAACTGACATACGGAATGTTTCCTGAAGAGTCATGTTTTCAGTTATTTTATTTTTCTACATTGTTCTGAACACTGGAAAGATCTGTCCCCTCCAGTTGATTGGTATAAAGAAGGACCACCATCAGTACTTTAACAAAATAACTTTTTCTTAAATAGTACAGAACAATGGGTAAATTGCTGTATATAAGTTTTCTCTTTTATATCATTTCTCTAACATTTTCTAATTATTTTCTTCTAAGATTCAGGTTTGATACTCACAACTTATGTTTTCCAAAATTCTATGGACAATACAAAAAACAAGAAGCAACATATTAACTTCTCTGCTTCTATTTTATCACTAGTTTAATTTTATTTTTTCCCAATCAATATATTATTATTTTTCAATTATCCCTTGAGAAAGTGATTCATATATTGACAGAGAATTTTGCCAGTTGCCAAATAACACAGCCTTAAAATCTCCCCAAATGGAAATTATAAGTAAGAAGAAATGCCACTGTAAAATAAATTTTAAAATGTTACAAATAAAAGCAGAAAAAAAAATGCATGTGAAGATGTAAGCTCCAAACTTGGTCATTTAAAATATGTGACCTCTAGCAAGTTATTTTCGTATGTAAAATGGTGGAAATATTACATATCTCAAGATATTATTGTGAGGGGTAAACAAGATGACATATGCAAAGCATTTAAGCACTTAACAGTTTGTAGACCAAAATTTTGGAGTGAGTACAGCAGGGGCTAAGAGTATAGCTTAGTCAGATTTGGGGTCTTATCTTGAAAATGTTATACCCTACAAGATTGTATCAAATACACCAATGTTTATGAAAAAAATCACAGAATATATGTTAAATATGCAGTAAATCACTGTATATAATATATATGTATATATGTATGCACATATAATTTGCACATATAATATATGCATATATGTATATATTATATATTTGTAGACACATACATATATACTGTATAATAGATAAATATATACACAGTATATTTATATATGAATATATACAGAAATACATATATAGAGAGAGAAAGAGACAGAGACATAAAATAGATAAATATCTTTAACTTTAGCCTTTCGTCATGACTGTGCTTCCATAAATGTGTATTTCACACAGGTGTCAGTCGAAATCTGCTTCACTGTTCTGGTCCCTAAATCCTTGGCTTACTTTTAATCACAATATGTTGGACTCCCTGGTTAATGACTTGGGGTCACAATCTTTAAGCCCTCCTATCTTTCTGACTCCAAGTAGTCACTGCCTAACCCACTCTTTCATCCCAGTTAGCTGGTGAAAACATTTGTGCCTAGACTTTGGTATTCCACTAAATATCCTTTTGCATCTATTTCCTTATATTGCTGGGTACTGTGCAAAACTTTGTTGAGAATGGCAAATATTTCCATTCAGCTTTTCTTTGGAGATAACACTAAATGATGAAATCTATAAGGTCCTATTATTTGCATCATCTCTTCTTGAATCACATTCTTGTGATCTTTTTATTATTTAAAAATTTGAATATCACCTATGCTATCTTTATCTTCCTTAGACTATGGTATTTTTGTTAGATTAATTTAACAGTAATATTACCTATGTTACTTTTCCCAATTCATGCAAATTCACATTAAGCTTTAAAAAAAAAGTTTAAAATCATTCTGTGAACATTTTGATTATTTTTAAGGCCTAGATATGTGAAGATGTACCTACTTCAGAAATGAGCAATATAGGATGAATACTTAAACGATTGATTTCTATTATTCCATTTCTTAAGTTCCCCATTAATCAAATAAACACAGCCTTTCATATCAATATTAAAATACACCACATTATTTTCTCATACTTCTCTTTGTTTTTCATCATACATTATGATGTGAGTATGGATTTTGAATTTGTCTCCACAGCTCTGCCTTTGAAATAATGTAATACAATTTATTTATTAGAAGAAGAAAGTGCCTAAGACTTTTGACTGACTAATATAATTACTCTTGAGAGCAGAGCAAAGCAGAGACCTAGTTTATTCTGATGTTTGCCAGCATACCTAAAATGCCAACATGGAAGGAGCTCAGAAGAAAAATGCTGGAATCTCTCAGATATGAAAGGGAGTAGGATAACTAAAAGCACAAAAAAGACAGCAAAATCAATAGATGTGCTGATCTATTCACTTTTATTACTGAACTTTGGGGTTTCGAGCTGAATTTCAGCTATTTCACATGTCCCTAGGTATAATGAAGGAATGATATAGACTTCAGTAAGTTATGGGGTTTATCTCATACATGCGAGTGTCTCATAACTTATTAGTGCCTGAAGCTATAATGAGTTATGTTACAGTTTTCATACAGAGACTCCAAAGCTTGTAACTCACCAAAAACCCTGGGCAATTTCATTTATTTAATGCCTTTTTAGTATTGGAGCTTCTAATCTAGAATTTGTTAATTTTTTTCTTAGTTACTGGGTAGTATCCCCTGTGGTATGTTAAATTCAAAAGGTCATAAGTCCCTATATATTTGGCTGAAGTGAACATTCTCTGCCACAACATCTAAAGAATAATATTTGGGGGTGGCACACTAATGCATCATGTCAAGCTGACATTTATATCATGAGGTTTACTGTTTTCTGGTGATATTGTTCATAATATAAGCCTTTGACTTGTTTGCAATCACAAGTCGGTAGGATATAGTGTTCTGTTAAGCATCTCTGGTGGTGGTTTGCAATGAATATGTGACTGCTCTACAAATTTTCAGAGATGTTTTGCCCTTTCATTTTGGTAGGAGTGTAGAGAAGATGATAAAAGGCTTTATTCATCAAATGTTGTTTCTGTGGGAGTATCTTCAAATTTTCCTGGATTCTTTTTTCAGGTGGCCACATGTGTATATATGTGGTTCATCATTCTGAACAATAGCCCTGAAGAAAATTGCATTTGTTGTAACTGATTCCTTAAAAAAAGTTGTATTAAAAGTGTTCTTTTGAACATAATAAAACAAGATTGCTTTTGTTCAGATTTGCTTGTTCACGGTATCACAGATTTTAGTAAGTTTTGCCATAGAATGTGACAGACAACAAATAATGAAGAAAATCATTAAGCGCTAAGATACATCATTTTTTTTAAAATGTAGTTTACAATTATTTTATGAGAAACCAAAATCATTTAACTTAATGAATAAAAGTGTTCTTGAAAGAATTTAGCATTTTATTATTTATAGCCCTATAAAGGAAATAACATTTTAAGACCAAAAACAATGACTTCTTGATTAAATATGGCTACTTTTTTATTATTCCTTTCATTAATGGTTACATGTCTGGAGGAATGTATACATGGAATTCTAGTCATAATATACACTACTTATATATTTCACCAGACATGGAATAAGTTCTTACCTCCCTTAGTATATATTCAATAAATGCAAACAAATTTTACACGAAGCTGGAAAAAACATAATTAAGAAGGACTTTCTGCCTGGGAACAATATAACACAGTGTATCCCATAGTCAAATGTAATTATTTTTGAATATTCTTTTTTACTGGAATATCTACACAGCTTCTTTCCTCTATTCCTGTGAGTATTTGAGAGATGACAGAATTTGTATCTTACATTTTAAAACCATTCATATTGCTAATTCCAAGGCAAAAGTCCATTTAAAAAAAGATCTAATTAAAATAAAGTAGTTGAAATCCCTGGAGATAACTAGCTTTTCCTTTAAGAGATCAGCTGTAATCCAGAAAAGTAGATAAACCCCCATGTCATAGAACTTGACAGATGTAAAATTAAGGTTTTTTTAAGTTAAATAATTTTTATAATGAGCATATATTCATAAATAAACTGAAAACAATTTAGTCTACTATGTTTCTTATTATGGATGATTTCCCTCTAGTAACAATTTTGTTACTTTCAATTTTATGTTTGTTTCTAAGTGTTGGTCATTTTACATTAGGGAGTAATTTATTATACTAGAAATGCAATATAAAACTAAATAATGTAATGAGATGCCGACAAGCCAACAAAAAAAATTATAAAGGCAAATGAACAAAGACATTCTCTAGTAAATACTAAGAACTAAACTAC
Source organism: Rhinopithecus roxellana (assembly GCF_007565055.1). Classification (NCBI taxonomy): domain Eukaryota; kingdom Metazoa; phylum Chordata; class Mammalia; order Primates; family Cercopithecidae; genus Rhinopithecus; species Rhinopithecus roxellana. Next base: position 73,932,374 of record NC_044566.1, on the reverse strand, counting down.
AAGGAAAATAAGTTGTTTTCAAAATAAAGTGGCAAGCAGTTTGATTCTATTTTCTTACCTCCATTGTCTTCTTACCACTTAAAAATAATCAATTAATTAGTTAAATTAATTAAAATATATATAGACTTCCTGAGTACTGGCTTGAACCAATATTTTAGTTTGTCTGCTGATTTTAAAATAAAAATAAAATCAAGACAAAGTTTTTTTTTTTTTTTTTTTTTTTTTTTTTTTTTTAAGAAATGAGCTAAAATGGAGTATGTCTTTACCTGGAAATATATCTGACTACCAGCTCAGTTATGTAAGTCATTTTCAAAGTCCATATAAATATGAGATCTAGTAGGACACAGTTCATACCTGGATAGACTAAGAGTAGTAGGTGTATTTAATATTTTAGGAGCAAAGCAGAGAAGTGTTAGCAAAAATATCCATTTTAAAGTATCTTACAATTCTTAGATTATACAGTCATTTGAGATTTGATTATAAAATGTATCTCACTAATCCAGAATATTGGCTAATCGAACTTACACAAAAAGTGCATTGAACAACCTGAGAAAGGAAAAGATTTATAAAAGAAAAAGTAAAAAAGATTAGAGTGCAAAATTATTGGAATTAAAAATGTTAAGCCTGAAATTAAAACTGAAAATTAGGCCTAGAGAAGTTAATGCAACTTGGTCAAGGTGATAAAGTTTATTAAGAATAATAATGAGATTAGATATCCTGATATATTCCTAGGAATTTTTGTCTCATAATATAATGATAATAAAGATTTATTTCTTAAAATGTTGTTTAACCAAAATGTATAATTTTTTATATGTATGCCTTATATTTGTCTTACATTCGCTAAGTGAAAATTTAAGATATAAAGCGTGCGTGTGTGTGTGTGTGTGTGTGTGTGTGTGTGTCTAAAACTAAAAAGCATTAAGGAAAATATGGAATAGTATATCCATAATTGTGCCATTTCTCCAGCCTTGAAGGAAGACATAGTAAGACTGATCACAGTACCAGTGTAATCCTAAATATATGTCACTATTTTTACAGGTACCTAAAGCCAAGATGTTTCTTGGAAAATTTTTTTGAAGCTGCTCTAGGATCAGGGGTACCCACTAACTACTTTTTCTTGATGAACATATCACGTCATTCCTTTCAATTACCTTATATTTCTTTTAACCTTTAAAATCAATTAACTAATTAGTTTATTTATTTTTTGAGACAGAGTCTCGCTCCTTTGCGAGCCACAGACTTAGCTCACTGCAGCTTCCACCTCTCAGGTTCAAGCAATTCTCTCACCTCAGCCTCTCCAGTAGCTGGAATTACAAGCATTTGCCACCACACCTGGCTACTTTTTGTATTTTTAGTAGAGACGGAGTTTCACCACACTAGCCAGGCTGGTCTCAAACTCTTGGCCTCAAGTGATCTGCCCGCCTCGGCCTCGCAAAGTGCTGGGATTACAGGCATAAGACAACACACCCGGCTTATTTTAACTTTTAAGTTCAGGGCTACATATGCTGGTTTGTTACATAGGTAAACTTGTGTCATGGGGATTTGTTGTACAGATTATCTCATTATTGAGGTATTAAGCTAGTACCCCCTGGTCAATTTTCCTGATCCTCTCCATCTTCCCACCCTCCACCCTCCAATAATCTCCAGTGTGTGTTGCTTTCCTCTATGTGTCCATGTGTTATCATTTAGCTCCCATTTAGAAGTGAGGACATGCATTATTTGGTTTTCTCCTCCTGTGTTAGTTTGCTAAGGATAATGACCTCCAGCTCCATTCATGTCCCTGCAAAGGACATAATCTTATTCTTTTTATGGCTGCATAATATTCCATAGTGTATATATACCACATTTTCTTTATCCAGTCTATCACTGATGGCCATTTAGGTTGATTCCATATATTTGCTATTGCAAATAGTGCTGCAATGAACATGCATGTGCATATATTTTTTTTCTATAATACTCTTATTTAGAAACTGATACTAGTCAGGAAAAAAAGCAGTAGGGAAAAAATTCATTACTATATACAAATCTTTGTGGCTATGTCTCCACAACTGAACTGAAAAGCAGTGATCTAACTCGACTACCTTGTTTTCTCATGGACTATCTGAAATAATCTTGATACTTAGAGATGACAACTAAAGAGAGGAGGAGTCCATAAGAACTGTGAGGCATTTATGACATATTTCTATCATATGATAATGAATACAAATCTTCAGAAATTGATCTCTTCATGAACTCTTCCTCTCATATGTAGGTATGGACAAAGAGAATGATATCTTTAAAAACAGATAATGTCTCATAGACATATTGTTCTTGCTATGTGACAAATAAGGCAAAAACCTGTTGTTAAATGTGCCTCAATAACTTTCACGAATGTACACACATAAATGATAGACCTAGAAGTATATCATAGATATCTCTATATATATATGAAAGAGAATGAGAGAGAGTGAAAGAGACAGAGAGAGAGAGAGGGAGAAAGAGAGGGAGACAAAGACAGAGAGTGTTTGGAAATAGGGTTCAAAATACTTCCTGTGAAAAAGTTCATATTGACTACAAATGAATTCTTGAGAAGATTGTACAACTAATGGTCAAGAATGTAGTCTTCAGATCTCTAAGTCTATAGATCTAAGCCCTCTGGTTTCAAATTCCTTTTAAGCCACTCATTATCTGACCTTGGTTAGCCTCGTTGTGTCTTTGTTTTCTGATCTGTATATAGGAATGATGATGAGAATGATAGTTTCTTCCTAAGTATGCTGTAATAAAATGCTGAATATAGGTGAAGGACCTGATAAAGCCCTGGACATTTAGATCATTCATGTTTTGTATCCATGCTTGAAGATTAAGCCATCAATAAATAGGTGTTCAATTCCCTCAAGACATGTGTGAGATATGAATGGGACATGCACAAGGAGTGACAGGTTAAAAGGTAAGCAGGCCTCTGAGGACTAAATTTTCTTATTCTTTGTAACTTAATACAATTAAGTTATCCAAGGCAAAGGACTTTGCAGATGTCTTCTAATCAGTTCTGCCATATATATTTTCAGCCATATATACACACACACATAAACACATATATAAAAGTATATATATGTGTGTGTGTGTATATATATATATATACATACATATGTATATATAATTTTCCAAGTTATGTTCAAATCTTGCTTGATTTTGAATTTATCAAAAAGGACCCTTGGAAGGGTCCTTTTGAAAACAACCATGCTTATCGGAAAAAGTAATTTGCAAATATTATGTATAATAATCATACTTATTAAGTAAAAGTACTTGGAAGAAAACATTTTCTTTAGGTATTAGATAATGGTTATAAAAGTGTTTCATTAGTATATCCAACTTAGCAATGAAAAATGTGCTGCAGATGCTTTTCTGTAGAATTCAGATACTTGTTAGGTAATTACTAAAATGATGCCCTGGCACAACAGAATTCAAGCAAAGTAAATTAAACCACCTTCTCCCGAAAGCTCACATGTGGCATACTGGAAATATCACCAGTGACTTGCTGTGGGAGAGGAGCCTGTGGGTGAATGGCTATTTCCTTTCTTTCTAAAGAGCTGTAAGTAAAATAATTTGTAATCAGAGGATTTTGGTAAACCATTATTCTTTGCTTGAGGTAAGGCCTGTACTTTTTTTCTTTGTGTATAATATGTAATTTTATTTATTTTATGGTGTAATTCTATAAAATATGCATGATGTAAGATAATCACATTATATAAGTGCTTATAAATAAATTGGTACATTTATATCCCATAAAATAATATTTCTATATTCTAATGTCAAAAAGTATTTGGTTTTTTTTTTTTTTTTTTTTTGAGACGGAGTCTCACTCTGTCGCCGGGGCTGGAGTGCAGTGGCCGGATCTCAGCTCACTGCAAGCTCCGCCTCCCGGGTTCACGCCATTCTCCTGCCTCAGCCTCCCGAGTAGCTGGGACTACAGGCGCCCGCCACCTCGCCCGGCTAGTTTTTTGTATTTTTTAGTAGAGACGGGGTTTCACCGTGTTAGCCAGGATGGTCTCGATCTCCTGACCTTGTGATCCGCCCGTCTCGGCCTCCCAAAGTGCTGGGATTACAGGCTTGAGCCACCGCGCCTGGCCATATTTGATCATTTTAAAAGTCCTCTAATATAAGAGGTTGTTCTTTTAGTTTTTACTTTTTATCCTTCAATCATACAATTAAAAAATTGCCCAACACTCACCAATTCATGTATCAGAACTATTAAGAGTATTGTAACCCATTTAGCAACAGCTTTTGTTCCCTTATTTGGCACAAAGACAGGAGAAGATATCTGAGTTCTCACCTGCTTTAGAAAAGGACACATCCTAGAACACTATTTCACTGTAATGGTAGCTTAGTACATTAGCAGGAACTTTGATCTTTATTGTTTCAAGCATTTAGATTGAGCTACGCTTGTCGGGGGGTGGGGGGCATTTATTTTCTAGGAAAAACACTTCTGAGTCATAATTTACTCTAACTTTAAGAAATGATCCGGGTAGAAATTTGGATGTCTTTTTTGGCTACCTTTTTTTCATTCTTGTGGCTGGTATAGAGTGACTGTTTGTTTTTTGAAGGTCAGGTGACAATTACACTAACTCTAAACATTCATTCGATTCCACTGCTAGGTGATTTCTACTTTAAATTGCTTCTAAGTCTTTTCTCACCCACCTTAAATCCAATATTTATTTTAACCTTGAGCTGCCTAAGACCTTTAATAGGAAGCTTCAAAGCATTTTAAAAATCGTATCCTTTTTAAATCTTTCTCATTTGAATGCAAGTGCCTTGAAAGCTCAAACAGTGTTGGTTGTTCTTATTGAAGTTTATAATGCTTTAGATATTCAAATCAGCTCTATGTCTTTCATTTGTTATGCAAATCTTTAAACTTTATATACTGCATGGTTTATCTACATTAATACAGCTTTCACTAACAGGTCTTACTAGCGCAGACATATACTCTGAAGGTGCACATTTTTAGTGCATTGAATTACCATAAAATCATAAAAATAGTGTGTATTGCTTTACTCTAATCAGACTCAGTTTTATGTGGTTGTTGAAAGCCCTTTTACATTCCATTCTGTGTCTGGAGGTTTGTGTATAAAACTGATTCAGAAAAAGTAAAGTGAAGACACCTGCTGGCTTATAGCACAAATACTAAAATATCTTAGAGCCTGCTGAAAGGAGAATTGGAACAATATGTCATTACTGAAGGCTTACTTGCAAGTTCTAATGTATTATAATGAAAACAGTATGACAAACCTAATGAGACAGTGAAGATTTGGGTAATTGTTCCTACAATGTATGGTAACTTTTCCAGCCGTTATTGGCAAACATAAAACCTAATGAGATTTTATTAATTTAAATGCAGTACATCTGCAAAACATTTCCTTCCTTGCATTCTCCTCTGATAGTCTTCCTTTCCACATGGACTTGATCCTTTTAAGTTAATTGTTCTGTGTAGTACACTCTCCAAACAAAACACTTGACATAAATGTGGATCAAACTTTTTCCATTTATTTTTGTATACATTGTCTTGAAGCACAATATTGCATTCAAGCTTGGGAAGGCTATCAGTATAACATCTAATAATAGCATAATGTTTGTATTTATAGTCAAATTATTTTTGCTAGAATCTTCTGAGTGTTATTTTAAAGCTGTAGAAATGTCATTTTTTCTTAATTTGTGATGGAAAAAATAATTTCCTGTTATTTTCAACCATGTGTTTTAAATTGTGAAAACACTAAAGATGAGTAAAAATCAGTGTTCTGCCCATACACTACCTCTTACTCAAGCAATCAGTATTTGCTAATTTTTAAAGTATTAAACACAATCAATAAGCTTAGTCCACTTCTATGAAGTTTAAATAAAAAATTTTAAATATCTTTACATATTCGTCACAAATAACATTTCTCTACAAATGAAAACATTTTCATCTGAGAGAATTTTTAAAATAGCACTGTTTAAAACATGGAAAGACATGAAGAGAATACTAATTTGCTACTATTAATCTACAATTTCTGTTTATTTTCAGTATAATTCAATTTGTTCTGTCTGTTTCAAGCTACAGTGTCATACGCACATGATAGGTGAAATTTTGACTTTGCAGTGTTAGGTGAAAGAACATTTCTTGATGAAGGCACTAGTAACGCATTGCCGGCTCATGGTAGAAAAAGCAATAGAGCTGTCAGGAAGTTCAAAAATTATATTGTCTCTGCTAGAATAACTGGAAAGAGATCATATTCACTTTCCCCCTGAGTTTTACAGGTCGTTTTGGATTTACAGTACAGCATTTTATTACAGTTTGAAAACTTTATAGAAAACTAAGTTGTCTATTTCATTGTTATCAAATGTTTTTTCCATGCAAGCAGAAACAATTGAATCAAAATATGTTTAAGTATTGCTGTGTTATTTTGCTAAGCTCTGATTATTAACAATATAATTTAACAGAGGCCTAATCATCTTATTTTGTAATTTAGACTTTAGCTGAATGCATTTTTTACATTATAAATGGGTAGAATTCGTAGAATACCTTGAAGATTGAAGTGATCAGCAATTTTTCAATAACCTTTTGCAGGTTTGAGTTAAAAAAAAGGAATGGATTGGCACTAAATAACATACATTTTGACAATGAATTTAGAGCAACGTGTTCTTAAATTTACCTTATGTTCTATGCATATTGCTTGTTTTTTATGTCTTCCAAAATATATCTATTTCATGGGAGAAGCATTTCTTAGAAAGGATTACGAAACAACCTCTTCCAGAGCAGACTAGGTAAACATATTGTTTTTTCTCATTGAAATTGAGAGGTGATTATCCTCTTACTTAGTATACCTTAAGTATGCAATTTTATTAACACAATTTAGGGTATTTTGATATAACATCATCAAGTGGTTTCCTTCATTCTGTTACAATTTAAAATTTCAGAGAAGTATATTTTTGTTGTAATAGTCAACAAAGAAAACATTGGATAACCAAATTTTTATGAATTTCTGTTGCCAAATAGATTTGAATACTGAAATTTTCTGGTGGAAATATGAAAGACTGAGATCTTTGGATTGGTACTCTAAACATGGCTTTATATTTTCATCTTTTGGTGCTGTTTCATTTTCTCTGCAAACATTGTTTAAGCTTATGTTTGTACCAGACATTGTTTTTCTTTTTTCTTTTGGATTTTATTTTATTATTTATTTTAAGTTTCAGGATACATGTGCAGGACGTGCGGGTTTGTTACATAGGTAAACTTGTGCCACGGTGGTTCACTGCACCTATCAACCCATCACCCAGGTATTAAGCCCCACATGTGTTAGCTATCTATCCTGATGATCTCCCTCCCTCTGCCCCCTGTTAAACCCCAGTGTGTGTTGTTCCCCTCCCTGTGCCCATGAGTTCCCATTGTTCAGCTCCTGCTTATAAGTGAGAACATGCAGTGTTTAGTTTTCTGTTCCTGTGTTAGTGTGCCAAGGATAATCGCTTCTGGCTCCATCCAGGTCCCTGCAAAGGACATGCTCTTGTTCTTTTTTAAGGCTGCATAGTATTCCATGGTGTATATGTACCACATTTTATTTGTCCAGTCAATCACTGATGGGCATTTGAGTTAATTCTACATCTTTGCTATTGTGAATAGCAGAAACTCTTTTTCATTGGATCCTGACTGTTCTCTTTAAAAAGTATAAGATATAATAGTAACCGGTATATCAAGTGTGTAATCGCAAAAGTGTGAAACATGTAATAAATTATGCAGATTCCTATGGTTTCGTTCCTTTGTAACAAACAGTAAGTGGTCTTAATTCTGACTTTTTTTTTTTTTTTTTTTTGAGACAGAGTCTTACTCTGTCGCCCAGGCTGGAGTGCAGAGACGCGACCTCGGTGCCCTGCAATCTTCATCACCTGGGTGCAAGTGATTCTCCTGCCTCAGTCTCCCAAGTAGCTGGGATTACAGGCATGCGCCACCACACCCAGCTAATTTTTGTAGTTTTAGTAGAGACATAGTTTCACCATATTGGCCAGACTGGTCTTGAACTCCTGACCTCAAGTGATCCGCCCACCTCGGCCTCCCAAAGTGCTGGGATTACCGGCGTGAGCCACCGTGCCTGGCCTGTATTTTTAAGATACCTTAAAAATATATTGCACAAAATATATTTTAATGATTGTAGAATCTATACACATTTTTGAAAGATTTTCTATCCGGATGTTCAATGTAAGTTTCACACATTCACAATCACACACACACACACACACACACGTTGAGGACTTTGGTTGGATGAATTGTTTGGTTCTTTAGTGATAACAGTTAATAGAAGTGAGCCTGTGAAATAATTCCTGCTACCAATTTTTCCCAACTTCCTTAATCAGAGATAGGAATTCTTCCACACTGCAAACTAAAATATAATGACCATGCAATAAGAATTACTATTTTTTATTATCGCCTTAGTTTTCCCATAAGGATCTTTTTATGAACTGAGACTCAACTGTCATATACATTTTCTTCTAAACCTTTGCATTTTGGGTACAATGAGATGAGAACAAAAAGTTAGGCTAATCTTGCTACAAATTCTATATGCTACTTACTAGCTCTGGGAATTTTGGCAACTTATTAAAACTTTTTGGTCTCTAGTTAACCTACCTCTAAAATGAAGATAAGGATAAATACTTTGCAGAATTGTTGAAAATGTTATGTAAATGAACACATGTTATATGCCTACCACAAACTTTGGCACACATTAGAATCTAAATAAATGCTCCCTTTTCGTTTTAGGCTTTTTCTTTCTTTCTTTCTTTCCTCTTTTTTTTTTTTTTTTTTTTTTTGGCTTATTTTGTCATACCTCTAATTGTAGGTTAATGCAACTCAAACAATTTCCTGCTTTTTTCATGATCAAAAAATAGATATCATGACCATGTGCCACCTCCATACCAGTTTCAACAGACCATGCTCTCTGTAAATGAAATAAGAAATATTTAATAAAAATTTACTTCCTCACTATGAAGAAAAACTCATTGATACAGTTAAACCTCATTTTCTTTTTTTCCATTCCCCATCTCTGGCAACCATGCAGATTATACCTTTGCTTTCCTAGATTATTCCCAGAGACAAAGCTACAATGCTAAATGTGTCCTAGAAGAAGCGTTGTCTTTGAAAAAAATAATTTTTTATGCAAGAGGTAAAAAAATAAAAATTGTAGTGTAGGAAATTGCCAAAGAACAAAATGAATTTCCTACTTAGCTTCATTTTTAAATAAAATATTTGGTTTCCATACTTCTAAGAAGACAGGATTTTACTTTTTAGAAACTAATAAAAAATACTGACAGCAAGCAGTGGTGTATTAAGGGTGGAGGAAAGAGGAAACGGTCTGATATGGGATAAGAAAATGGATTCTTAGTAGATAATTTAAAAATAGTAATACTGACTAAATGTCAAACCAACCTGGTTCAACTTTTATGTAACAAAGTTGTGAGGTATTTTTCAGTTGTCATGGATCCTGCAGGCTGAAGGTCACGTAACTTGAGCATGCCCAGAGGGACAAAGCGTGCAACCACAGGCGGAACCTAAGTGCTCTGATGGGAGAGTGGGGACTGAATTAAGAAGCAGAAACCCCATGGCAGGATCCAGGATCCAATCAGATGGAGCCCTGGCTTGGATCAAGCCCAAGGAACAATCAGATCATGCCTCATTGCCCTGTGCTTGTAAAATGTCACCCAGCCCCTAGCTCTGGGAGACAGATTTGAGTGTTTTCTTTTGTCCCTTTGCCAGTCCACTTGCAATAAACCTTTCTCACTGCAAAACCCAGTGCTTCAGTGTTAATGGATATCCATTGTGTGCAGGCAACCAGGCCTAGTTTGGTTCAGTGGCGACTGTAGTAAAACAATGCCAGTGATAAAATTCTTATTCACTCTGGGAAGACTATACCTACCATACCACTTGTTATCAATGGTTCCAATTTGATAATCTCAAAAGGTGGATATGGAAAATTTTCTTCTGATTTATATTTAGACAATGACAGTGGTCAGTGATCTGTGGAGGGTTACTGGGGTGTATGTTAGGTGACCTTATTCACAAAGATTGCTTAGGTCATATAAAGCATATTTTCGCAGTGAAAAGCATCATATATGGTCTTTTTAAATATTATATGCATATACAAAATATAGTTAACTTAATTTGTCCTGGGCACATATTTTAGGTTCAATTTTTGCTAATGGACTTGTCCTTGACAGTATAGCAAGGCAATATCATTTCATGCTTAACAAAAATAACCTACCTTCGTCAATAACAGTTGATCCAATGGTTCAAGAAAGACTTCACAAAATATATTGAGAGATGACTAAATTTTTTTGTCCATTTACTATGAGACATCACTCCTAATTCACATGCCATTTTATAGTAGTTGAAAAATGTATAATAAATTCATAAATTAAATACCACTCCAACTAAGAATAATCAATCAAAAATGACAGCTGATTGATTTCTTTTGTAAATGAGAATATACTTATTGTTTAATTGATTTCAATATGCTCAAAAGGTGATTTGAAAGTCATATATTCAAAAGAATATTGCTGCTGTTTTAGTGAGAATTTTAAAAGTTCAAAACTGTGACTCATTGACTGACTGGAGATTTTTTTTTTTCCTGTCAAGAGCAGGAAATTTATAATATAGTCACTTACAATAAGAAAAAACTTAACTAAGGAAGAAGTCTCAGTTTTTAATTTTATCAACACTTTCTTCCCAGCTGTTTTGGAGTTTGAATCAAATTATTTCTTTTGAATGAAATGTAGAATGCTTTCTATATCATGAAAAAAAATCTGTGAGAAAATCTCCCTTGAGTCCTATGATTACAGAATTTAGGTAGCATAATAGGCAAGAAGCAGATGGGTTCACAATGCAAGAATATTTCTAAATAAACATTAATACAAGTTGGAATAAAATTCTTACTAAAAATGCCATTTTAATTATGTTAACTGTTGTTGACTTTGCTACTTAAAACTATTTCATAGATTCTCAAAAAGGGAAAAAATCATTAGTACAGAATATGATGAATGTATGGCATTAACTCTATTACTTATAATAAAGTCATTTCCTAGAAAAAAAAATGAGTAGTGTTTTGGTTTCATGAGACATAGCCTATACATATTATTTTTAATTGCTTTTATGATATTTGAGTACATTTATTACATGTATCTCCTCATATTCTCATTCTAAAATATGTTTGTTCATTTATATGATAGCCTATTGCATAAGGGTCTACACTAAGGATTTTTTTTCCTCTGGCTTGGTAATCATAAGTGTTTAATTGGCCATTTGAAAATGCTAGTTATTTCTGTAGTGAGCTAAGCTAAGGCATAATGGTTAAAGATCTCTGTCTCTCTCTATATATATATGTACACACATATAGATATAGTGAGAGAGAGACGGAGAGAGGGGGAGAGAGAGAGAGATAGCTTTTAATGTCTTCAAAGACATATTGCTACACATGCAGATAAAATGATATGAAATATATCTCTTACTCTGATAGAGGATTACATTATTATTATAATCATATACATATGTTGCATTTTTGCCAGGAATGATTTTCATAAATGACTGACTTAGATTAGGTCTTTATAACATAGAATAGCAGGACAGAAATGCATACTCCTTCTTACCTCATCTTCTATAATCAGGTCTAGTAGAAATATTTGTAGAAAAGGTTTGAAAATCTAGCTTTCATATTTGCCTCCATAGCTACTTTGGCAGTATGTTACTTATCAGCCCTGCACCCATTTTCCCAATGGTAAAATGTGATGAATTATACATTTTGCACCACAAGTTTGTGAGCAGTAAATAAGTTATAACACATGGCATATTTTGTGTGGTCAGCATTTCAAGTAATATTAATTGCTTCACCCTTATTAGCATAAAAATATAATGTGTTTTTAAATTCTGCAAAATAAAATTTTAATTTTTAATCTTAAAACTCACTATTCTTTTGTATCCACACCAGTGTCTTCCCTCACCTTAACATTCAATTCCTTAAATATTTTTTCACTTAATGGGAATTTTCTGAGCTATGCCTATCAGCTATGCCTGAGTTCTATGGTCTGATGTCTAATTTGTTTCTTCATAATAAATGTAGAATTTTGAGATTTTAGGCATAAAATGTGAGTTATTTTGTTGTAGACAACAAAATAGGCTAAAGTGATTTGCCTAAAGTTATGCAAATGGTGAGGGGTATATTTTAAATTCAAACCAGTGTTATTTTGTTTCTTCATGCCATAGTTTTACATATTATATATATTTAATACGGAGTCTCGCTCTGTCGCCCAGGCTGGAGTGCAGTGGCCGGATCTCAGCTCACTGTAAGCTCCACCTCCCGGGTTCACGCCATTCTCCTGCCTCAGCCTCCTGAGTAGCTGGGACTACAGGCGCCTACTACCTCGCCTGGCTAGTTTTTTTGTTTGTTTGTTTGTTTGTTTGTTTGTTTGTTTTTGTATTTTTTAGTAGAGACAGGGTTTCACCGTGTTCGTCAGGATGGTCTCGATCTCCTGACCTCGTGATCTGCCCATCTCGGCCTCCCAAAGTGCTGGGATTACAGGCTTGAGCCACCGCGCCCGGCCTACATCCATATATTTTATAAATGTCTTAAATATTATTTTTCTCCAGTGACATGCCAAGATATGAGAGAATCACACTAAGAAAATTAAAATACATTGAAGATGTTGGATTCCAAGTCACATAGAGTAGTTGTTTACCTGACATAGCAATCCTATCTTCAAAATATGAGTTCTGAAAGTTATAGCTATGATACGGATAGATGATACTGGCCTTATAAAAGCTTGAGGGGATTACAATATTTTTGAATTTCATTACTGATGCACTTTCCACTTATCCCTACCCCCGCTTGGAGAGTAATACTCATTGTTTTATCATTTTGATATAAATTGGAATATTTTTCTCATTAAAAATTAGCACATGATCACTAAATTAGATACATCAATAAGTGTCTAAACATACATACACTTGGCCCATACGACATGCACTCACAAGTGCAACTGAAAATTGTACTTATTTAAAAGTGACTTATACTATAAAGCATGAGATTACTATATGCTTTTGAGAGTGTATTTTTTGCGTGAATCTATCATTTTATATAGTATATTAATCATATACAAATAATACATATACAGACAGTCACACACACCGTCCTCTACATAAACATTTCTAAACATATGTGATTTTATCCTTACAGTGAATTATTGAAACAGAAATTTCTATCTCTATGTTATATAACAATTTTTAAAGCATTAAATAAATGTTATCTCCTAAAAGTTTGTACCAATTTACATTTCCTTATATGTCTAATAAATTCACTGCTCTGATGATATTTATTTATTTCTCTATTGCTATTACCTACAGTTGGAAGCTAATAGTCATATCTAAACTTTTTTTTAATAATAGCTTTTTCCTGTTTTAAATGGAGGTGTACTTTCAAGGAAGAAATACTTCTATTTCTCCATAAATATTTTTCTTTTCTGATTCTCAAACTTCCCTTTAAACAATAGCACTAGAATTCTTGTTTTTCAATCTACAAAATGTTACATTGTCAAAATGAGGTGCCTGAATCTGGGGGAAGACAGTGTGATGGAATTGCACCTACTTCTTACTTCTCTGTAGATTGAGTCAGATAATTCTCAGAAAGCACATACATATTTTGATAAATATGAAGTATTGTGTTTTATGTGCTTTGTTAGCTTGTTGTTGTTTGATTTTAAAACTGTAATTGACTATGTATCTTAAGTATTGAGTTTTTAGGTATATATTATGGAAAATTCTAGATCATTCTATACTAGAACAAAAACAAAGTTAGTTTTAGATGTTTTAAGAAATAATAAAGCATTTGACTTACAGCTGTACCACGAACAAACAAATAAATAAGTAAAACACACCCCATGGTGTACAAAATCATTTATCCAAATTGATAATATCTGTCCTTAAGATCAGAGCCAAGAGCCCTGTTCACATTCGCCAACTGATCGCTTGCCAACATTCCTTTCCCTCTGACAGCTTTAATAATATGCCAGTAGATTTCACCATTGAACAGACCTAAAATGAGTACTGATTGTAACTTTTAAAATCAAAAGAGAAAGTAAAAATAGTTAATTTCAACCATATATGTATATGTATTTCACTGAATTATCCACTCTGATTCTATTCCAATATTAAACTATACAAATAAATATTCTTTTTAGTTGGAATTTTTTTTTTTTTTTTTTTTTTTTTTGTCTAAAATCTTTTAGGTATACCTTTCCAAGCATGCTATTATCATTGATGCTCAGAAGTAGAATCTCAGATTTATAGAAAAATTGATATGGCAATGTCTTAGTTAAGGCTACTATAACAAATTACCATATACTGATAGGGTAGCCTAAACAACACACATTCTCTTCTCACAGTTCTGGAGGCTGAGAAGTCCAATTTTAACGTACCTCCAGATTCAGCGTCTGATGAGGGGCCCTATTCCTGGTTTGCGAACAGCTGTCTTCTAGTTGCATCTGCACATGGCAGAGAGAAGAGAAAAAGTAAGCAATCTCTAGTACCTCTTCTTCTTCTTTTATTTTTCTTTCTTTCTTTCTTTTTTTTTTTTTTTCTATACGAGCTCAAATCCCATTCACGAGGGTCCCAGGAGCATTGTCTAATTATCTGTCAAAGAACCACCTACTAATGCCATCACACTGGGGATATGGGGTTTCAGTTTATGAATGTTGAGGGGACACAAAAATACAATTAAAAACAATCAACAATTTCATTATTTGATCCGTCACTCAGCTGTACAATAGTGCCATATGTGTGAAAATTAGCTACAGTTAGTTTAAGTGACACCCAGAAAGAATTGATTTTGTTTTGAATCGACTCAAATGATTGAGACATTATTTCATGTATTAAGTAAAATAAGGCTGCTCTTTAACTCTATTTGTAAGAATCTCTCACTTTTATGTAATTTAGATGCAACTGCACTTGATAATTCACAATCCTCCTTTGTAAAACTATGAAGACAGCTTATTTTGTGAATTAAAAATTTGGTCCAAGCCAAGCTTTAGTCTTTGGTTTAAAGTTCCCAATTCCTTCAGTAGTTTTGAAATTGTGGGATTTTTAGGACTTAAACTGTGCTATCTGGCTTTTTCTGTGCTCAGTAAACGTTTATCATGTGTTCCACGTGTTTTATGACATTTGAGTCACGGAAATAGGATTAACCAGTGCTCTTTAAGAAATGTTTTGGATAGCACTTCCCAATCTGAAATATAGAGTTAATGGGTTACATAGCCAGAACATAAGATAGATGTACATAAAGAAAATATAAAAAACCCCTTGCATTTTAAAAAAATTACAATTTAGCTATTGTGAATAGTGCCGCAATAAACATACGTGTGCATGTGTCTTTGTAGTAGAATAATTTATAATCCTTTGGGTATATACCCAGTAGTGGGATGGCTGGGTCATATGGTACATCTAGTTCTAGATCCTTGAGGAATTGTCATACTGTTTTCCATAATGGTTGAACTAGTTTACAATCCCACCAACAGTGTAAAAGTGTTCCTATTTCTCCACATCCTCTCCAACAACTGTTGTTTCCTGATTTTTTAATGATTGCCATTCTAACTGGTGTGAGATGGTATCTCATTGTGGTTTTGATTTGCATTAATGTCCATCTGTGACAGACTGGATTAAGAAAATGTGGCACATATACACCATGGAATACTATGCAGCCATAAAAAAGGATGAGGTTGCGTCCCTTGTAGGGACATGGATGCAGCTGGAAACCATCATTCTTAGCAAACTATCACAAGAACTGAAAACCAAACACCGCATGTTCTCACTCATAGGTGGGAACTGAACAATGAGATCACTTGGACTCGGGAAGGGGAACATCACACACTGGGGCCTATCATGGGGAGGGGGGAGGGGGGAGGGATTGCATTGGGGAGTTATACATGATATAAATGATGAATTGATGGGTGCTGACGAGTTGATGGGTGCAGCACACCAACATGGCACAAATATACATACGTAACAAACCTCCACGTTATGCATATGTACCCTAGAACTTAAAGTATAATAAAAAAATAAAAATAAATTTAAAAAAAATTACAATTTAGGATTCAGACTCTGCTTCAAACAAGTCATAACGGCCGGATGTGGTGGCTCACACCTGTAATCCCAGCACTTTGGAAGGCCGAGGCGGGCGGATCATGAGGTCAGGATATCAAGACTACGCTGACCAACGCGGTATAACTCCGTCTCTACTAACGAGGCGGGCGGATCATGAGGTCAGGAGATCAAGACTATGCTGACCAACATGGTATAACTCTGTCTCTACTAAAATACAAAAAAATTAGCCTGGCGTGGTGGCAGGCGCCTGTAGTCCCAGCTACTCGGGAGACTGAGGTAGGGGAATCGCTTGAACCCAGGAGGCGGAGCTTGCGGTTAGCCGACATTGCACCGTTGCACTCCAACCTGGTGACAAAGCGAGACTCCCTCTCAAAGAAGAAAAAAAAAAAAAAGAAAGAAAACCAAGTCATAACTAATACCCTTTACATTAGCTATGAATAATGTATAATGACACACAAACATCAAAAGAAAAAATAATCACGTACAGTTTCCCCTCTAAAATAAATTGTTGTGTATTTCCAAACAGATTAATCTTTGCCTTTTGTTGTTGTTGTTCAGCCCCAAAGAACGATCTCCAAAGTTGTAACTCCTCTAGCATCAGACTCTGTGAAAACCGTCCTTGCATCTGCTGCTAGGTTAGCTGCATTTAGTTCACTCACATGTCTTATGAGAGAAGGGCTGTAAGATGGACTGTTTCAACACATTCTTTGTGTAAAATATTAAAAGAAAATGAATAAAACACCTTGTAACCCTTGTCTATTAGTGTATGATTGGCTACTCAAAAAAAAAAAAAAATCGTGTTTTGACAATACTCCTTACCTCTGTAGGCCAATAATCAGACACCAAAACATTTAAAAAATATCGTCTGCCAATACTTTTACAACTGAATTATTCCTCCCATCCTTACAAAAAAAGTTACAGAGGAGAAGACATGTGTTTCAATAATGACAAACTAAAATTATTTTTTAAAGGTCACAGTGCATTAAAGAGAGAGAAGAAGCATAATTTTTGGAAGCTGAGTGACAAATAGGGTATACAATTTTCTAAGGGTCAGACACTAAAGCGAATAAATGGTAGAACTGAAACTTAATGAGATTTAATTAGTCCCAAATGAAATTGTATTTCATTGATACGTAGTTACAACAATTTTGAGTCTCACAACTAGGAGAAAATAGGCATTCCTGTCAAAAACTCAAATCTGAATTAGATCCAACGGAAGTCATATATTTAACTACCTATCAATTTAGAAGAAATATAAGTAATAGAGTGGCATGGCATATGACTAGACAGTAATGACTAGACAATGGCCCACCTCCTTTTAAAAATGAGTCATAGGGAATAGAAAGCAGAATGCAGTGTTAATTTACTGATTAAAAAAGAGGTAGAGGCACATCAACTGATTGGATAATATGAACTTTTTAGAAACAATTAAAAAATAGATGATTAGGGCAACCTAGAAAACTCAGTTGATAATACTAAGGAATTGTTGCTAATGTTTGAAAGGTTTGATGAGATGAAGTATGTCTTAGAAAAAGTGATTTACTGCCAAATGATATGAAATCGAGATTTTCTGTAAAATAATATGTTTACTTAAGCAAGTGATTAATTGGGTAGGATCTCCATAAAATCAAGTTGGCTGCAGGTGTTGGGTACGTGAAAAGTCTTTGTAATATACTCTGTACTTTTTTGTGTTTGAAAATTTTCATATTAAAAATTGACTTTAAAAAGTGCCTTTATTTTTGGAAGCATTGACAAGATATTTATGTATATATTGCTAATAAAATAAGTCAATTTCCTGATGTAATGGGTGCCATCATTTTACTAGGCAACGTTTACAACTCTTTGAATAATACTATTATTTCTTAAGTTTCATTGTGCTTCTATCTACCACATTTCCTATTGCTTTGGTAACATGTAATCAAAAGTAAAAAGGCAGTTTCAAAACCATTTTTAAACAATGAGAATATTTCCATTAATAAGAATTTTATATCACAGACATGAAGTCACAGTCTTGTTTGGTGTGGTGGGGGTGTCAGATATTCCATCTACATTTTCTATTATTAGAATGAATGTCAACAGAGAGGAAAGGTTGTTCGTGCTGTCACAGGGTGTATACTTAGACTACATCTGAACATTATTTTTCAAGAAGAGTGTTCAATGATTTGATCACTTGTCAGAAGCATCTCACTGAAAAATCTTACAAAGTCTTCAGGTGTCTTTTCTTTTCCATTGGAAAAACAATGAACAAAGGCCTCAGTCTTCAGTGTGGTATATTAAAATTCAAGTATTTCTTAGAAATCCTTCTGAATATCAGGAACCATATAGAGTTTGGTTTACCTTTTACCCACCTCCATCATCTCTATTACTAATTTTATTATTATTATATTGCTATCACATGCTTGATCTGATTTAATCCAATTTTGGGGAGATTAGCAGGAGTTGTTATATAATTCAGTGGTAAGAAACTTTAAAGGCCGGGCGCGGTGGCTCAAGCCTGTAATCCCAGCACTTTGGGAGGCCGAGACGGGCGGATCACAAGGTCAGGAGATTGAGACCATCCTGGCTAACACGGTGAAATCCCGTCTCTACTAAAAAATACAAAAAACTAGCCGGGCGAGGTGGCGGGCGACTGTAGTCCCAGCTACTCAGGAGGCTGAGGCAGGAGAATGGCGTGAACCCGGGAGGCGGAGCTTGCAGTGAGCTGAGATCTGGCCAGTGCACTCCAGCTTGGGTGACAGAGCGAGACTCCGTCTCAAAAAAAAAAAAAAAAGAAACTTTAAAAAGTACTTTGTTACCACTTTATATACAAGACAATGCTGATAAATATGTTGTGGATAATATTTTTAAACAGATGGTGTCCATCCGCTTGGTATATGTACAATTTTTCCTAAAATTGCCTTTTGTCATTGATTGAGCCATTCTGTAGCTGAAAATGAAGCTTTGAAAAGTGCTATCTTTAGAAAAGATATCTCAGTATAACTTCTTCTACCTCAGAAGAATATTGGGTAAACAAATGAGATAACCAATGTGAACATCCCTTAAGAATTTCAAGAGCAAGGTGCAACAAGAGTTATTATATATTATAATTTGAATATATAATACGTATTATTATATATTATAATTTGTCAGATTCATAAGATATATATATATGCATATACGAAAAGAAAGCAAACACCTTTTCCATATTTTAGAAAATTATGCCATCTTATACTCCTCAAATTTTCCATACGAATGTTGTATGAATATATTCTTGTGCTGAATTATTTCATCTTCACACATGTTCTTCATACCTGATGGAGGAAAATCTATGTATATTTGCATAGACTTGGGAAATATCAGAATCTTTGACAAGTATAGATTGGAGCTGCAGATTCAACTTTTCCACTTCTAATGCATCAGCACAAACATATATGTTTTTTACTTTGGTACATAATATGTGGATACATTTAAGTGTATTCCCTTGAGCTACTCACTTGAAACTTTACATGCAGAATTAGATTTCTTTGAATAAAAGACATAAATGGGTTATCAGAATTTATGAAAATAATCTTATAAAACCTCAGTTTTGACCAGTGGTTGTATCTATAGAAAATTATACTGCATTTACCAATTTAAAAATATAATAAAGGTTTTAAGTAGCCAATTCTCACCTCAGACTAAATAGTAAGACATATCTGCCTTTGTCCTCTCAATTATGTCCTTGTTACAGCCTGTTTTTTGTTTTAACTTGTCTTTTGTAGAAACTTCTTATTCATTAATTTAGTTTTGTATCATGATTATCTCCCTACAAAAAAAATAGACTTATACATATGTAACTTTCTTACATTGAGGTATAAATCATTGCTAAAATCATTGGTAGGGAGATTTGAATGTTAAAATCGATCAACAACTTAAACTTGTTGTTCTGCATGATTGGTGAATTTTTACTCTGTGATTACAATTTAACAACTACATTGGGTGAAATAAATTGGAATGGAGCAAAAGTGAGATTGAGAACTATTATTTTTTGGCCATTGTGTTTAATTCTTACCAAATTGTACTGCAAAGATTTGCAAAATGCAAGGGCTCCATGAGTTATCATCAAAAGGATTGGGGGACAAAATACAACAAGACATACCATCCTGAAATTTCAGAATGCCATGTTTAGCTTTCATAAAATCTTCCAGACAAGGGAAAATATTTTTATTTTATTATTATTTTTTCACTAGGTAGAATGGCATTGGACTGGTCAATGGGATCTAAAAAATTTGTAAGACAAGCCAGGCGCGGTGGCTCAAGCCTGTAATTCCAGCACTTTGGGAGGCCGAGATGGGCGGATCACAAGGTCAGGAGATCTAGACCATCCTGGCTAATACGGTGAAACCCCGTCTCTACTAAAGAATACAAAAAACTAGCTGGGTGACGAGGCGGGCGCCTGTAGTCCCAGCTACTTGGGAGGCGGAGGCAGGAGAATGGCGTAAACCTGGGAGGCGGAGCTTGCAGTGAGCTGAGATCCGGCCACCGCACTCCAGCCTGGGCGACAGAGCCAGACTCCGTCTCAAAAAAAAAAAAAAAAAAAAAAAAAAAAAAATTGTAAGACAAGATAATTTATAATTCTGAAGGTTTGTTTTTCAGATTTCCAATTTCATTTTCAGAAATCTGAGCAACTAAGAAGCAAATGAGAAGTTAGAATTTCCCAAAATGTAAGGCTGAAGAACCATATTTTCTTTATAACCTTTCTCACCAAAATACAATTTTGATACTTGACATATATAGGATTTTTGTAGGATATAGTATTCTCAGAAGAGTTTTGAGTGAAAATTCAGGTAGGAATAACTGCCTAGTTTTCCTTTCTGCACACATTTGTCTTGCTTTTTATTCTCCCTCCTGTAATTCTATTCTTTAAACTTACATGTATCTATGTGTATATCCCTGTCTATATATAGGAGGGATTTTTAAAAACATGCTTCCAACCTGTCTCTCATCCATTCATATTTAAAAGACAAGAAAAACCATCCTTAGAACTACACTGAAAATAAAATGTCCACCATACCAGACGTCTCTCTCATCTATCTTCAGATGTATTGTGCTATATTTAAATCCCAACCCTTAACACTTTCAATACACATACGTTACTGGGAAAGGGGCTTTTGCAAAGGATGGGGGCCAGTAGCTGAATTTGGATACGTATGAAAAGCACATTTGCAGGACATCATCTAGATTCCCACAAGGGAAATGAAAAAATACAGCTGCAGAAACTTTTCATATCAGAGCTGTTGGGTTTTTAATAAGATAATCAAACCAAACCAATAAAACAAATCATTATGTCAAAACCTGAAGCCAGGTTTTGAAGCCTGAACCTAAGCATAGGGAACAAGGCAACTAACTGCCCTATTGACTGTACCAAAGGCAAGTGTTCTACATGTTGTTACAAGGCAACCAACTGCCCTATTGACTGTACCAAAGGCAAGTGTTCTACATGTTACTTGTTCAGATCATAAAGGTGAGAAAGTATGGATTATTTTTTTTCTTTGTTTTCAGATTACATCTTCCATACTTTCTAGCAGCAATAATGATTTATTATTGTTTCCTAATCTACTGATATGTGGAATTATTTTATACTAACTTGGTTTGAAATGCCATTATTTCATTAGCTAATGGGATTTGCAATTTTATTCTGGCCACTTACTGATATAACCATTAGCACTGCCTCCTCTGCACTTCGTTATAAACACAGACACCTTCATGATTTTTAAAGTATAAAATCAACATTCAAATAGGATTCTCTTTATTTAAATAGACTTATTAGAAATTTAAAGCAGATGAAGATGATTTCAATGAAATGAATAAATAATTAAGGCAAATCTCTATACTTGTCAGAAACTCCGTATTAAGAATCAGGTGAGGGGAGACAGTCTTCTGACAGAGCTGTCATTTTTTTTAGTTAAAGGTAATGTTAATTTTTTCTTAATCTTGATGTTCTTTTCAAGTTTACTTGATCAAACAAAAAGCCCCCCAAAAAAGCTGCCAGATAACTTACACAGGTAATAATCAGAACCTTTAATCACACATAAAAAGAGCCATTCAATTCTATGTTGCAAAAATCATCAGCTGGTTGGGAAGGCAGATTTTTGTTCTTCAAGCAGTTTTAATCATTGATCAGGTTATGAAATAAAATAACAGATTGCATTTTACAAACTGGTCACTGGCAATGCCTCGTCAGCAGACCTAGACAATAATCCCAGAGTGTTGTAGGACCACAGCCGTTAATAACCTGGCTTGTTAGTTGAAAGCTGGCAAAGTCTCAAGCATTTAAGAGGATTACTGCTATAAGCCATATTAATTTTTTTTCTTAACATTCAAGTCCATGGTGATGAAGAGCTACTGTAACAGAAATAGTGAAGTCAAACACAAAACAAAACCCCCTGCAATTCCCTTTGTTTTTTTTTTTTTTTTTTTTTTTTTTTTTTTTTTTTTTTTTTTTTTGGTTGGTGACTGATTTTACAAGAGGAAAATAAAAGTCAGGCTTTATCACACTAAGTTGGAACATTAATTTTTGAAATATTTGTAATTGCAAATTCTGCAAGATAGAATAAGACATTATTTTAGAGAAGCCTGCCAAAAGGATTCATTTCTATTAAGACTTGTTCAAACAGATTTTTTTTTAATTGGTCTCTTTCTCACTTACTATAGAAAGAATTAGGCTGAAAGCCCAATAAAATCAAAGCTTCCAACTTTTGACCTCAATGAAGTTTATCAATCTCATGTCACAGACAGCAGAATGTAGTTAAAAATATAGATGCTGGGACAGACTGTCTGGGTTTGAATTCTGGTTTCATCATCTTAGGCCAATTGCAAGGTCTTGGGTAAATTATATAACCACTCTGTACCTCAGTTTCCTCACCTGAGAGAGGAAATGGAGAAAATAATAGCACCTAACTCTTAGAATTGTTATAAAATCACATAATTTGATATTTTAATAGTTCATAAAGTAATACCTCATGTATAATAAATACTATATACATTGTATAAAATTTTTAAATGAGGATATAAATTTTAAAAAATGTAAGTCAGAGTCACAATAAAATAAATAAATGTTGCAATGTAATGACCTTTGCTGGTAGGATATAAATCTAAATTAGAAAATAGGTATTCAATCAAAATTATTCAGATGATACAGTGCTTACAGATACAGACAAAGTCTAATTATGTATACCTATGAATTTTCAGTATGTAAGACAATTTCCATATAGTCACAGAAAAGTTATGTTAGTTCCGTTAACTAGAATTTTTGAGAATGTTTATTCAGCTAATTTGAAAATTCTTAAGTGAGCATATTATGCACTATGCCCAATATTAAGGCTTTGCTGGACAGAACACTATTTTTTTCAATACTCAAGCTCTTAAAGAGTCAGAATACTAGAGGTTCTTCAACATAAAAAAAAAAAAAAAAAAAAAAAAAAAAAACAAAACTTATGTGTTAGTTTGTTTTCACACTGCTCTAAAGAACTTCCCTGAGACTGAGTAATTTATAAGGGAAAGCGAATTAATTGGTTCACAGTTCCACATGGTTGGGGAGGCTTCAGGAAAATTACAGTCATGGCAGAAAGGGAAGCAGGCACCTTCTTCACAAGGCTGCAGGAGAGAGAAAGCGAAAGTGTGAAGGAGGAATTATCAAACACTTATAAAATATCAGGTCTTGTGCAAACTCACTCGCTATCATGAGAACATCATGTGGGAAACCACTTCCATGACCAAATTAACTCCACCAGGTCCCTTCCTTGATATATGGGGATTCCAATTCAAGATGAGATTTGGATGGGGACACAGCCAAACCATATCAGCTTAGGAAACAAACCAGCAACTTATTAAATATGCAACCTTGGAGATTCTAACTCAGGTAATATGTTATTAAGTCCATGAATCTGCATTTTAACAAGTCACAGAATATTTTGGAAGTTCTCCTGAGTACATATTTTTTAAAAAGTATAGTCAATTATCACCACTATAGAAAATATTAGTAATTTTGTTAATTTGATATGAAGCCTACAAAACACCATGTAATTTAAATCAACCCATAGGATCAAATTTTTCCTTAACTTTTGTCTCCTTTTCAAAGGGTAGATAGAGTAATATTAGCAATTAAATAAAAGAACATACACTAGTTCTTAATTTTTGGTGGTAATTAAAATTTTGACCACATTGTTATTAAGGATTTGGTGAGGAGAGAGATAAAATATGATGAGAGAGTTTTACCAAAGATATACAAAAAGAAGAACCACTGTATTTTATTAAACCCAATGAAAATCTTGATTCATATAAAATATGCTACCTTAGTCATTAGTTATTAATACTTCTATATTTGAATATAGTGATTACAATTGAGACCCCTGGAGTGTATTTTTTTAAATTATCAAGTGTAATTCAAATTGTGTTTCTTTTAAAATTTATTTGAAATTTGTATAATTTTATGCACAATATTAGAAAAAATTGAAGAAATGCTTGAATTTACCCCACTATTCAACAGAAGGGAAGCAATATGAGGCCAGGTGCAGTGGCTCACGCCTGTAATTCCAGGATTTTGGGAGGCTAAGGTGGGCAGATCACTTGAGATTAGGAGTTTGAGACCAGCCTGGCCAACATGGCAAAACTCCATCTCTACTAAAAATACAAAAAAAAAAAAAAAAATAGCTGGGTGTGGTGGTACATGCCTATAATTCCAGCTACCGGGAAGGCTGAGGCAGGGGAATTACTTGAACCTGGGAGGTGGAGGATGTAATGAGTCAAGACTGCCACTGCACTCCAGCCTAGGCAAAAGAGCAAAACTCTATCAACAACAACAACAACAACGACAACAACAACAAAAATATGTTAGTAAAGAGGCCAGAAGATAGAGAATAAAAGAGATCAAATACAAATGATACTATGATTTGTTCCTAATAAAATTTTTATAAGAGTTTATGTGTCTGTATTCTTAATGAGTTAATTTATACTTATATTTTTAAACAAATTTTGTATTTGTTTAGAAGATAATCCAAACATTAACTAATCAATACAATAATTATCAATATCAGAAGCACTGATTTTGTGTATCTGACAAAGAGATACCAAACAAAGAAAGGGAGGCTTGGACTTCATATGCTCTGCACCAACTTGATCAGTGACCTTATTTGAGTCAGCTTAAATTTTGAAGATGTTTCCTTGACAACACAAAAAGAAAGCTAATTTTTAAGGTATTTTTCACCTTTGTGATTCTTAGTGCCCCAATTATTTGTGGTAATTGCTCCTTTATCAAAGGATTTGTTCACTATAGACATAATCAGCTTCTACGGGCATGACCAGCCAGCCAGTTCTTTGTAGTTCTATTACAAACCATGCCCAATATAGTCACTGAGACAAAATTTAAATAATATTTGTTGACATTTATTAAGTTCAATACTCTGCCTAGATGTGCCCTGCAGTATTGCAACTAATCTTTACAACAACCCTAAGAAGTGTTTATTTCCATACTGTTTTTAGATGAGAAGAGTATCCAAGAGATAAAATAATCTGTTCAAGATTACATAGTTCATAATTGACAGAGCCTAGGTCTCAATCCCACACCTCTGACCACAGAAGCCTTCTCTAACTACACTAACAAATTGTACCAAACTGAGAATCAATATGGCACATTCCCAATCTTCAGCTGGTAATTAAAAAGTAAGCAAAACTGTCTTATCACAAATTCATTTCAAACTTTTCAAATAATAGGAACTACAATAGAGACTCCATTTATTTATATGTGCTAGTTTGGGAAATTCTCTTCAGTCTCTTGTCCCAATCTACCTCTCCAGTCTCATTTTCTAATATACTCCCATGTACATCTAGAACAATTCCAGTAACACTGAATTCCTCATGATTCCATGAATATTCACAGGGCTTTGATGACTTTATTCATGATTTCATATAGAACAGTGGAGATTTTCTATGCATGGAATTTTTAACTTGCTGTCCACATCAGCATCACTAAACTTTCATCTTCCAAGTTGTCTTCTTTAAGATCCTATTTAAATGCCATTCTAGTGAAGAGTCTACTCAACATTGAGTTTACTTTTCTATTTTTGTTATTCCCTTTGCTTGTAGGCACTTAGTTCACAGCACTGTTTTTGTACTTTCTTTGTTCTCCTATAATTGATATTTTTAGGCAACTCCCCCGCTAGATTGTGACCAACTTGAGGCAGTCGTTATATTTTATAGAGAGAGCAAGTATTTCACCTCCTGACACAAGACAATTAAGTGGGGTTGGAATAAATAAATAATAAGTAAATAAACAATTAATGTTTATGTAACAGTTAACAAAACACTTTTCTAATTCAAATCTGATAATTGTGTAATCATTTATACATTTGTTTGTGATGCTGTTTCAACTCCCCTCCAATATCATGATTTATAATGTTGAGATTACATTCCACTAAATGTATCTTTTGTTAGAAAAAAAAAACAGAGTTTGTGAGCATATGATGATCCTATGTGGTTTATTTTTAAACTAAATTGGGAATATCCAACGGTCAGATATTGTTTTCTAAATATCATTCTTCAATAAAAGAAACCAAAGTTTCTTAAAGAAATGTTTCCTTCTAGAATTAGAACAGGGAACATATAATATGAGTCTGGAGCATCTTTCAGTGCTAAAATGTCACTTCCCTAGAGATAAAACGAAAGAGAGAAATAGAAGAAGCACAAAGTCATGTGAGTGAGACACAGGAATGAAAGAGTTCCAATGGACAAAGCTAGAACAATGTGAACACCAAATAAATAGGTTAGTACAAGATTATAACCCAAAGTATAAAATAAATACACTTGAGTTTATACTGCTACAAAAATGATTGAATAAAACTATGGAAGGAATAGCAAATCTATGTAGAAGTAGTTCAGATAACAAATAGACATACTTTCCCATTCAAGAGTTGAATGCTAGTTCCTCTCCCTTGACTATGGACTAGACTTAAAGACTCATTTCCAAAAAGGGAAAAGCACTATCTTTTCAGTGGAGAAACTTGGCAGCCAACACTTTAAATAAACTGTCATCATTTAGATAATTAGGATAAGTCATGTTGATGTCAGGTACAACCCGATATGATGCTATAACAAAAAGGGGCTTTCATCTCTGGGGTATTCTTCCCAGAAATTTCATAAAGCTAGTCTAATCATGAGAAAGCATCAGATCAACCCAATTCGAAAGACAGTCTACAGAACCCTTGACCAGTGTGTTCAAAAGGTGTCGAGATTATGAAAACAAGGAAGACACAGAGAAATTGTCCTGGGCTAGACTATGACAATAATGATTAAATACAATGTGGTTTTCTCTGTTGGATTCTGGAATAGAAAGTGGACATTAGTGAAAAAACTGATGAAATCCAAATAAAGTCTGTAGGCTAATTAGGGGAAAAATAGTGAATAATTATCCTGTAATTTACTTTTCAATCATATTTTTGTGTGTGCAAAAATCAAAGTAGGAGGGCATTGAAGGAAATAAGTGAGCTGACTTAGTATCAAAAAAACGTTTTCTTGAAATGTCAAATTTATCACTATGGTTGACCTACTCATCTCACTATCTAGATAAGGTGCCACATTACCGTATGGGTGCAGATAATAGTAATCAGACCACTTTCAATTGGCTATAACTTGAAGCTATTAGTTTGTTTCACATAAAAACTATTCTTTGGAAAAAGCTCCATAGAAGAAAGAGCTCGCGAAGTCCAGAAATATCTTAATTTGCCTCCTGCTTTTCTATCAGCCTCTGGCTGATATTCAGAAAGGACAAATATTTCCAGAACCAAGACTCACTGATAGGGATCTGGGAGATTTCTATTCCTGAGAGACAGACAGCCTCCCTGATCTTTGGTAGTTTGAAGGATGATGTATCTTTTTTTCTCAACTCAATCTTAAATTTAGTCAAAAGACATGTTTGATTTAAGTTAATGAAAAAAAGTGAGTTGTGTGTGTGCGTGCGTGTGTGCGTGCAGAAGCAGTATATGACACCCAAATAATTTTATTAGTGTACTTCTTGAGCTGATACAATATTTCCTTCAGAATGGGAAAAATACAAGGGACACTCTGTATGTGAATATCTACAACCGTATATCATACTGATTTCTGTGCAAAATCGTTTTCCTGCTGATGAAAGTATGATAATTTCTTTATTCCTTAAGTTGAACAATATATGAATTACTACAACGTAATTGCCTGTAAATTAAATTTTGTTTAAGAACCTAAATTTATATTTAAAAATAATATATTTTTCTTCTTTATGTATTTACTGTTTTTAAAAAATAAATAAAATATACTCGTCATAATATAAAACAATTTTTAAAAATTTGTTTTAATTATTACCAAACTATCAGATTGAGTAGTTCTTATACAACTGTATTGTAACATGTAGAGGACTAGATAAGTGACAACGTATTATTTTTAAATAGATTTGTTTTTGTACATAATAATAATGCTTTTTTAGTGTTTAATATACGTTCAATTCATAATTAAGACTTACTTTTAAAATTTTAAGAAACGAAGCACTCTGAAATTATTTTCATGTTAGAATTGGTAGCAACTATATCAACTAGTTAATGAAATAGACAAAACCACATACGTGATAGAGTCTATTATTTTCTTTCTTTCTTTTTTTTTTTTTTTTTTTTTTTTCTGGAGACGGAGTCTCTCTCTGTCACCCAGGCTGGAAAGCAGTGGCGCCTTCTCAGGGTCCACGCCATTCTCCTGCCTCAGCCTCCCGAGAAGCTGGGACTACAGGTGCCCGCCACCACGCCCGGCTAATTTTTTGTATTTTTTTAGTAGAGACGGGATTTCACCATGTTCACCAGGATGGTCTCGATCTCCTGACCTCGTGATCCACCCGCCTCGGCGTCCCAAAGTACTGGGATTACAGGCGTGAGCCACTGCGCCCAGCAGAGTCTATTATTTTTATGTATACTATTTTTGAACAATTGTAATGTTAAGGTGGCTAATTTTTGAGTCAGTCAGTTCAATTATATTTATATCTCTTACTGTTAATGATTTATTCTTTATATTGACTTAGCACTGCCATCTATACCTGTCCTATTTCTCTACTGTAAATATATGCAGGTATTTATGAAAAGCCTACAAAAACAAAGTGCTTGCCCACAATATAATCTTTCCCAAATTGAAATAATTGTATGTATGTTTTTACATTGTAAAATCATGCTGCCTGCTAGACATAATATTTTAAATTTTGTCTAGTTAATATATATATATATATATATATATATATATATATATATATATATATTGTTTACCTATTTTCTTCCCCAACATACTTTTTTTTTAGGTATTTTTTTTCTATAGAGTTATGTTTCCATCCTACCAATAGATACTTATTTCTGGCAATGTAAGGTACTACTGGAAATAATCTGAACTTTGAAATGAGAGGAGCAAAATGAAATCCCTGATTCTGTCACTTACTAGCTATATGGCTATGGAAAGTTAATTACTTCACTGTATCTCTTTTTCTTAATTTTGAAATTATGAATATGATTCAACTCAAAGAAACATTGCTTTGTGAATGTTTTCATGATGCATTTTCAGTTTTCTCAAACAATTAGTGCTCTTATATAGGTCACATCCATTTATACCAAGCAGAGTTTTGAGAGCAAAACCATATGTATATATATGAATATATGAATATATGTATTCATATTATATATGAATATATCATATCATATAATATCATATGATATATTCACATAACATTAAGTATATATATGTTCTTCAGAGAATTTGGAGTTTCTGTTTATTATTCTCACATCAGTTTGCCAAATACCGTGAAAATCATGGGTTTCCAAAATTTGTCAGACTATAATATTCAATTCCTCAACATTTTCCATGATTCCCAATTACTGTATTTTGATCACTTTGATGGAACCTGTATCAATAATGAGTAAGAACTTTAACTATAATTGAGACCAGGTGTGGAGATTATGTGTTTTTTCTCATTTATC
The DNA here is from genome assembly GCF_007565055.1 of Rhinopithecus roxellana. Classification (NCBI taxonomy): domain Eukaryota; kingdom Metazoa; phylum Chordata; class Mammalia; order Primates; family Cercopithecidae; genus Rhinopithecus; species Rhinopithecus roxellana. The sequence goes on along the minus strand of NC_044566.1, from coordinate 73,902,245 downwards.
TCAAGTGGAAGAAACTAATTTAAAGTATATTTTCAAATCCCGTAACAACTGTAGTGTGCTGTCTTCTGAAAGTCCTCTATAAATGTTTGTTGAGAGTAATGACCAGGAAATATTTCTCAGATGTCCTCATTTTCAAGAACTTGAATATTTGGCCTTGCATATATTCAGAAACATATTAACACTTTTTCAATGTACTCCTGACTGATTAACATTTTTCTTCTTTGATAAACAAAAAATTAGGAATCAAACTGTTGCTTCTTTACCTTATTTTTCCTAGAATAAACAATGTATATATAATGTATATTTATCAACCCTTGTTAACATCATTCTAATAGAAAAATTTATGAATGCAGTTTTTCTTTCAACATCCAAAATCAAATGTATCAGAGTATATTGATAAGTATTTCATACACGCACATTGCAAATACAATTAAATTTCTTTTCTCCAAAATCTAATTTCAGAACTTATTGATAACTCAGTTTAAAACACAATTAAGTACAATTAATGTATCATTATATTTAATATTGATTTTAAAATCATAAACTATTGAGGTGAGTATTGTCAGATATAGATTTATAATGTACACTTTCACTTCTCAGTTGGAGGCCAAATCTGATTCTATGATTCATTTTCTGACTCATATGCCAAATATGGTATGTTGTACAGATAAATTTTATCTAAAATGATAGTTCTTACTGATTCAAGTAAAGTTATATGTGTTTTTCTCTTTTCCAGAGAATCAGGCACATCAAAAATGATTTAACTATGTATCAATAAAACTGTTTCTTTGTAAGTCAATCCATGAAAAAATCCCATAAGCTATATGTAATGACAGATTAATATGCAGTAGTTTAGAGTCAGATTACCTTGAGTCTGCAAGTCTGGAAAATGATTAAGCAATATATGGAAACATTCTGTTGAGGAATTCAAAGATTCAGTTAGGTCTGTGGATTAGTAATGACATCTTTACTACCAGTTTAAGTACAGGGAGCCTAAATTCTCAGCCATCTGCTGTTTTGGATCTGTTTTCCAAGAATTGCTGACATGATAGCTAACAGATTTAGAAAATATATTCAGCTTGCAGTGACCCAGTATGTGACAGTATTCATATGTCCCAATACAAAGTGGGTTTAGAAAAAAAACATGACATTGTAATATTGATTAAATTGCACCTGTGAGAAAATGACAGAAATAATATCACTTTAAATAGGGTTTCTTTATTTTTAAATATAATTTCCCAAAACAGAGATACAGTAAATCCAGAGTTGGTCTTAAAAACTTGTTATTGATGTGTTTGTGGAGTGGCAGAATTGCAGTTGTTTTATAATTAGCAGAAATCTAAATTTCTAGAGTCCTACTTTCTACAAAATATTGAAAGGTTAATTTTACTTATCTCTTCCAAACCAATTAAAGATCTAGAAACAATTACTGGAGCTATCTTTCATAAAAAATAGGAAGAGGATTTTTTTACTAAGTTTCACACAATTGATATTATACAACAAAAGCAGTTCTTTTCATTACGTTGAATAGCTATTAGTTATCAGAAGAAGACAATAGAATACGCTAATTCATAATGGTGAGGATTTTTTCTCAGTTAAAATGAATTAAGAAAGGAGATTGATAAGCACTCTGAACTAACCTGGCATCAAAGAAAGTAACTTGTATAAAACAACAGCAATGACAATTAAAACTCCAAATATTCGTAGTTCTCTTTTTTTTTTTTTTTTTGAGACAAAGCGTCCTTCAGTCTCCCAGGCTGAAGTGCAGTGGCGCGCTCTCAGCTCACCGCAACCTCCGTCTCCCGGGTAGCTGGGATTACAGGCGCGCGCCACTGCACCCGACTAATTTTTTGTATTTTTAGTAGAGATGGCGTTTCACTATGTTGGCCAGGCTGGTCTTGAACGTCTGACCTCAGGTAATCCACCGGTGTAGGTCTCCTAAAGTGCTAGGATTACAGGCGTGAACCACCGTGACTGGCCCATAGTTTTCTATTTTTTTTATGTATCAGAGAGCCTGACAGAATCGAGCTCTCAATAGTATTTGGTGAATGATTTAACTGCATAACAAAGGACTCATATACAGATATTTTGACTCAAAACTAATTCTCTTTTCCCCATTCTATATCCACCAAGCTCTTTTATTGTTTTATAACATGGTAGATTTTGTTTACTTGTTTGTTTATTGAAATAGACATGGTCTTGCTCATGTCTACTAAGGACACTTTGTGGTTAAGAGAGTCAAAAGTATTAAGACATTGTTCTTGGTATTTGTATATTGAATAAATATCAGGTGGAATCAGAAGGTGTTGTCTTGACTCTCAAAATAATTATAGGGAAAACATGTAACACTTAATCTCAACAATCTAACCTATTTATTTATATATAAGAAACATTCCTTCTAAAATATATCATGTGCTCTTCAGAAAAAAAAAAAAAATTGTTAAATTTATGAATCAAATCCATTTCCCTAAGAAAGCGTAGGTTTATATTTCAATTTTGAATATTACTCACCTAAAAAACAAATAAAAGGAAACTCCTGATCAAATTTGAATAATACTGACCAAAGTTACCCTTCTACATAACACAACTAAAAATACCAGACAAAAGGTATGCAACTATTTTTCAGACATAGGGAAACTGGCAGTGGAAAACAGAGTTCCCTGAAAAAAGGGAAACAAACAATGTGAGCTTCACCCGACCTGTCATACTTCCTGGTAAAATTTCCAAACCACAACAGAGGGTTTGGAAATGGGGAATGCAGGTGGAGCATGGTGATCTTCCTAAGCAGAGAAGTTGGAGCTGGAAGACTTTGGAGTCCAAGGAGGTGGCAGTTCACAGGACAGGATAACCAAGAGGAGAACTTCAGAGATACAGAGCTCTGGAAATCCAGAGTGGGGCCCTCTTGAGTCCAACTAAACACTTTCCGAAGATTAGTATGAGAAAACAATGTGAGGATGGGGAGAAGAACCACATGAAAGGAAGTGAGGAAACTCACTGAAGCTCATAGAGAGCTAGGAATTGTCTGTGCCCCAAAGGCCATATTAGAAAAATCTGAGCAATTTCAAGTATCAGGTAGAATACTCATGTTGTCCCACTAGTGGAAATATTAATAGTTGGTCTGGTGTCATGAAAGAAAACTTAAAAGAAAGCCTCTCAAACATGGCTTCTCAACAATGACACTATTAACATTTTGGACCAGATAATTCTTTGTGTAGGGTTGTTTCATGTGTGGTATTTAGCAACATCACTGGTCTCTACTCACTAAATGCCACTTGCAAGCAGCCACTAAATGCCACTTGCAAGTATTTATGACAACCAAATATGTCTCCAGAAAATGACAAATGTTTCTGAGGGGGCATCCAAAACATCTCTATTTGGGAACCACTGTTCAAGCATCAGACTCTTTTCAAAAAACTTAATTGCAACCAAGAACAACACCCAGAAATATTGATAGCAATGCAAAAATACTCAGCATCAAAGTAAATTTAATATCAAAGTAAAATCCAATGTGTCTGAGATCAATTTAAACATCATCAGGCATGCAAAGAGATAGGAAAATACACCTCAAAATGAGAATGAAAATAAATTATTTGAAACAGGCACAAAAATAAAGCAGATTATAGCAATAGTACATTAGAAGTAAAACATTATTATACATACATATATTTCATACATTCAAGAAGGCAGAGGAAATATTAAACATATTAAGCAGAGACAGAAATGATATTTTAGAACAAATCTAAATTTAGTTTGTACAGTATATTAGATGAAAAATACACAAGTGACATTCACAGATTATATACTGCAGAAGTAAAGATTATTGAGCATGAAAAAAAGCAATAGAAACATTCCAAAATTAAATGCAGAGGGAAAATAATGAAAATAAAAAGTGAAGAGAGCATCACTAAACTAGTACCACTTCAAGGAGTGGAATATGCAAGTAACAGGCACCTAGGAAGAATAAGGGGACAGAAAAAATATTTTAAGATATTGACCAAAATTTTTCCATATTTGGTGAAAACGATAAACTCATACATGAAAGAAGCTCAATAAACTGCAAGCACAAGCATCAGAGAAGAAATTACACACATATGAAAGAAGAGGACAGTGACAGCCAACTTCTTACACTAAAAAATGCAAGCTAGAAGAGAGTGGAAAAATATCTTTAAAGTGTTAAAAGATAAAACAATCACAAAAACAATAATTAAAAATGCCATGAAATCTAAAATTCTATATTCGAGGCAAATACATTTTAAAAAATAAATATAAACTAAATTTTTTTTCAGACATGTAAAAAGTGAAACAATTTATCCCTAACAGATCTAAATTATAGTAATTATTAAATAATGTATTTCGTGCAGAAGGAAATCATATCAGATGATCAAATAAAATACTCTTTGTTATTCTTCATTCTTTTGATCACTGTTTTATTTTTTGAGGCTCTGTCACTTCGGCTGAGGTGCAGTGCCACAGTCACTGCTCATTGCAGTCTCAACCTCCCTGGGACAAAACAATCCTCCCACCTCATCCTCCCACGTAGCTGTGACTACAGACACATGCTACCATGCTTGGCTAATTTTTGTATTTTTTATAGAAACAGGGTTTCACCATGTTGCCCAGGCTGGTTTGGAATTTCTGGACTGAAGCAATCCACCCACTTAAGCTTCCCAACATTCTGAGATGAATCAAAGTGGTCAGTCTACTGTTTTTCTAATTACTGAAATTTTTACTAAAATTTTACTAAAAATTACAGAATTTTAAAATTACTATTTAAAGCCATATAATAACAATGTAGATTGGGATTTATAACATATGTGAAGTAAAATGTATTGTAAAGCTGTTTTATTACATGTGAAGTAATAAACACAATAAAATTACAGCTAAAAAGCCAACAAAGTAGATAAAGTGGCATTTTAAAACTACAGAATTAAGGCCAAGAAAGGGAGCAAAGGAGAAAATAGGAAACTAAAATAAATACTTGTACACAGCTAATCACAGCAACTCAAATTTTATTAGCCAAAACAAATTGTGTCCATCAACACACATATGTGCATTAACAGGTTCATCAACACTCATACGTCCATCAACATGCATCTGTCCATCAATACTCATATGTGCATCAAGAGGTCCATCAGCATTCATACATCCATCAACACTCATATGTCCATCAACACTCATATGTGTATCAACAAGTCCATCAACACTCATGTGCATCAACAAGTTCAAAAATAAACAAATTGTAGTATATGCATACAATGGACTGGTACTCAACAATGAAAATAACTGTACTAATGATACATACTACACATTGATTAATTTCTTAATAATTATACTGAGTAAAAGAAGGCAAACTTAAAAATAGCATTTACACTATATAATTTCATTTGTGTACAATTCCAGAAAGTGAAATGCAGTTCAATGGTTGTCTGGATATTGAGGAAGATTTGGGGATTGGTAGAGGTGAGAGATTCCAAAGGGCTATAATACACTTTTTGGTATGATTGATATTTTCATAATCTTGATTGTAGTGTTGGTTTCATGGGTGTATATATATATGTGTATACAAATGCATGCACAGATACATGGTTTGTGGGCATATACATATATAAAAATGTATCAAAGTGATCAATACAAATACATATAATTTATTCTATCCCCATTATCAACTGTAAAAATAAAAGAAATATTCATTTTAAAAGTTCAGACTTATTATCTATGCATCTAATATAATTTTAATAATATAAAACATCATATATTATGCAATAGAATATATTATAAATATTATTTTATATAAATATTAGTATAACTTTTAAAAAATGTAACTTTTTAAGGCTACTTGGATTATTCTGAATATATACAATTCTAAAGCATTTTAAAATTATATTTGGTTTGAGAATTACTATTTCTCTCTCCATATATATTTATTATATATATTTATTATATATATTTATTTATTTTAGAGACCAGGTCTCACTCTGTCACTCAGACTGGAGTACAGTGGTACAATCATAGCTTACTGTAACATCAAATTCCTGGGCTCAAAGTGATCCTCCTGCCACAGCCTCCCAGCTACAGGTACACACCACCATGCCTGTTTGTTTGTTTGTTTGTCTATTTTGTAGAAATGGGGTTTTGCTGTGTTGCTCAGTGTGGTCTTAACTACTGGCTTCAAGGAATCCTCCTGCTTCTGCCACCCAAAGTGCTGGGATTATAGATGCAAGCCACCATGCCTGGCTATAATTTTGTTATATATATTTTAAAATAGCAAATCATTCTCAGTAATATACCACTAATCTTAATCAATTTTACTTCAAAAAAGAAACTTGCTAAATATTATTCACAATAATCAGAATACTTATAGACATTCATGAAGTTTGAAGGGCTTTGTTTTGTCATCGTCGTTTAATTTTAATTTTTATTTAGTACTATATAGCAGTTAAAATATTGCACGACTTTTTTCTTGGGTATCTTCTGTAGAAATAATTTTCCAATCGCTGACCTTAGGAATTGATTTTCTAGAAGCAGGCTTACTATAAATTACTATCTCCGTTTTTCACTGAAAGTAGGCTTAATATAAATTATTATCTCAATTTGAACACCAATCAGCAGCATAGTGTTTATGATAGCCACTGTTGAAAGAATATCTTAAACATTTTTACCAATAAATTAAGAAGAAAAACAAAAAATCCTACATGCAGGACAAATTATGTGGAAATCAAAATCTATTCTGATGTGATGGTTTTTTCTTTGCACTGTCTTTCTGCTTATATGATATTAGACAAATTCTTCCACTTTTCAACAAGGCAAATATATTAATTTAGATACTAAATTGGCTTCCAAATCACATTTTTTTGTTGTTGTTTAATCATGAAAGCAGTTAAGTTGTCCTAGGTTGGAATCTAATTTTTGCCACTTACATGTGTTGTGACTATGGGAAAATTACCTAATCTTTATCAATGCCCTTTAGCCAAAGACTACCAGTAGCACATCTAACGATACATACTACACATGAATTAATTTCTATGTTCAATGAAGCTGTGCTGATGAACATGCTGCAACAAAGGTGAACACAGATGAGAAACAGTGTGCATCTCAGTAAAGAGAGTATCCGAAGGGACTTAATATGGGACCTGAACCTGCATTAGGCGTTAGGACAGAATCCAAGGAAATAAGTCTTCTCTTTGATTGAATATTGTGAAGAAATTGGATATTTCTTGGGGATTTTGTTAATTCTTATCCACAAAGTGAAGAGATCAGGGCAGGGCTAAAGCTGTAATTGGTAAAGAAGAGCATTCCTAGGGAAATGTCTGGCCACTTTTATAATACAGATAATGTTCTTATTTTTGCCCCCAGGCAAGCATGATTATGAAGTGTTCTTATTTTTGTTCTGATCTACAATAGGAAGAGAGTAACCTTGTCTGATATTTGTACTTTGTGAATTTTTTAAAATGTTCAACTAAAGTCTTTTTCTGAGTGTGAGGCCCGCTTCTAGCAATGCCAACATCAAATATATAGTGCCATGCCATCTTCCAGCTGTTATGGGCTGTTCTTATCTTTCTGTTGGGGTCCGCATGTTTCCTAAACAAAGGAATGAACACACAAGACAACACAAGACAAGACAAACATGGTGGCCGCCCCGAACGACAGGCTCCGCTTTATTTTATACAGTCGTTTGTGGAATGTTACCAAGTCACAAGACACATTGTTGTTTTCCTGACCTTTCCCTGACTTTCTGGATTTTCAAGATGTTTACACATAAACAAGCCCCCAGGGGCTGCTGTTTGCAGCTGGCTCCTTATCAGGAACGCCTTGCTTCGTTTGCAAGAGCAGGACTTATCGGAACGTCTGTTTGCGAGCACGTAGTCCTCTACATCTTTCTCACCTTTTCGTATTGGTTTTCTCATTTGTACATGTGGATAATGATCATGCTATAGTAAATGGAATTTTTGATGAATAAATAACTGAGTTAATATAATGGTGTTGTCTTTTGAATATAATAAGTACTATATATATATATATTTTACTATTTCCAAACTGTATTTTTAAAAGGAAATTAAGAAAAGAAGTTAAAGAAAATAGTTGAACAAAGAAAAAATATATCAAAAGAAGCAACCTAAGTAGAATTCTAGCAAGCACCCTTCAAAGAAACTTTCAGAGAATCCCTCCGTCAGCAGTCATCCAAATCAATCTAAAAACATAGAATCATTTTGTTCTCAACTCTTTTTTAATGTCTTTCTAGCTGTGCTGTTTGAATTTTTAATATTAATCATTTGTTGAAATTGGCAAGGAAAAAAGGTAAAAATGCCATAAGTCATCCTATATACTTTGAAATATGAACCATTTAGAGATCTATATTTCTATTCCAAATAACACAGGGTAGTTCAAGGAAATGGTTTGTGAATTTAGAGACTGAAACTTTAAATTTGGGGTCTGCTCAACCATTTACACATCTTGTTTTCAATGTTTCGGGAAGTTAACTTTGGTAGAAAGTGAACATGCGATCACAAATTCAGGAGTAAATACATATCTTTAATTTTGAGACACCATTTAGTGAAATTAACAAGGAAAGAAAGGAGGAGTTATTCTCTAGAATTCGTTCCACGTTCTTAGTTAAAATGTTGAAAAGTGATCTCACTTTTTACACTTTCCTTCTGGTTTAATGGTTTAATTTGTTTTTTTTTTTTTTTTTTTTGGTACTCATGCTTCTTTGGTTTCAAATAAATTTTATTTTAAGGAGAATGGGTCATATTTCTCAATTTTATCAGTGGCGTTATATTGTTTGATAGGAAAAAGATACCAGACTTCCATAATATTTAAGAAAAATAGATTTCTGCCTTAGATTTTTGTCAGCAAATGAGAATAAAAGTATGCATTATACTGTGAAGAATACTGTTCGTTAGTGAAATAATAGTTGCAATCAGATTCAACAAAATATATTGGCTTCACGGACTATTAAATATGCTTCTCTTTATTTTTGGAGTTAGGGCAATGTAAGTAGGTCATGTTTTGAAATATTTGTTATACAATAAAGGTGATTTAGATGTCCTTTTTCAGACATAGAATTTCAATACATTTACTCAAAATGTGGAGTCAGATAGAGTTCAAGATCTGAGATTCTAGAAACTATATAGCAGGAATATGACCATAGGCTACTTCCTAACAGCTGTGTGATTTGGGTACAATAACTTAATCTCTTTAAGCCTCATTTCACCTTCTGAAAAACTGAAGAAATAACATCTACTCGTCTGAGTTCTTACAAGGATTAAATAGCACGGTGTGTTGTTTTAGATTCCACCAGCAGCACAGTCAGGGACAAGCATCCTAACACAAGAAATTCATCATGGTAGTAATTCCAGGAAAGTCTGGTGGAGACAGGTGAAGTGAGACTGAGAGAGGAAGGTGGCTAATAAAGTTTGCACTATCTAGCAAACATCACTAAAGGCTGCTAGAGCTTAATTCTTAATTCTTCTATATTGAATAAGGTCTTCAGAGTGACCTAACTGAAAAGCAAGGAACCAGACTATTAGTTGAGGGATTTTGGACATTTTTGTGTGTATATATACACGTGTGCGTGCTTGTGCATGCACACTAATTTTCAGGTAATTCCATCCCAACCGAGTGGGCTCTGGTCCCAGAGAAAAGTCCTGAAGCAAAGACATATAGATGGAAGTCTGGTCTGTATGTTTTCAATGATTCTCTACCCAGAGGGATATCCTGCTATACATTGTAACATGCAATGCTTAACATAATATATAAAAATAATAAACAAGTCATAGCTATTAGGTATTATTAAATAGTATGGTTTCTGAAATGACTCGGTATCCTCCTCTGGGAAATGGAGATAACAACAGGACATTGTACAGGGGCCTCTGTGAGATTTCAGTGATGACATACATACAGTGGCTAGCTTACAGTTAATTAAGGCTTAGTGGAATTAATCCATGCTATTTATATTTCATCAATAATAGTACTTTATTATTGTATGCCACGAATTCAAAACTTTGGTCCTACCTACAGTATGTCCTAAAAATTAAGCTAATTAGGCAAGCAATAATACAATGTCACATGAATAACAAAGTTTTAAAGATCAAATGATAATGTTTTTACTACTATGACTCTTGTCAGTATTGCTAGGTTAAACACTGCTTTTGGACCTGACTCGAAAAACATAACAAAAGAAAAGTTTCACACAGTTTTTCCAAGAGTTTTCCTATCTAAAGTGGCCATTTTCAACACATCTCAAAAGCTTTGAACTGCAAAACTTCTAAAGAAATTTCTGAAATTACCTGCAAGTTAAAACTGTACTTGTAATTTATTTGAATTTAAAACAATCAAATTATCTTACAGAGTATTGAATATTAAACACTAACTTGAAATAATTTTCTTTTATGTTATTTGTGGTTTTGAGTAATGCAATAATCATACATGCTTGGTACTTGTGATCTTCTGAAATTTTATATTAAGAATTTTGTAGATTTTTTTCCCCTGAAACAAAAGGTCAAAAGGAATTTTTTTTCCTCTCAGGGTTTAATGATACCAAATTAAATTATTAGAAGTCATAAAATCATAGACCCAGGAAACACCCTGGGAACTGTCTAGTACAAACACACCATTGCACAGATGAGGAAATTAAGGTCCAGAGGGGGAACATGCCTGGCCAAGGTTACATGGCTCATTGGCATATTATACTTTACTAAGTTGCCTCTGTTGGTTCTTGCATTTTTAAAAATCATAATGAATATATTTATTTCCTTTACCGTGGAAGAATTTTTAAATATTTCTTAAATGTAGTGTTTTTATCCATTATGTAATAATATTACAATTGTATAGCAGTTACTCTGTGCTGGGCACTTTTCAAAGTGTTCTACAGATATTTACAAGTGTAAGTGTTTTGCAAGAATTTACAAGTATCTAATGCTTACACTAATCCTATGAAGTTGGTACTATCATCATCACCATTAAAGGATGTGATTATTGAAGCCTAGACAGATTTTGTGACTTAGCCTAAGGTCACACAGTTAGTAAATAACAGAGCTAAGTTTCAAACCCAGGCAGCCTGACTCCAGAGGCCATGTTCCTAATTATTACCCTGGGCTGCCTCTCATTACTCATACCAAAATCACTATAATGTGGATAAAACAAACTGAAGGCAGGATGGGCATTTCCATTATTTTAAAAACATGAAAAACATCAAGATATCCAGCACACAGCTTCTTGTGTTTGAATATTTATTTGCTCAGCCACATTAGAAGAGTCATGGTTTTTGTTTTTCAAATTATTCATATAAATATGGGGAGCAACTATATTACTCATTTCAAAAAATTATTTAGGAAAATATTAAAATGTATATGGAAGTTCTTTATAAACAAGGAACATTCCTGGCCAAGGTTACATTCCTGGCTCGTTGGAGTATTGTAAGCTCACACCTGTAATTCTAGGACTTTGGGAGGTTGAGGAAAAGGGATCCCTTGAGCCCGGGAGTTGGACACCAGCCTGGGCAACACAGGGAGACCTTGTCTCTAAAAAAAAAATAAAGGAATTAGCTGGGTGTGGTAGTGCACACCTGTAGTCCCAGCTTCTTGGAAAGCTGAGGTGGGAAGATAGCTTGAGTCTTAGAGGGAGGTCGAGGCTGCAGTAAGCCACGATCACGCCACTGCGCTCCAGCCTAGGCAACAGAGCGAAGACTTGTCTCAAAAAAATAAAAACGAAAATGAAAAATAAAATGTGGAGACTCAGGTAATGGTTAGTTATTATAAGAAGAAAAATAGTAAAGTATATGATATACAATCAACATTACATAAATAGTAAATATGATTTGAAACTTGAATTTTTAACAATTACAATATGCATTTTACTGAAAAGTCAATAGGTTATATAACATAAATGGAAATACTGGAAAGATAAGAGAAGAAAAATCATCCCTTTTTGTGGAGGCCACAGAAATGTGTCCTCTTCGACTGCACCTCCACATTCATTCAAGCCGAGTCATGCTTTACCCAGCTGCTCTAGGCAATGCCTGAGCACAACCTGAATATTGGCACTGGCATTCTTGCATGACGTGGGTCTCCTCTAAAAAACAACTTTCACTATGGAGTTGCCCATTGGCCTAGCAAAGATTTTCTCAGAACTGTGTTGAAATCTGAGGTCTGGGGCTCCTCTTACCTGATTCTTTCTTCCTTCTCTTCTTTCACAGGTGTAGACTGCCTCATGGTCTTGAAGACTCTTCTTGACTTCTCTAGCTATCTCCCCTTTCATCCTTTACAGACTTCCCCTCTATGAGCTTCTTGCACATTTAAACTAATCTTAACAATTACTTATTATACCACCATTCAGAGACGACCTGCACTTTCATTTAGTGTGTATCTGTGGGTGCTGGGGCCAGCTCACAATGGCTTGCAAGTGCCAGTTGTGTGTATCTCTTTTCATATCTGGTAGCTTCTCAGATTTTACATTAGTAGCTTGAAATTGTCCATGGTAAGAATATTTACAAATGCAATTTTTTTTTTTTTCTCTCCAGGTAAGACGTTGGTTAAACATTTACCAACATACGACTTGTGTAGATATTTTATTCATGTGAAATAACATATTATTTGTTAAGTTATTTATTCCAATTTTAAATGCATGGAGAATAGTTTTCCTATGTCAATAAACATTCTGCCACTAAATTATGTTTAGTCATTTCATATTATTCCATCTTAAAAATAAAGCATATTATATTTAGCTGATTTTCTAATGCTGAACATTTATTTCCAAATATTGTATAAAAATATTCCAGGGTAAGGAATATTAAACATCTAACTCTTTTTAGATTGTTTATACAGGTTAAGTTTTAAAATTTAAAGTTAAATAGTAAAAACATAATAAAGGTTTTGTGTTATAAATTCCAATGGTTACAACACAGAAAGTTTGAATCAACATAGCAAATGTATTTTAATGATACCAGGCTGCTCTGTTCAAACCTGACCATGCAACTTGTCAGTCATGTGAACTTATGGACTTTGTTCCTCAGCTACTTTTTCAGCAAAATCTATTTAATAATCAAAAGTACCTTATAAGGTTTTCGTAAGTGTATAATTAGTACACATAAAAGACTCAGAAAAGAGTTTAGCATATTCAGTAACCACTACAGATTTCCATGTTATTATTATTATCAAAATTATTATTTATACATAATCCAAAGAATTGATAAATGGAATTTTCAAGTGTTATGTTAGGCATTAGCCAAGAACTTCATATGCGATTTTTGTTTTTGTGTGTCTATGCTGGGGTGAATAGCTAAAGAGATAGTACTTATAATTAGCTTAAAATCACAATAAATGGCAGAAATTATTATTATTCTCACTGACAGTATACACACTTTATTCGCCAGAAGTTGTCACAGGTGATTGATATCTTTATTCATTATTAATTATTGTCCCAGCTCTGAAAAAGTTTATGAAGCCTAAAGCAATTTTCAGCAAACTAGGACTTGTAGGCCAAATCCATCTGGCCTGATGCTTTTGCAAATAAAGTTTTATTAGACCACATTCACACTCATTTTTTTTAATGTATCACCTGTGGCTGCTTTTACCATACAGCAAAGTTGAATAGTAGCAACAAAGACTATATGGTTTGCAAAGCATGAAATATTTACTGCCTGGCCCTTTTCAGAAAAATTTTCCTACTGCTCTAATGACATGGTATGGAAATTAACCAACAAACACACAACAAAACAAAACACAACACAATGCAATCAGCTGAGATTTCTATGAATTAGAGTAAATTGATAAGGTTAGCACATATGAAGGGATTAACTCTAGTTGAGTGTCGACAGGGAGAATTCAGATTCTTTGCAACAGCAAACAGTGTAACCTAATTATAACATCGCTAATCACTTAAGTGACTCTAATTCACAACTATCATGCATTTAAATTACTGGTAAACTTCACCAGTTTAACAAAACCCAGAACACTACTTAAATTAAGTTTCAAAGCCTTAAGGCATTTTTTCAAAGAAACGTGACCTAAGATGCTGTTATGCTAGGATTTTAAAGAAGAGCCAAGTAAAGAATTAGAGTAATTATGTGGAAAATTTGGGCAAAAACCACACATTTGCCTCAATTACAAGCAATTTTCAAAATTACTTTGCATGATATAATTTGGTAATATATGAGATTAAAAGAGAAAACATTTCTGGGAAAAAATGGCATTCTTTTAAATCGAGGGCTTTTGTAGTGTAATGGCTGAGTTGAATTTTGATATTTAATGCATACCAGTACTTCATACCATTAAGGGTAAGAAGTTTCGGTGGTATCAAAACTGTGAATTAATTTCACCTTTTCCATTCTTATCTAATTGTTTCATTTTTAGTTGACCTCTGATTATCAGTTAACTAGACTCTGTTTATCCCCAACCAGAGACAAAGTGGAAAAGGTTTTATAAGAAAAAGTCCTTGTCTTCCTTTTTAGCTTTTTACCTTTAGAGTACAGACACAACGAACAAAAGACAACTGCTTAAAAATTCTCTAGAGGCAATCCTAAAAACCATATATCTCTATATAATTTAGCTTTTTAATCACAGTTTTAAGTTAATAAGTTAGACTAACTCAAAAGCTTTAATCTACACTGTGGTATTGAGAAACATGCTTTAGACATTTTCCATTTTAATTTCTTCAGTGGTTGATAGAAAAAAGGTTTTTCCTTTTACATTTGTTGAAGAGTATTGAGGACCTTAATGTGCCATATTGACAGAGTAATAAAAATAGCAAATTGCATTTCAGGCCTTGTGCCAACATCATTAAACTCCCAGTCATACCCAAAACAATAACGGGCCAAACAAAAGCCATAGTTCTCCTCCAGCTTCACTCTGATCCTTGTTGAACTGGGGTTCTTTTTTCTTTGAACTCTTGAACAACTGCTCCAGGATATTTTGACTTCAATTATGTAAACAGCTTGTCCTTCCTTTGTCCCAGGTTTGTTTGTTTGTTTGTTTGTTTTTCAAAAGCTTTATTGATAATAATACCTGTTCTATAAGTTGGCTGCTCAAATCAAAACGATTGAGTGCCCCGTCCCCTACCCAGCCACCCTACTCTTTAGATTTACATGTGAAGAATTTAAATGTGCAAGAATTAATACCCCTTTTAGTTGAATCAGTGACCTGAAAAAACCCATTCCACAATTTAAATACTGCACTTGTCCATGACAAATTGAGCAATAGAAGGGACTGTTTGATCCACTCTACCAAAATACAACTCTGTAAGATATCAGAATACATTAAAAAGTAAATCTTCAATGTAGTCCACTCCATTTAAAGTCAATACATCAGAAAAGGGTAACATTTTGTGACTAGAGTCACACATTGCTAAAATTTTATTCCAAGAAACATAAAGTAATAGCTTAAAAACCAAATTAAACTTTCAATTTTTTAAAAAAGAAGATCCTCTTAAAAATATTTTAGTATTTTAAAATATACAAATAAGTGTTTTCATATTATAGCCCTTAATTCAAACCTACCTTATAGGATAAATTCAGTATTTCAGAATTCATTTAGAAATGAAGAAACCTTTAAAAGTTTTCATTTTTAATAAGCATTGTGTTTTTTAGATAGAAAACATATTCCACTTATATAGAACAATTTTTAAAGAAAATAAGTAAGCATCAGTTGAGTTATTAGGAGAAGAGCAATCAGAAAAATCATGCCATATATACTCAGGACAAAATTTTGATCTGCTACTTTTTTGAAAATTCTTTGTAATAGAGAGTGGTTTAGTATTACTGTTCGACATTAGACCACGCCATCTTCAATTGCTTTATACAATATCTCAGGAAATGGTCCAGCAGGTTTGCAATAGCTAAAATGAGATTCATCTCCAATATCGATTCACTTATCCCATGACAGCACTCCCATCTGGAAAGTCCTCAGATCCTTTGAAATCCTCATTTTTGTTCAGTTGACTGTGAACTTAGCTACTTGCTCTTTCACAACTGCAATATGTGGGCAAGATTTCACTAAATTTCTTCATGAACCATTTAAACCAACCTACATTTAACCACTTCTGGGAACTGTAAACTTAAAATTTTCAGAGAGTTTTCTCCTCTCTGATTTAATAAAACTCATTAGGAAATAATTCCAACATAAAGAAAAGTACAACAAATTGAAAAATACTATTCTGGCATCTTCTGCATGGTACAGGATGATGTACCTAATCCAAAACTATAATTCTAATTCACCGTGGCTGGACCATCACATACATCATGGTGTGTGATTAGGATGTGCTATGTCTGGGATAATAAATCAGCCTTTTATGCAATCTGCACTAAAAAGCTATGTTTCCATAGGCTGGATTGTCCTAGCCTAAATAGTGAGTCAAAAATGGGATCAAGTTATCTTACTAAATCAGAAGACAATTGCAAAACATGAGAAGAAATTATAAGAAAGAACAACTAAAAATCCCTTCAGCTAACCATGGGGGGAAGAAAAAAAGGAACAAAGAGTAGAGAGAAATCTGAAGATCAAGGATTAGTTTGCAGAATTCCGTGGTTTTAGTTTGAACAGAGAGTGGGAACTTGGAACTTAAAAAAAACTACTGCTTCCACTGAACTAGAATGGTTCATCTTGAACCAAAGTTAAAGGCTTAGTCTTTTACTAGGACTATAGAAAGAGGATTGCTCTTTTGATTTAGAAAAGGTGAACTTGGGCGTTTCGGAGGCCACACTAGAGCCTGAGAATTAAATCTGACCAGAGAAAAGAGGAGCCAAGGTATTGAAAAAATGGATGTCGCTGGTCTCAGAATTGAGTTAGACCTAAAGATACGACCATAGAACTTTTTACTTGCCCAAAACAAACAAGCAAAAAATCCCCTTTTATTTAAAGTTTATACCAGAAATTCTCACTTTTATAATCAAGAGTTCTGATGCATATGGAAAGCAGAACTAGTGAAGACTTTGCTGAATTGCAAAATTATGCCTCATATAAATAAGGTTGCTTCTAATTAGCTTCATGCATAAATGTAAATCTAGTGCATAACCAGAAGTGCCACACGAAAATACAAATCTAGTGTTGTAAAAATTTATATTTATTAAGATGAGCTAAAAATATAAATTTTAATATGAATTTTCCTGATTTCTAAATGCGGCCTATTAGCTAACATGTTTAGGAATACTGTGGAGACTTAAAATCATGGTGTGAATTTTTGGGTGATTGCAGATCATATTGGCTCAATAAATACCAATCTGGGAACTTCAGAGAAGGAGCTCTTCAAAATTCTTTATAGGCTCCACTGGAAATATGAAAATACGTTTCTGAGGCTTTAGTCACAGGAAAGAGCTAAATGTCAGCTTTCAATGTTTCCATAGGAACATACAGGAGTATACTGAAATATATAAGTAATAATGCAAAGCCTAGAATTAACTTGTTCATTAGGGCTTCAGTTATGTCTTGCTTCATAATAAACAGTCACACAATCAAGTGGTTTAAAATGATAACTATGTGTTATCTCTTAAAAATATGTGAATTGGTTGGGCTCATATGGACAGTTCTGCTCGGTGTGGTGTCAGCAGGAGCTGCAGTCATACAGAAGCTCCTTTGGACTGAAATATCCCAGATGGCTTACCCACGCAGCTGGTAGGTAGCTGGTGCTGGCTATTAGTTGGTACTTCAGCTTGGGCTGTTCAGCAGATACTTCAGTTCCTTTACATGACCTCTCTTTATGTCTTCAGCTTCTTGCAACATGGTGGCTGCTTTCCAAGAGAAGAACTTTCCATGTATGCAAAAATGAAAGTTGCAATTTCCTATATCTCAGCCTCAGAATGTACCCATGATCATTTCTCCCATATTAAATTGATTGAATTAGTCATATATTTACCACATACACAAAGGGAGGGAAAATTAACTGCATATCTTGATGGGGAGAGAAGAAAGAATTTGCAGCCACCAGGAAATTTGGTCCATTTGATGTGCTACTCCTTCATTTATTTATTTATTTTAATTCACTTAGTCAATACACATATACTGATTGTCCACAACATTTTGAATACTTATTTAGATAATAGACATATAGATTTAAACAAATGATTGTGGTTTTATACTCAGGGCATAGAAAATCATAACCATTCCTTAGTTTGTTCCTAGAAACTGTTATTCTGAATGTAAGATCTATCACTGACAAACCCTTAATAAAGCATTAAATGCATGGAGGATAATTACCAAATTGCATGATACTTAATGAGTTGCTTTTTACATAAATCCACACAAACTTCTAAAATTCAATGTATTGATTAGGTATTGCCACAATAAAATGCAATGTAGCAGTCGGCTGGTGCCACAATACAGTTGCATAACAAACCACCGCAAAACTCAGTGACTTAAAGCAAGAATAATTTATGAATTTAGTACCTTTTTTTTTTTTTTTTTTTTGAAACAGAGTCTCGCTCTGTCGCTCAAGCTGGAGTGCTTGGCGATCTCGGCTCACTGCAAGCTCCGCCTCCTGTGTTCACCCTCCATTTCTCCTGCCTCAGGCTCCCTAGTAGCTGCGAGGACAGGAGCCCGCCACCACCCCCAGCTAATTTCTGTATTTTTAGTAGAGACGGGGTTTCACTGTGTTAGCCAGGATGGTCTGGATCTCCTGACCTGGCGATCTGCCCACCTCAGCCTCCCAAAGTGCTGGGATTACAGGAGTGAGCCACCGGGCCTGGCGGAATTGAGTACATTTATTCATGCATCTGTGGGTCAGCTTGGACTCAACTAATTTAGCTGGAGTTGGCTGGGCTTAACTCCAAGCTGAACTTGTAAGCCAGGTCTTCTATATTTGTCTCTCATATTTCTTAGCCTAATCTGCTACCTGAGGGATGTTCTTCTCATCCTGGCAGTGATAGAAAAGCAAGAGGGCCAGTTCAACTGTACAAGCCAATCCCCAGCCTCTGTTTACATATGCCTGAGAATATTCCTCAAGGCAAGCCTGTCATGTACCTCAGGACAACATCAATTGAGCAGAAAATTTATACTCTATCTGTAATAGAAAAAATGTAATAGAAAAATAAAGATTTGAGAAAAAACGGAGCAATGTATATCACAGGTGAAAATCAGTTGTTAACCGAAGACTTCATTAATCACTATTTCCCTGAAATTTTTAAAAGACTATGAGAGAGTGAACTCTATTTTCCTATTAGTTTTTCAGCATACATAATCAGATGCCTATTGATTAAAAGTAATTTTACAATCAGTTATTAACATTATGTAAGAAAACATTTTTGTGATCATAAAATTAATTACATGAAATTCTATTTTATATATTTTATAGCTATAACTTAAAAGTTGACAGAAGTTTAGTATCAAGATACAATTTCATTGTGGGTCCCTGATTTGGAAAATTAGGTAAAGATCAAGATGAGGAGGGGAAAATGTCCTTACTAACAGTAATAAATGTTTTCTGGAATTCCCTATTTAGGGCTTATATACTTATAGTCTGAGATTCCTTAATAAGTGTTTACCATGAAATAAACTCTATCCTAATATTCTTCTATAGTGAGTAATACAGTTATGTTTCCACAACTTCAGCCCCTAAATTGCTCTATTTCCCAATCTATTAACAATCCAAATAAATTTACAAAACCCTGTGAAATTCCCATCTAATTCTCCAGCGTTTAAAGATGCTTGAGGCTCATAGGAAATACTGCACATGAGTGTGATTTTTCTTTTACTATAATTTCAATAAAATTGTGCAATTCTGAATATTAATAAATTGATTAATAACAATGCAAATATACAAACAACATAAGTCCATGGATTAAATATTATATATTATTTTTAAGTGCCATTAATCTCAGTTCCCATACTATAAAATTCAGTAAAAATTCATTAGTTGTTTCCTGATTTATTCTTCAATAGTTTAATATACATTCATAATAATAATTATAACTGTATCTTTATTACATAATACATAAAATATTGTATATTATATAATATATAATAAAATACAAAATTATAAGAAATAGTAATCATTATGACACTGAAACTAACACATGTAGCTCCTGTTCCAAGAGCAGAGTTTGGAGCTTAATCCTCATTATATTGGTGTTATATTATCTGCTTTTTATTAATGAGACAACTGTGACACAAAAAGTTTTTATGTCTTGCACAAGAGATCACTCAGAGAGCTAAGTGGTATAAGCAGGATATAAACTGAAGAAGTCTAGATCATATAAATATATAAATGTATGTAGATAAAATCTCCACATTTTAAAACTATAGTATCACATTTTTACTGAATTATTGACTATTTCTTGCTTTTGGAACTTTTTTTAAACAAAGCTTCAAGTTCCATAGATTTCTATAAATTCAACAAAGTGTTCATACTTAAAGATAAGTTTCCTCACCGGTTATCACAATTCTATGAAATTTGTACAGTTATAGCATAATTTAGTTAATTCATCTCTCATTGATGACTATTTATATTTTTTCAATCTTTTTCTGGTACAAACAATAATGCAATAAATCTTTATAATGTTTTTCACATTTAAGAGAGAATCTTTGCTATAAAGTTTTTGCTAGATCAGAGAGAATTTTTAAATATAGTATTGACTAATATCATCAAGTCACTTACCATAATTAATATGTGGGACAACTTGTTTTTCTGTAGCTGCCCAGAATAGTGTTTTATCAAATACAACTTGTATGTTTTCTGTCTTAGAGATGACAAATGGAATCTCAATGTGTTTATATTTAGAAATTTTTCCAATATTGAGTAAGGTTAAGTATGTTTTCACACACATCTTCAAGAGTCATTGTATTTCCTTTCCTTTTCGTTGTCTCTTCAAATAATTTGCCCATTTTTCTACTGAACTGGTCATATTTTTTTCAAAGAACTATTTATACGTGAAGGAAATTAGCCTTGTGTGATATATTTTTGATTTCCCCCACCCCAAATTTTCATTTATCTTATAATTATTTTTCTATTACTCAAAGAGTTCTGTTTTTTCTTCCTTTGTGCATTTAAATATAGTCAACTGTATCAATCTCTCAGTTTATGACTGAATTTTGGGTTATGTTTTGAAAAACCTATCTCAATCTGAGCTTATAAAATAATTTCCCCATGGTTGAATCTAATACTCCTATGATTTCATTTTATTCTAAAACATATAGTCCATTTGGAATTTATCATTTATTCCTTTTGGAGTTACCATATATTTTAATTTTAAATCTGATATTTTCAGCCAGGGTCAGGCAGGCTATTTTATTAAGTGAATATTAGGACCCACATTTTTTGTTGTCTTCAGAATTCTTCTTAATTTCACTGACATCTTAAGAAGTTGTCTTATGTACCATACCTTTACTGAGACAGTAGTTAGCATCCTTTTTGTCGACTTTTTATAGGATGAAGCACAAACCTTTACCAACAAATAATAGCTGTGATTGAATTATACTTATTACTGAAAAATTGCTATTTTTGAATAATAATTTTTCTGTACTACCATAACCATGAGTTGAATTATTGTTATATGTATGGGCCGTAGTCATGCAAATACAGATGAGACTCAGAACTCAAGTATCTGAAAAACAAGTGAATCAGTAGTTTCTACTCTTTGGTTTCTGTATTCCTATAAATTATAACTTGTAATGACTCTCAAAATTAAAAATTGACAGCAGCATGCCAGATAAATTCACCAAAAATATCTAACATCTAAAAATATCTAATAAAGAGAAAGCTTTGATTAATCTTTGAGGATTAATTAACTAGAAAGTTATCAATCATTAAAATGATATTTACTTAGACTAGTAACCAAGAATAATTGATGACAAGATCATTGGAAATCCTTCTTAATGGCCTAATGGAAGGTCAATTACTTGGTGTACTTTTTCTTCAATCAACTATGGTTCTGATGAACTATTCTTTCTCTTCATCATCACGAAATTAATACTTTAATGCTATGACCACCTTATGTGGGATATGACATTGTACAAGATTACAAGATTATAGCATCACCTGAGAACCTGGTGAGATTTTGGGTTCTAGACATGGTGCTTCTACAAGTTTTGAAATCTCAGGCAGGAGATCCTTCATTTGTAGACATGAATTTGAATAAATGATACCTAATTTCACTCTCCCTTTTAAAATGCTATGATCCTTATCTTTTTTAAACATTCATCTGGAAACACTGATTACTGGATAATTTAGTTCAAACAACTGAATTTGACCTCAGAATAAAATTGTTTTGCAGGCTGGTTTTCCAAAACATTGTATGAACTCTCATTTCTTTATTTCTTTTACTTTGACAAAACCTAAAACAATAATCATTTGAAATTTTACTCCTTGAGATAAGCCATAAGACATTACCCTACAAAAAAGTAAATTGAATGGAACATTGTGTAAATAACAATGAAGAATCACTGCATTAAAATATAATTGAGTAATTTCTTAGCTTACAAAAACCTATAACCAAATATCAACTCAGAAAGTCTTCTCTTTCAGTTTTGAATTCTTCTAAAGATTCAAACTAGCATATCCTGCCACATCAATTTACTCTGCTTGTAGTAGAGTAACCGTACTGAACTTTGACCAATCCAAACCATCTGCTTCCAAAGGAAAATGATGCTTTCTTCAATGAAAGACATAAAAACACCAAATATATGCCTAATTGCCCAGCTGGCTGAGTTGAGAAGAAAACACCGCGAGCTGATTGGTAAATTGATTTTGCCATTTGCTGTGGTTTTCTGCAAGCATCTAATCAATTGGATAGTTTGTGCTGACCCATTTTTGGGTTATTGTGTTCTCTCTGTAATATTTATCTTCAATACCATTTTAGCCTTATGTATTTTTTACATTTGTAAAATGAAAACACTCTCCTTATGCTGATTCTAGAGCTTTTATATGCCAGGTACATATAATGCAGAGGTACACATAATTTAAAAAGTTAATCCAGTGTTTGGCATAATAAAAAGTTTCCATCAACTATATTTAGTATAGGAAATGATTAATGTAATTAAGGTGAGGGATACATTTTTTTAGATATAGTAGTATGAATACTGCATCGATTATAAATTTGAGACTCTTTTCTCTTATGCATTTGTCCCATAAATTCACAGATTCTAGAATTTGGAAGTAACCTTAAATGTCCTCTATTCCAACGAGGCATCTAATGTTTGAATTCCCTCTACAACATCTCCACCATGTGGTTATCTGGCTTAAGTCACCACCAGCGAACAGGAAAAACACTATGTCCCGTGGAAATTAATTTTATCTGTTTAGTCCTAACTGTTGCATAGTCCCTCTTTATGTTAAATTAAAACTAATGTATTTTAAACTATTAACAATGGATTTTAATTCTAAACCATTAGTGCCTAATACAGTGAGCCTAAATCACTCATTAATGCTCCCTTACCATTAATAATCTTCTACTATCCCAAGAGAGATATCATTCGAATCCCTGTGCATTTCTGGCAGATATCCTCTGAACATTCTATAATGTGTTCATATTCCTATTGAAATGTGGAGCTTGAAGCTACACATTATGTACTAGGTGGTGACTGATTACCAGAGTAAAGGCAAATTATTACTTCATTTGACAACACTCTTGACATGAAACTTCCATTAATATAACCCAAAGAGATGTTGATATAAACCGTACACTACTGAACTATTGTCTATAACCCTAAATTGCTTAACAGATATATCCCTTTCCTGTAATTATGCAGTTTGCTTTTGGCTTTCTGTACCTACTGTAGTACATTTAAGTTTGCTTATATTAACTATGAGCTGTCTGTTTTTATCCTTTCATTCAAATTAAAAGCAAAATGAATTTTATTTAAACATTTTAATTTCATATTTAATATCTATAATTCTATTTGTATCTGCATATGACAGGAAAAAATGATTGCAGTTTAAACCGAATAAAAGTTTACTTCTTTTTCATATGGAACATATTAAGAGGTTCATAGTCCAAGAATGCCATAGTGACTCCATTGTGCCACCAGTAGCACTCAGTTATTTTTGTCTGTTTTTATTTTCCTTAAATCCACAGTTATGCATGAGTTCAAGGAACACATGAAAATGTACCTATTATTCTGCCTTGCAATGAGTTCAACTAAAATATGGGGTTCCTACTAAGGAATAAAGAGAGATTACACACTAAGGAGGAAAGAAAGAATACACACTCTTTCCAAGAATACATGGAATATAAACACGAATTTTTAAATCTATTAGACAATAAATCAAATCATAACAAATCCCAAAGCATTGAGAACCATAAAAAGATGATGTTTTATATCCACAAAAACTAAAGCTTTAAATACCTGGCAATAAAAATTCCTACACTCATGGTAGAAGTTTAAATTTGTTTAACAATTTTGAACATTATTTTGTTATAGAGTAATATTAAATATTTGTAACTTATTACTCAACAATTCCATTCCAAGTAGAATCTCTTTAATTTCTTTGCCAGGAGACTTGTACTAAAATGTTCGTAATAGCCTAATACTGCAAAAAAGATTCCAACAACAGCAGAAAAGATGAATGACTTGTCTTATATAGCAGTTATATCCACAAGGATAAACCTTAAAAATATGAAACATCACAATAATTTAAAGGCATAAAAGAATATAAAATTGTAAGGACATTTGTATAAATAAATCAATAATATATAAACAATTTATTATTGGTGATACACACATGAACTGCTTTCAAAAGTTAATGAAACTGAAGGATGATGAAATTAGTAAAAAAGATTCTCTTTGGGGAAGGGAGGGAGATAAAGACCATTGGGGGCAGGTCAGTGGGGAACATAGATTTTAGATTTGCTAAGTGATATCTACCTCTCAAGTTGAGTGCCTGTTATATTGTTGAAACTGTATGCATACACTGTGTATACTACTTTATCTATAACATTCTTCATTGAAAACATGTAAAAATCAGACAAAATATAGATATATTTTTATTAAAAGAAACATGAAACAACGTGATAAAGAAAGGTTCAAATAAAGACAGAGATATATAAAGAAAGTGCAAACTAAACATAAGTAAGAGTTAAATTATGAGACCACATAGCGTTTAATATTTAAAGAACCTCAGTCATTAAAGGGACACATTATGTAATAATACAAGGCACAATTTATGAATATGTGACAGTCCTAATTCTGTGGGAAACAAATAACGCAGTCAATGAAGCAAAAACTATTAGAAAGGCAAGGAGAGATCTGTTTCAATATTTTATGCATTTATTGATGTTCCAGAATACCTGAAACAGGGCTTCTAATACTTGTTATTAAAATTTGCTTTTTTTTTTTTTTTTTTTTAACAAATAGAAGAGATTATTATAATGGAACATTTACTATCACCAGTGAATTCAGGGGGATTATTATAATCAAAAAATTAACAAAGTAATTTTAAAATTTCAGAATATGCATATATACTTATATACATATATACTTCCATTTTTACATGTATTTCTACATATAATTATCTATCTATAAGGCATCCTAAATTTTTTGAACTGTAAGTATTTTAAAGACCAAACGTGTGATCTTAACCTAATACAATTTAAAACACATAATAAAGAATTTCCCAATTACATTTCTGGATTGAAGCAAGAAACATGCAAAGTGATGCTACAAATTATTTAGAAAACAATTAACCTATATTTTATACAAAACATCTATGATTAGCTAAATGATAGAGAAAAATGTGAAGACATTATCTTTCTTATCAAGTTAAAGAAAATAGTGGAGTAGCTAAAAAATAATTTGTGTTATTTTACAAGTAGAAAGTGGAAATTCACAAAGATAAGAGCTAACATTGAATAAATATGAAAAGAGCAAAGATAAATATAACCAGTCTTTTTCTAAGTATGAAAATGTCATTTAAAGGCTTTGTGAGACTGAAGAAGCAAGAAACAGAATGAAAATAAATTGTTAAGGGAAATTAAAACAGATATGATCACAGATAAAAATTAGAATAAAAATGTAACACTATATTTAAAAAATTTAAATTTATAGTAACTGAATAATTTACTAATGAGCTTAAAATACCAACATTTATACATAAATAATTAAAAATATAATATAAAAAATTGAAAATTTCATTTGAAATCTAACAGTGAGAAATACCCTAGAATAACAATATTTCACCACTGAGTTCTATATGAATTTTAAGGAATATGGTATTACAAATAGGGAAATAGTTGTGAAGTTACTTTATTTCTTTAATATACATGCATGTTATTCCAAAATGAAATAATGATAGAAAATAA
The DNA here is from genome assembly GCF_007565055.1 of Rhinopithecus roxellana. Lineage (NCBI taxonomy): Eukaryota > Metazoa > Chordata > Mammalia > Primates > Cercopithecidae > Rhinopithecus > Rhinopithecus roxellana. The sequence goes on along the minus strand of NC_044566.1, from coordinate 73,876,030 downwards.
ATTAATAGGTCTGCAAACATCATTTAAAAGTATAAAATACTAAATTCATTTTAATGAATATCAGGAACTTGACCAGAATTTGTTTGCTACTGTCATTATTTTTGTAGCAAATACAATGAAAAACAAAATAAAATATTTGCATGATAAAATAAAAATATAAACATATGATATTTAAATATATAATAGTCATAAATACATTGTATTATTAAATAAAATATTAGAGGAAAAAATGATATTCCTTTTCTGGTGAGAACATACAGATGTTGAAGAAGTCTAAAATACTCTGGGGGACTAAGGAATCTTCTAGACTTCACTACAGTGACTTAATATGAGGTAATACTAAAACATTAAGCTGTTCTCATAAGCACTAAACACTTAAGATTGAAATGTAAAAATTATTCTAAACATAATAGCAATGAAAAATGTAAACTACTTTGTAAATAATTAACAAGAACAACATAGGTCATATACACATAAAATTGTAGTAACTGAAAGCCATACATCAAGGTAAGACCAAACAGTGATATAGAACGTATTTGTGAATAAAATCTTAATGCCACAAAATAGAAAGTCTCTAAACTCCAACTATATATTTAAGTTTATTTCAACTAATATTCTGACAGGATTGGCATTTTGGGATGGTGATGGTGAAAATTAAATATTATAAACTTAAACTCAATCAAAATAACTTAGATTTTATGGAAAAGGAAAAGGAAAAGTGAGATGCATAGAAACAAATAAGTAGATTTATATATGAGACAAAATGTAGAGAAGGCAGTAATAGAACCAAATTAATATGAGAATTTAACCTATAACAAAAATATATTTCAATTTAGTAAAAAGTGATTTAGTAAAATTGGTGCTGCCATAATTATTTATAATTCTAGAATCAAATAAACCTTGCACTGATCTTACATTTTAAACCAAAATAAAACGCAATTATACTACATATATAAATTTTTAAAGGTTGAAAATTTAAAATTATAGAAGAAACTATAGTCAAATATACTAATAAGCACAGTGGACAAGAACATAAGTAAGATGGTATAAAAGTATAAAAAACTAAACATATATATTCTTATGTAATTAAAACATGACAAAAGACATTATAAACAAAATGAATAGATGCATCATAAATTGGAAAGTAAGTTCATTGCAGCAAAAGTGACAAAGTATTATTACTTACAATAAACAGTAAAATATTATAAATGAAAAATAAATAAAAAATAAAAATGGTGAAAGGAAATGCATAAATCCACAGAAGAGTAAAACAAAACATAAATAATTATTATACAGCAAATGTTAAACCTATTTGTCAGCGAAATTAGAATTAAAATACAAATAAGTTACATATTTTTAGCTTCGGACCAGCAACAACAACAAAAGGTAGCAATAACACTCACTCCTTGAAAATACATAGAAAAGTAATGTACTTTCATATTTTGGCAGTAGAAATGTATATGTGTAGCCTTTCTGAAAAGCAATCTGACGAAATCTATTAAAAATAAAAATTTCCCTGCACCTCCAAAAATTCACAACTACGAGTACTGCACACAGAACTAATCTTATATGCCAAGACATTTGGATAAGGATATTGTATTAGTCCGTTTTCACACTGCTGATAAAGACATACCCGAGACTGGGGAAAAAAACAGGTTTAATTGGACTTAACAGTTCCATATGGCTGGGGAGGCCTCAGGATCATGGCGGAAGGTGAAAGGCACTTCTTATATGGCAGCAGCAAGAGAAAAAATGAGCAAGATGCAAAATCGGACACCCCTGATAAAACCATCAGATCTCATGAGACGTATTCACTAGGGTGAGAAGAGTATGGGGGAAATCGCTCCCAAGATTCCAACTATCTCTGATTGGGTCCCTCCCACAACATGTGGGATTTATGGGAGTGCAATTCAAGATGAGATTTGGGTGGGAACACAAAGTCCAACCCTATCATTTCACCCGTGGCCCCTCCAAACCTCGTGTCCTCACATTTCAAAACAAATCATGACTTCCCAACAGTCCCCTCAAATCTTAACTAGTTTCAACATTAACCCAAAACTCCACGGTTTAAAGTCTCATCTGAGACAAGTCCCTTCCGCCTATGAGCCTGTAGAATCAAAAGCAAGCTAGTTACTACCAAGATACAATCAGGATTCAAGTATTGGGTAAATACAGCAATTCTGAATTGAAGAAATTGACCAAAACAAAGGGGTTACAGGGCCCACGCAAGTTGGAAATCCAGCAGGACAGTCAAATTCTAAAACCCCAAAATGATCTCCTTTGACTCCATGTCTCACATCCAGGTCACACTGATTCAACGGGTAGGTTCCCACAGTCTTAGGCGGCTGAGCCCCTGTGGCTTTGCAGGATATAGCCCTGCTCCTTGCTGCTTTCACAGGCTGGTGTTGAGTGTCTGCGACTTTTCCAGGCACACTGTGCAAGCTGTGGGTGGGTCTACCATTCTGGGATCTGGAGGACAGTGGCCCTCTTCTCACGGCTCCACTAGGTGGTGCCCCAGTAGGGACTCTGTATGGGGGTTGCGACCCCACATCTTCCTTTCACACTGCCATAGCAGAGGTTCTCTATGAGATTCCTGCCCCTGCAGCAAACTTTTGCCTGGGCATCCAGGCATTTCCACATATCTTCTGAAATCTAGGTGGAGGTTTCCAAACCTCAATTTTTGACTTCTGGGTACCCACAGGATCAACACCACGTGGAAGCTGCCAAGGTTTGGGGCTTGCACTCTCTGAAACTATGGGCCGAGTTGTACCTTGGCCCCTTTTAACAATGGCTGAAGCAGCTGGGAGGCAGGGCACCAAGTCCCTAGGCTGCACACAGCATGGGGACCCTGGGCCCGGCCCATGAAACCACTTTTTTCCTTCTAGGCTTTCGGATCTGTGATGGGAGGGGCTGCTGGGAAGTTCTCTGACATGACGGGGAGATATTTACCCCATGGTCTTTGGGATTCACGGTCAGCTCCTTGTTACTTATGTAAATTTTTGCAACCGTCTTGAATTTCTCCTCAAAAAATTGGATTTTCTTTTCTACTGCATTGTCTGGCTACAAATTTTCTGAACTTTTATGCTCTATTTCTCTTTTAAAATGAAATGCTTTTAACAGCACCCAAGTCACATTTTGAAGGTTTTGTTGCTTAGAAATTTCTTTCACCAGTTACCCTAAATCATCTCTCTCAGGTTCAAAGTTACACATATATCTAAGGCAGGGGCAAAGTGCAGTCGGTCTCTTTGCTAAAACGTAACAAGAGTCACCTTTCTTCCAGTTCCCAACAAGTTTCTCGTCTCCATCTGAGACCACCTCAGCCTGGACCTTATTGTTCATATCACTATCAGCATTTCTGTCAAAGCCATTCAACAAGTCTCTCTAGGAGGTTCAAAACTTTCCCACATTTTCCTGTCTTCTTCTGAGCCCTCCAAACTGCTCCAATTTCTGCCTGTTACCCAGTTCCAAAGTTTCTTCCACATTTTCAGGTATCTTTTCATCATCACCCCACTCTCGACACAAATTTACTGTATTATTTTGTTTTCACGTTGTTGATAAAGACATATCCGAGACTAGGAAGAAAAAGAATCCACCCCCATGACTTAAATAATCTCACACTGGGTCCCACCCACAACATGTGGGAATTACAGGAGTACAATTCAAAATGCAATTTGGGTGGGGACAAAGAGCCAAACCGTATCAGATTTGTGTTTCAGAATTGTTTGTATGAGCAGAAAACTGAAAGTAAGATGAATGTTCATCAATGTTTTGATGCTTGACTGTATGGTGGCCCATCACACCGTGAAATAACAGACAGTCATTAAGAAAAATAATACACTCTAACACTAGCTGTTTACATGAAGGAATTCCCATGAGGCTTTTTTTTTTTTACAAATTTTATTTTAGATTCAGGGAGTACATGTGCAATTTTATACCTGGATATATTGCATAATGTTGAGATTTCAGTGCAGGTGATCCCATCACCCAGGTACTGAGCATAGTACCCAATAGTTAGTTTTTCAGCCCCTGCCCCCAACCTCCCTCGCACCTCTAGAAGACCCCAGTATCTATTGTTGCCGTCTTTATGTACATGAGTACCCAATGTTTAGCTTCTGGTCATATGTGAGAACATGTAGTATTTGACTTTCTGTTCCTGCATTAATTAGCTTAGGATAATGCCTTCCAGCTGCATCCATGTTGCTGCAAAGAACATAATTTTATTCTTTTTTTATGGCTGCATAGTATTTCACAGTTATTTTCTTTATTCAATTCACTGTTGATGGGCACCCAGGTTGATTCCATGTCTTTGTTATTGTGAATAGTGCTGCAATGAACATACAAGTGAATTTGTCTTTCTGGTAGAACTATTTATTTTTCTTTGGGTATATACCTAGTAATAGACTTAGATTTCTCAATGAATAAAGCAGATTTACCACGAGGTATATGAAAATGAAAGTTAATATGTGGGAAAAATAGAAAATTCCTTTTCTGCTAAGTAATGATACAAATATTATTGCTTATAAACATATGGTGTATTATTATATAAGTATATAATATAATATGTAATAATATACATAACCATATGAATGTGAAGCATCTTTGAACTTTTGAATGATTTACTTGGGTGCTTAGTGGAAAATGGTTTGCTGTAGCACAAACAGGAGAAACTATGGGGAGAAGCTACCATGGTACTAAGTTGTATAGAATTTATATTAATGGCAGCAGGAGTGATGAAAAATTTATAATTAGAAAATTATTTACACCTGTATTATTCAATAAACTTGTAAATTTCCCATATGTGGCTAATAAAATTGAAATTAAATAAACAAACAATTTAGCTCCTTGGGCACACTAGCTATAACTCAAGTATTCAATAGCCATATGTAGCTATGACTATCCTATTGGACAATAGCAGAAAATTCTGTTAAATAGCATTGTTTTATATGTCAGATAGATAAACATTTGGACCAGTGGTTAGAAAAATCTAGAAAAGTTATTATATTCCATTTTTTAAAAAAAATTTGAAGATGTCCTTGGCAACATTTTATATATTTTGCCTGTGTTTCCAGACCTTATGGACTCCCTTGTATTTATGATGTTTATGTCTTCAATGTATATTTAATGAAAGATGAAAAATGAAGTAAAATTTTCAGGTTTGCGGACTACAAAAGTTTGAAAGCATAATTTTGGCAGAGGTGGCAAGTAGCCCAAACTAAGACATATTGTCTCCATCTCCTTTAGTAAGAGTAACCCCATTTTTAGTTTGGCCTATTAAATGCCAGAATAGAAAGTATATAGTTTCCAGTGTTGCTTACACTGATGTGTAACTATAGAATTAAAAGAAGAAGCACACACACATACACATATAAACAGCTCAGTCACCTAGAAGGGTTGAACTTTCTGTTTCTTTTTCTTTTTTTTTTTTCTTTATTCTGGCAGGCACATTGGAGGGGATAGCTGGAGCTTCAGTGCTGCTTGTGGAACATGTGATGATCTGGAAGATAGAAACCATGAGTGTGATAATGGAAAAGGCTGGAAACCAGGGCTGCTGGGGACATAATGAACCACTATAGCAGCCTTAGACTACACACCTCTGGAATCACTACATTTAACACCAACGAGGGCCAGCGGGGAGGAGAGAGGGTGGCAGAGGAAGAAGAATGAAAACATCCCTAGTTTATATCACACCTGATTACAGACCCATTATCATCCTCAATGTAAAAGATATCAATGTAAATTTAACACAAGATAACATAAGAAAATATACATGAAAATATTATTTGCAACTTTCAAGTAGCAGAAAGTTTCAGGTAAGTTATCACTGAGAACAGACATGTAAAATGGGGTGGATGCATGCTAAGGAGTGCTATAGAGCTATTAGAAACATTGAAACAAATATATAATCAATAATGGAAATTGATCACCAGAAATATTGTGTTGGATTATAAAAATAAAAGAAACCAATGAATTTTAACACAATAATATCTATCTAAATTTTAAAATATGACCACAAAATTCAACTGTATGTTTTACAAATACAATATACACCGGTGAACTCACATCCAATACATCATGTTTCTTCAAAAGTGGAATGAAATGAGAATGAAATACTGATACAAGGAAAAAATAAGATAAAAAGAGAGAAGATAAAAAAGGAAGAAACGGAGGGGTGCATAATACCATGAGGCGATAGACTGAGAATTATGATTAATATATTCTGCTGCATTTGAGGTCCAAAGCATTACAAATATTTGTTGCTCTATTAGAGGGTATATTAAAGGGAAAGATGCCGACCTGCAGTGAAACTAGTTGCCAGTACACAGACTCATGTGTATCATAACCTATGACATAGCAGCTACTCATTTAAGATGTATTTAAATAAATGAATTTTGAGTATAACCCAGTAAGAGTTTTATATATTTCTGATATTTGGGCACTATTAGAATTTATAAAATCTTCTCAAAACAACAATTTTTTATATACAATTGTGAGGTAATTATCCTTTTCTTGCTCACCAAACAAGCAAGTAGCAGCTATGCAAGGTATAAAATTTTTCTAGAATCCTATTTCTATGACATATTTTTTTCTAATATAGAAACTATCACTGACTGCAATGCAATTTAATATGTGTGTATTTTGCTTTAAGTCAGCGAATAGCGTGCCAACTATTATACCTTGATTCTTTCTTTAGCACATCTTCCAATGTGTTTAAAAAAATGATCTGCCAGTATCTGTGTTCCGTAGGCTAAGGCACATCTTCATCACCAGCTAATGTATTTGTTCTCAAAAGACATGAGCAGAAATGACTGAGGATGTCTCCACATCTGTCTCCTCCAGGTGGCAGTTGTACTTCCTTCCCCACTGTTTTCTTCATTAAGACTCATCTAGTCTTTTAAAAATTGGCAACTGTTTTGCAAAATTTGAGCATTTTTCCCCTTCGAGGAATGGATCAGAGAATTTGTAAGACTGATTAAATTTTTAAAAAATAGTTATCAAATAAACTTCATGGCCTCAAAGATATGGCTCCCTGTTGCTCAACCTGAGAGTGTAGTTTACTGACATGATTTTCAGCATTGTAAACAAATCTTCAGTCCAAGAAATATTATTCCATGAGGGATTTGGATAAGATTCAGATTTCCATGCTTTTGTCAAAACATACATAGTAGTTTGTATGTTTTAAAAACAAACAAACTATGTATGTTTTGACAAAAGCATGGAAATCTGAGTCTTATCCTAGGAGGAAACATATTTCCCTCCCTGCAAAATCTCTGGAATATGTAAAAAGTGAGTGGCATATATACAGTGAATATGTGTAATTGGATGCAAGAGGCCATGACAACATCATGATCTTTATGCTTAGAAATAAATGTCTTTGAAACTTTAAAATAGAGGAGAAAATAAATTATATGTTCTTTTTTTAAAAAGATGAAAAATTATTTTTATAATCTCATTTATTCATTCATTCATCAGATAAACGATTGCTGAGTTCCTTCTGCATTTAAGAAACTGGGCTAGTCTCTGTGACAGTCAAGTACTACTTTGAGGAAGTTTAGATATTAGTATGGTAGATTATATGTATGTAGTAATTTTGGTATGAAGTGAGCAATAAGAACTTTAAAAGAGGCTGGGCGTGGTGGCTTATGCCTGTAATCCCAGAACTTTGGGAGTCTGAGGAGGGCAGATCACCTGAGGTCAGTAGGTAGAAACCAGCCTGGCCAACATGGTGAAACCCTGGCTCTACTAAAAATACAAAATAACTGGGGGTGCGTGGTGGTGGGCGCCTATAATCCCAACTACTCAGGAGGTTGAGGTAGGAGAATCCCTTGAACCTGGGAGGCGGAGATTGCAGATTGCAGTAAGCCCAGATCACTCCACAGCAACGCAGCCTGGATGACAGAGATACATTCCACCTCCAAAAATAAATAAATAAATAAATAAATAAATAAATAAATAAATAAATAAATAAGAAAAGAAAAGAAAGAACTTTGAAAGAAATGCTGACTGGAGAGTAAAGTGTGTTCAGGAGATAATTCTTATAAGCCAAAGTGACCCAGGGTAAAAACATGTTTCTGTCCTGGAATTCACGTCATTGTATAATTTTCTCCTCTTGAGTGTGAGTTGGGCCTAGGTACTTGCTTCTATCCAAGAAAAGAAAGTAAAAGTGGTGGAATGTAACATCTAGACAGGGTCACAAAAGACTGACTTGTTGACTGCTGTAGGCGCTGTTATGCTCTTCTCTCTTGCTTGTACTACTAAAGCAAATGGCAGCAGTGTGAGGTGTCTTACAGAGGAAGGAGCCCATTTGCCAAAGATGGAACGAACGTCAGCTTCTAGCCAACAGCCAGCAAGGGGCTGGGGGGGACTTCAGCCTATGACAACCTGAATACCAATAATCATGTGAATTAATTTATGGAATAGACCTTCTGACAGTTAAGATGGAAGATGACTGCAATCCTGATAAAGACTGTGATCATAGCCTTGGGAGGGGCTCTGCACCAGAGGTCAGTGTTGTGTCTGAATTCCTGACCCACAGAAATCATGAGATAATAAATATTTATTGTCTAAAACCACTATGTTTTCAGGGCAACTTGTTGGGCAGCAACAGATCACTCTCAGCACGTCTGAGAGGAAAGGAATTGCAAATTCATGTCATAATCTTTGGGAAACATCTATATGCTAGACAGCAGGTACACAGTAATGGACAGAATAGACAAAAAGCTGCACTTGTTCACCTGACGGTCTGCTAATAAAATATCCAACAATAATTATACAAATCATTATTTAATTTAAGTTGTGCTACGTTAAATGAAGGAACTGTGTAATGTGCAAGGAGGAAGTAAAATAAAGGTACCCAGTCTAAGCTTGGGGGTAATGACTTTGCTCAAGAAATGATATTTCATCATATGAAAAACCTGGGTAGGAGGGTGAGCGTGGTATATGAGAGGAAAAATAGAAACATTTCCTTATAGACAGGAAAAGCATATGGAAAGAACTTGGGGCCTGAAACTAATGAGACAAAGACTTTTATATGTGACTGGGCACGGTGGCTCATGCCTGTAATCCGAGGACTTTGAGAAGCCGAAGCAGGAGGATTCCCTGAGGCCAGGAGTTGGAGACCAGCCTGGCCAACATGGTGAAACCCCGTCTGTACTAAAAATACAAAAATTAGCCAGGCATGATGGCGGGCATTTGTTATCCCAGCTACTGGGGAGGCTGAGGCAAGAGAATCACTTGAACTTGAGAGGCAGAGGTTGAAGTGAGTTGAAATGGTGCAGCTTCACTCCAGACTGGAAAACAAAGTTAGACTTCATCTCAGAAAAAAAAAGAAAAAAAGACTTTTACATGTTGATACTCTTAAGTATCAACAAATATTGAGATTAAATGCAAAGAAAAGAAGTTTAAGACATTTAAAGAAGAATATTGAAAAGTCACAGTTGATATTTTAGAGCAATTACTTTTTTATTTTTTATGTTTTTTTTTTTTTTTTTTTGAGATGGAGTCTCGCTCTGTCACCCAGGCTGGAGTGCAGTGGTGCCATCTCAGCTCACTGCAAGCTCCCCCTCCCAGATTCAACCATTCTCCTGCCTCAGCCTCCCGAGTAGCTGGGACTACAGGCGCCCGCCACCACGCCCGGCTAATTTTTTGTATATTTAGTGGAGACGGGATTTCACCGTGTTAACCAGGATAGTCTCAATCTCCTGACCTAGTGATCTGCTTGCCTTGGCCTCCCAAAGCCCTAGAATTACAGGCGTGAGCCACCACACCTGGCCAGAGCAATTACTCTTATGGAGAAAACACAAATTTTAGGAGGCCAGTTAGGAAACAGAGAGATGATGATGATTTCATCTCAGGTGGCTATGATGGTACGATAAGAGATAATACGATACGCTATGGAATGCAATCAGGTGTACCACTGCAACTATAAAATTATATCTCAGTTTTCCAAAGGCACAAACATTTACTAAATATACATTTTTGTTTAATCAAGCAGAAGTACGTAATGATGAGTTGTTAAATATAACAATTTTCTTTACATAATGGGAAATAATGCATGAGGCAGAAAAATTATAAAAGATTAATTCTACTTTGCTACAGAGTTCACTTATATACTTCTTTAGAAAAAAATGATCATACTAACTTATGCTGAAGGCTTTGATTTCTGTCTAAAACTTCAGCTAATTATATTTATATTTATATACTCACTCTTTACTTCTGTTTTAGTTTTAAGCATGACAACAACAGTGGGCATGAATTGAAATACTAATGTTTTTCTAATCATGTGAGGAAGAGGAAAGGATGCAGTGTATAATAGCAGAGTTATTACTCTTATTTCCTCAGCACTTTGTTCCAAAAGTTCAACGTTCAGTTTATCTGTGATATAAAATAATATAATGTCAGACATATTTAAAAAGTAAAATTTGCCAATGGGAGTTGAAGGAAAATCACCTTCTACTTCAATGTCGTAGGTTTCAGAAGATAATCTAGCCTAATTATTTGAAAAATGATTTTGTTTTCAAGCTAACTTTGTACAAAGAAAAATATTTCATATTAAAATATTGCATATTATTCAGTTATTTAAAAATATAGTCAGATGATATGATTTCTGGACTACGTCTTTGTTAATAAGGCTATGTAAAGGAATTTTTGAAATCCTACTAGACAGTTATAAGAGTCACTTAGAGTAAAATTTAAAATAGCATACTTTATCCTGATATGGTACTTTACTTATCATCTTATACTGTACCTCAAATAGACAAAGAACAATTATAAATTTTCTCTAGATAGATCCTATGTTATAAAGATCAACATATGAAAAGGTATATACTATAAAATTATGTCTCTTTTAAAGGATTTTAGAAGATAAAAAGCATTCATGCCTCTCCAGAGGACTATGAAACTATTAACTTTCCTAACGTACATACTTTTTTTTTACCATAGCAGGTTTTGTGGACGTGTCATATTTACGTGAGCCCTTTTATTATTCTAAGGGACAGTACTGAGAAATTCAACTTCATTTTGAGTTTGATACCACCTTCAACTTCAAACTCTCTGATTCTTTTAATAAAAGCACATCGTGTTTTGCTGAATGCCTGTGCTTTCCCAGGAGTCTAGTTCCCTGCCTTTATTTAATGATTATTGGGCATAATTGTTCAGGTTTCACTGATTAGCATCTGTCACCTTGACAGCCGTTTTAACCTTATTCTGATAAAGGGCAAACACTGTCTCATCATCTTTGGGTTATTACACTTGGTTCATACTCAGTGATTATTGACTCTGTACCTCCAACTCAGATTTAAATAATAGACCAGTTATACCATATTAGACAATCCATGCTTTAATTTTATGAAGGTCATGCTATGTCAGGAGCTGTGAAGTCGTCAACCTATACTCCAAACATCTGTTCAAGGTTAGCATTAAACAGGCCCCCAGAAATATACAGTAGAAATACCATAAAGCTGTTTATGAAAAATATAGAATGTATTTACTATTATATTAAACAATATTGGCAATAAAACTATTTAAAATTGTATTTGGAGGAGTGTTCTAATAATTACCGCTTAGGGTACATAGAAATTTCGTAAATGAACATTTATTGATCGTCTACTGAACAAAAAAATACAGAGTTCTAGAAACAAGAACCAAGGATAATGAATGATTTTACCCACCTTTCTGCAGTACCTACGGAGTTTCCTTTAAGCAAACACAAAAATAAAACGCTGTAATAAGAATACGTGTGAACACATTTTTATAAATTTGTGGTGCTGAACACCATATTTTACTGAACACCTCAGACGAAACACTTAGGCAATGTTTTCCTTAGGAAAATTTAATTCTGTAACACTGCCAAAAACAGTTATGAAGTCAATCAAATAATATCTTCTTCCCTAAAGCTTGGCAGGAAATTTGTGCTATTCCCAAAGAGAAAGTGCTGCTATCAAGACATCTGCCTTTGTCATTTACAGACCAGTTTACTACTGAGAATTGTTTCACAGTGGAGCTCTGAAGTGAATAATAACTAATAGAGGAAAGAGAAGAAAGACCACTTGTTCCTAGGGCTGAGTTACCACTGAATCACTGTTTCTTATTTTGACTAATGAATCAGTTACTATTTCCACTCATTATTGCCTTTATTTTCCTTATGACATGAAGTAAGAGCTATTTTGTTTCCTTTTTGCAGTGAAGGAAATTGAGGGTCATAAGATTTCAGAAATTTACCCAGGTAGTAAGAGGTGAAGCCAAAATTAAACTTGGGTGTATCTGGTGACTAACAATCTAAAATTAGTGAAACTATTAGTTTTAAAAATCATGTATCTCATAACTTATCTTCCGTAAGAAAAAAATATTAAACTAACTTGTAAGAATTGAATGGAGTACATTCTTTTAGCCATGTGTTCCAAGGTACAAAATTCTGGCTCACTTTAGTTATCAGAGCATTTAAAAGCACGGATAACCTAAACATTTTGAGCTCTATGGAAAATATATATGGGGATATTTTTGTCCTAATGGTGCCAGAAATTTAAATCAATTATATAGTCTTTAAATATTTTTGTGTAAAAATTGTACATTTGTAGTTAGTATGTAACAACTATTTACAATTTTAAAGTATTCTGTGAAACAAAGGTGGGGGCATAATATATGATATATGTGAAACCACAAATCAGTGGGGAAAATGAGAGCTGCTTTGTAGAAGTTGTTGGAAAAACACATTTACTATCTGAAGAGAAAAATGAAACTGGATTTCTACCTTAAATTGTTTTTTAATTTTTATTTTTATTTCAATACTTTGGGGGTACAGGTGGTTTTTGGCTACATGAATAAATTGTTTAGTGGTGTTTTCTGAAATTTTAGTGCACCTCTCACCCAAGCAGTGTACATTATATACAGTATGTGGTCTTTTATCCCTCACCCCCTCCCAACCTTTCCCCGAAGCCTCCAAAGTCCATTATGTCATTCTTATGCATTTGCATCCTCTACCTAACTTTTTACAAAGATAAACGATTAAAAAGACTAAAGACCAAAATATAAAATATCAAACTCTAATTCTAATACCAAGAAATATAAGAGACCAGTTGATATGGTTTGGCTGTGTCCCCACTCAAATCTCACCTTGAACTCTAGCTCCAATAATGGGAAAAACCTGGTGGGAGATAATTGAATTATGGGAGCAGGTCTTTTCCATGCTGTTCTTGTAACAGTGAGTACATCTCATGAGATCTGATGGTTTAATAAAGGAGAGTTCCCCTGCACACATTCTCTTGCCTGCCGCCATGTACGATGTGACTTTGCTCCTCTTTTGCCTTCTGTCATGATTGTGAGGCCTCCCCAGCCATGTGGAACTGTGAGTCAATTAAACCTCTTTCCTTTATAAATTGCCCAGTCTTAGGTATGTCTTTATTAGTAGCATGAGAACAGAAAAATACAATAGTGTCAGAAGGAACTTCTAAACTTGACATTAACAGCACCATCTATAATGTGAAAATAAGATGGATTTGATTGGATTGAAATTAAATAAATTTGTTGAAAAAAAGGACATTGTGAATAAACACAGGAGTCAGGAAACAGATTGATAGATGTTATACACAACCCACAAGGAATTAACATCCTTTGGCTCTACCTTCAAAATAGGCCCAGAACCCCACCACTTCTCACCAGCTCCACTGCCAACACCAACTTCAAGCCATTATCATCTCACCTGATGCTGCTGCCATAGTTTCTTGACCAGCCTCCCTGCATCCACATTTGCCCATCTACTGTCTCTTTTCAACACAGTAACCAGGATATATTTTTAAAATTATAAGCCAGAGCATGTCATTCCTCTGCTTGACAATTGTCACTAGTGTCCAATATCACTAGAGAAAAAGCCATATTTCTTCTTTGACTAGATCTCCTACTACCATTGCCTTCCCTCTAGTCTTCCTCTTCCTTAAAGATCTACATTTTGTTCCCATATTAAGTTTGGCTTACTTCTTCCTGGAATATCTTCCTCCAGATATCTTCATGAGTAATATCCCTGGCATCTCCGAATCTTATTTAAAAGTCATCTCCTCACAGAGTCTCATCCTAATCACCCCATTTATTCATGTAATCCATCTTCTCCTAATTTCCTTATCCTGTTCTACTTTTCTTCTTTTTCTTAGCACCTGTCTACTTATCACTTTCTAACACACTATTTCATTATCACTTTATAACTCACGTTTGTTTCCTAGTCCCACCATTTATCCATCCAACCTCCTAACCCACCAAATAGAATGTAAGTTTCATATTAATATAATTTGTCTCTTGTTTCCAAATATACTCTCAGTGCTTAAAACAATGCCTACAATATGGTAAGTGCTCAATAAAAATTTAATTAAAAAGGAATCAATGCATGAACTAAAAAATAAAATTATAAGATATTTCTGAAAATCAACAAAACGGAAATAAAATTCTGTAGAAACATGGGCATGCACGTGAACACATTTTTAAGAGTAAATTTGAAAGGTTAACAAATATAAGAAGAGATATACAGATTCACTACAACAATACAAATTAAAGTCATTATGAAAAATTCTATGTAAGATATTAGAAAAATTCAAAAGTTGGATAATACCATAGTTTGATGATATGCTGATAGTAGTAACCCTCTTCATGTACTATTAAGGGACATAAACTGGTATAGGCACTTTGGAATGTACTCTGGCAGTTCTTCACTAAGGAAATTATGTTCACCACCCGTGGCTCAGGGATCCCTTGGCTTGATACTCATCCCAGAGGAAGTATATATGAAAATATTCATCATAGTGTTTTTTGAGCCAGCAGGAAATTGGAAGTGACCTAGTTATACATGACTAAAGAGGTAGATAAACAAAATGTACAGTTAAACAACATGGAAGCCCATGAATTAGTTAGAAATCATGAATTAGATGTACATCAAACAAATAGTGAAGTTATAAAAATGAATACTGAAAGATATGAAGAAAGAACATACTAAAATGCAATTTTAGTGTATGCAAATTAACAACTCAACTCTGCATATTTTAAAAGGGCATGCATATACTCAAGAATGTAGATCAGCCACATTGTAGTGGCTTTTTTTTTTTTTTTTTTTTTTTTTTGTGAGAGAAGATTGGACATGATGATCAAAACCAACATGTATTTCCAACAGAACAGGAGCAGAACAGGCTTCTGGGATTAACTATAGGGTTATTTGCAGCTTCTGTTGCTTCAATTAGTTCCCTTCTGCTTTAAGCTTTTGATGTCCTTCAAACACCTTTGAAATCAAATCTCTGTATCATATCTCTTGTACGAAATATCTACAATGAAATATCTAGTTTCTCTTTGCCTGACTATGTGCTAACTCATGTAATACTTGATGACATTTATCTTTGATGGCTGAAGGCTATGATTAACTCAATCTTCTAAAGCTGAGAGAAAAAGAAAAATAAAGAAAAATGGGAAAGATAGGCACATGAGGTACAGATAGTGAATAGAAAACAATGTTGATTTAAAATGTATTTGTAAATCAGAATATATTTAAATATCTCTTCACCCAAATTTTCAGTTTGCTAAAATAAACACATATAACTAAATCAAAATAAAACTTTCTGCAGAGCAAAGGATACAATCAACAAAATGTAAAGGTAACCTATGGACTATGAAATAATATAAAAATATTTGCAAACCAGGCACCTGATAAGTGGTTAATATCCAAAATGTACAAAGAACTCTTATAATTCAATAGTAGAAAAACAAATAACCTGATTAAAAATGGGCAAACGATCTGAACAGACATTTCTCCAAAGAACACATAAAAATGGGTAACAGGTATAGAAAATGGTGCTTAACATCACTAATTATCAGGGAAATGCAAATTGAAACCGCTAAATGATCTAAGAACAGTAAGAATGGCTTTAAAAATTAAAAAAAATATATTGGGGAGGCCATAGAGACAAGGGAACTCTTGGATACTTTGGATGGGAATGTGATTGGTACAGTCGATGTGAAAAAATACATTGAGTTTAATAAAGAAATTTTAAAATAAAAATACCATATGACTCCACAACATTTTTTCTGGGTATATACCCCAAAGAGATGAAATCACCATCTTGTAAAAATATCTGCAGTTCCTTGTTTATTGCATCATTATTCACAACCACCAGCGTATGGAAGAAAACTAAATACCTATTGGTAGATGAATGGTTAAAGAATGTGTAATATATCTCCACAATGAAATATTATTCCTCCTCTAAACAAGGAGATCCTCCCATTTGCCACAACATGAGCGTACCTGTAGTACATTATGCTAAGTAAAATAAGTCACACACAGAAAGAAAAATATTGCATGATCTCAATTATCTGTGGAATATATGTGTGTGTATATGTGTGTGTGTCTGTGTGTGTGTGTATGTATATATATGTGTGTGTGTATATATATATATATATGAATTCAAATACACAGAGCTACAGAATGAAGCAGTGGTTACCATGGGTGGAGGTGGGAGAAAAGGAAATAAGGAGATGTAAGTCACAGGATACAAAACAGCAGACACGTAAAATGAACAAGTTTAGATGAGGACTAAAGTTATTGAAATTGTATTGTATTAGAAGTTTCTGTTAAATTAGATTTTAACTGCTTTGGTCACAGAAAAAGTAACTATGTGAGATGACATGTTAATCTGCTTTACAATGGTAACCATTTTGTTGTCTGTATATATCCCATAACCTCATGTTATGAACCTCAAATATACACAATATAATTCATTTTTAAAGAAATTTGAATTTGTCAATAGTTTATTATATCTATCTATCTATCTATCTATTTATCTATCTATCCGTCTATCTATCTATCTACCATCTATCTATCAATCTTCTGGAGTGAAAGAGAAAGGTATACAATAGGTCAGGGAAATGACTGTGGAATATTGTAACAACAGTGGAAGAAGGCAGGTTGCCCCCAGGAAGGGAGTATAGTTTAGGTTGAATCAGCTCCTTTACCCAAGGGAAATTCCTGGAAAGTGGATCAGCCGTCAGGTCTCAGCAGCCAACACTCCTGGCTGCTGGGGAATGAGTAACTCGGTCCTGAAAAAGGAGTCAGAGTAGCACAACGTGGTGGCCACTAAGATGCCAAATTTCTGTCACACAATCCATTACATCAACCCGTATCCCCTCCCTGACCACGTGTGTCAATGCTCAGAATGGATATGCAGCTAGAATGACAACTGGAAGAGCAACACTTCTCCTTACTTCTTTTATCTCCTTAACCACATTTTTATAAAAAAAAAAAAAAAAAATTAAGGTGGGAATGATGTTTCTTATTGGTGGCACTTAAGATAGTTCGAACCATAATCCAATCTTTAATTCTCTTATTCTTCTATTTATTCGATGCAATTTTATTGTCTTATTACTATGTATTTAATAGTTTTTTTAAAAAACTTCATTTTACCCCTTAAGTTCAAAGAATGTATTATTCAGCTAAATATTTTTCCAGTTTTATTTATCTAAATATGCATCTTCATATCAAGATAAAATAAATGTCATATGATGACAGCCTCATGACAGAATTCCAAGAGCTTCCAAGAGGAAATAAAATGCTAGCTACAAAGTATCTTTTTTCTCCACATGTAGTTTGTCTTGCAAGCACAGAGGAGAGAGCTATTTTTCAGAAAGCAATTTGTCAGCAGGGAAGCCAAAACCTTTCCTTCTTTTTTCAATAATTATGAATTATGCTCTTATTCAATGGAATTTTTAAACTCATTAAAAAGTAAACTCCTTTATTGGAGAATCATAAAAGGAGCATTCAAACTTCAGTTATACTAATATTGACAGTCTACTCCATATATCAAAGTATTTGAAATACATGTTAATATCTCCTGACTTTCAAGGTATTTTATGTACCTAGTAGTATAAAGATTTAATATTTTGGAGTTAGGTAGTCCTATGTTCAATCTTAATTGGATGATGTTGAGTAAATTACTTAATCATCTCAATTTTCAGTTTTCTCCTCCATAAAATCAGGGTAAGTATGACAATCTGTGGCATGGAAAGAAATAGATTGATCAAGGCAAAGATTTGTTTGTTTGTAATCCGAGGAAAATGAATTTAAGTATCTGGAACAATTATTTGCATAAATTTCTTAAGCAAAGATACGATTAATAACAGCCTTTGCTTTAGAATTAGAGAGTCATCAAGCCTTCTGTGTTTAAAACTACTAATCTTTGAAATCCTTGGTTTGCAAAGCAGCTACCTGGAGGGCACACCAATCACAGATACCAGTGCCTTGTGACTTTGTCATTCTATGACTGTTTTGGACCACAGTGCTTCTTACCAATGATCAACTGCAAGGACAAAAGAAAACCCTGATCCTGTAAAATTAATCTTTCTTACAGTAAAAGGGCTAAATGTCCATGGACACAGATCTGGACACATACAGGGTCTATCCAATACTGACAATTCTCCCAGAATTTCGTCCCTAGGCTGAGCTCTGTGGAATAACGGACATCCCTAGAGCATTCATTGAAAAGAAGCACAAGTACAGATTTTCCTAGATTGAGCTTGGGTTTGAGAAAGGGCATTGTCCATCTTCAAAGTCAAACAGTGGCTCATTCAGCCACATCACATAATGACATATGATGCCATCACAGATCAGACAATATCATTGAGTGGTCAGTTAAGAACCACCTTTTTCTTTCTTTCTTTAGGAGGGATTGGTAGGGAGGAGGGGGATTTGGGCTTCAGTAGGGAGGGGAGGGTAGGATGATAGAGGAGTAGGGAGGGGGGAGGAAGGCATGAAAAGGAAAGGAAGGATTGGACGGAAGGAAGGTGTAAGGAGGTGAATTAATTCGGATCCTTACGTCTTTCCTTGATCAACTGGATGTAAGGTGAAGTGAATGGAAGGAGTGCAAGGAAGTGCGGTTATTCCTGTTCTTTTTCTTTCTTTTTCCTTTCTTTTCTTTTCTTTCTTTCTCTTTCTCTTTCTTTCTTCTCTCTTTCTCTTTTTCTTTCTTTCTTTCTTTCTTTCTTTCTTTCTTCTTTCTTCTTCTTTCTTTCTTCTTTCTTTCTTTCTTCTTTCTTCTCTCTCTCTCTCTCTCTCTTTCTTTCTTTCTTTCTTTCTTTCTCTCTTTCTCTCTTTCTCTCTTTCTTTCTCTTTCCTTCCTTCCCTCCTTTCTTCCTTCCTCTCTCTCTCTCTTTTTATTTTTTTATTTTTTTTATCTTTTATTATTATTATTATTTTCTTTTTGAGATGGAGTCTTGCTCTGTCGCCCAGGCTGAAGTGCAGTGGTGCGATGTGAGCTCACTGCAAGCTCCGCCTCCCGGGTTCACGCCATTCTCCTGCCTCAGCCTCCTGAGTAGCTGGGACTACAGGCACCCGCCACCACGCCCAGCCTTTTTTTTTTTTTTTGTATTTTTAGTAGACATGGGGTTTCACCGTGTTGGCTAGAATGGTCTCGATTTCCTGACCTCGTCTTTCTGTCTTTCTTTCTATTGTAATAATGTGTGGCACAAAAAAGCAATGAAAGTAATACATATGTTCATTATCACTAGAAAAATAAACTGTTGCAATTATATTTACTCTCTAGAATTACAGAACATGTCATGCTGACTACAGAGGAAATGACTGTATGCAATCCATCACTGTTTCTATTATATGGTTCATTAATTGCCCAAATGCTAGATAACTGCATGTTGTGTGTGTGTGTGTGTGTGTGTGTGTGTGTGTGTATGAAGACATCATCAATGTAGTTTCTTCAAATGATCATTTCTTAAACTTTGCTTTGGGATGTTTACCTAAAATGTCATGATTAAAAAATTATCCGCTGTAAGACAAATATTCTGTAATTTTAAGAAAATCTTATTTATTTATTTATTTATTTTTAAGGCTAGTCAAATGAAGTAGTGGGAGAAAATCTAACTAAAATATGGTTTGTATTGAAATTGTATCAGACTGTTTTGGTGGAGGAGGGCAGGAGTGCAAGGGAAAGGAAGTTGAAAAGCATGGTTCCTGACACTCCAGGGAAACTGTTATCAATGCTGTTATACCTGATACTAATACATTTGCTGTTTTTGAAGCAGTTTTAAACTTATGAGGTCATTGTTCACTGAGCTGGAGATCTTGACACTATGCACATTAATTGTCTAAAAAGGTAAAGCTCAGTGTGAACTAGAGTAGTTGAAGAAACTAAGAAAGAGGTAGAACTTGAACTGGATTTATGATGGATGAGTAGAATTAAATGTGAGAAGAATACAAGTGAAGAAATATATCTGGAAAGAAAAGCATACTCAAAGTCATGGGGTTATAACTTTGTACATATTGTTTAACATCTCTGTTATAGGTTGGTTTCCACTGGGAGCAGACTCCAAGAATGAGACTAGAGCACAGGACATTGGTTAGGGAACGCCCTTGGAAGCAATACTTGCAGAAAGGCAAGGAAAGAAGTAGGAATTTGCAGGGACAGAAATTGAGCTTATGCATTCCAAATTATAAACCCAGCCAAACATATAGGGTGCTTGAACCATCAGAGCTGTCCTAAGTTGGGAGAAAGAGGGTAATATTTTATACACCTATTATGCTCAATCGTTGGATGCTATTGGCCTGTGAAAGGAGATAAGACTTCAGACAAGAAATATTTCTTCATCTAAGGTGCTCTCCAAAGCAGACTAATATTTGAGCGCCACTTCTTTTAGCAGCTTCATTCACATGCAATTTACTACTTTAATCATTCAGTTCAGTGACTTTTAGTCACAGAGTTGTGCAATAATCACCACTGTCTAATTTTAGACTATCTCATCAGCCCCCAACAAAACCCCATAACCATTAGTAATCATCCCCCATTTTTTCTCCCTACCCCAGCTTCTGGCAATCACTGATATACTTTCTGTATATTAATTTGCCTAATCTGGATTTTTCATATTAATTGAATCATACAATATGTGTCTTTTTTTACTGGATTCTTTTCACTCAGCCCAAATATTTTGAGATCCATCCACATTGTATTGTAAATCCATATTTTATTCCTGTTTATGGCTGAATAATATTCCATTGTAGAAGCATACCACATTTTGTTTGTCCATACCTCACTTGCTAGATATATAGGTTGTTTTTATTTTTTAGTTAGTATCGACAATGCTGCTATGAACATTTGTGTAAAAGCTTTGTGTGGACATGTGATTTTTATTTGTCTTTCATATATACCAGTAAGTGGAATTGCTAAGTCATATGAAAACTCTGTGTTTACCATTTTAAGGAACTACAAAACTGTTTTTCAAATTGCACAAATTTTATTCCTCCTAGCAATAAAGGGAGCTCAATCTATTTTTGAATAATATTCTTCAAATTTTCCTTCTAACATAAAGATGACTTAAGCACAATATGGTAATTTTAAGGCACTTAAGCATATAATGGAACTAGTTACATTATATATTGGATTTGCAAAGCAAAAAATTAAAAATTAGTGAAAATGTGTCATCAAGATATATGATACTGGTGATTATTTTACATAAAATTGGTAAATATTTTGAAAATTGATTTTCAAGTGAACATATGATATTGAAAAGTTACCAGCAAATTATACTGATGTAAATGTAGCATTTTGTAAAGATAAACTAGAAACAAGTGGAAGCTGAATTCAGTCCCCCTTTAAAACAATGGAGTTTTTATTTTTATTTTTTTTTACTCTGTAAGTAATTATAACAGTTATTTCACAATACTTTGTACTGAGGAAAAAATAATGCTAGTGACTTTGAGGGGCAGAGAGAAACAGCATAGGATTCTGACCGATGATGCATTTTTATACTTTCCTGGCAAATGGAACAGACACCCAACATGGCTGACACATGAAAAGCAGGTTACCTGAGATTTTGAAGACAGTGGTCAAGTGAGCCACACCCTGTTCCAAATAGTGATGTTGCCTGGCCTTTTTTGCCAGCTGACCATATGGTGCTTTGATTGCCAGATCCTTGAATCTTATGAAATTCAGTAGAAAGGAATGCTTGTAACAAAGACAACATTCTAAGATACAAAACTTCAGGGAAGAAGGTAAAAAAGAAGGGACTTTAATAAGATGAGGTAAAATAATAAAGATGCCAAAGACAGAAAAGGTCAAATGTGCCAAAGTTAACTGAAGCAGCAGTCACTGTAAAGAAAAAGCCTTTCCTATTTTCAGGTTTCAGTCAGCAATTCTGAAATAGCACACTGGGCATTGATGTGTCAATACTGCATATATGTGCCAAATATGGAAAGGATGTTTCTTCTGCCCATTCACATCATTGTGACATTCCAAACTGTCATTTGAAAAACACAGTCTTTTATTCTTTATGAAAGAGAATGGTTATGAACCATTTACTTGATGAATATTTGGAGAACATAGGGCTTGTTTTTATTTATTAAAGCTCTTTAAAATTAAACTTTCAGTTACAAGTAATATTTTTAGAGAGGATTTTGGAATAACTTGGCTTGATTAAACTGGAAACTATTTCCTGAAAAATATCAGAAAAATTTAATAACTAGACTTATATTAAATGTTGGGTGAATTTTAGACAGTGTGATCAAATCAAGAGCACCGATTTCATTTAAAAAATATCATAACACGTTCTTATCTCCCTTGCAATAGGCTCAGATAAGTCATTATTTTAAGAATGTTCACATGAAAATACATAGCTCCACATCTGTAAATTTTATTGGCCATGATTTATATATTCCTTTTTATCAGCATTGCTGGAAGTACATTGAGTTTAAACGACTTAATGGGCCTGTACCAAGATTCAGCATTTGCCCATATTATAAACTGGTACTCTTTTTGGTCTATGGGGCAGCATTATTACATGTCATTCTTTTTTCTTTTTCTGATTGGTCATGCTCCTCTTCTTTCATTTATACTCAGAGACAATGCCATTTCTTCATTTACCTCTGTACAATCCTGCTCTCAGACTTCATTTGCAGTGAAGCATCATTTTAAAAATAACCTTCCTTCTGTTTTAATTTAATACTAATACTACTAATAAGAATATCTATTGTTTTCAGCACTGAAAACATCCCAAGTATGTGTCAAAAACATGCATACATTATTCTTCACAAAACTTCCAGCTGACAAATGCAGAAAATGCAGAGAAACTAGTCATTTTTTAATAATAATAGATAACTTATAACATGTAAGGGGAACATTTGTATGCGAGTCCATTTTATGTTGAGACAACTTCTTTCTTTCTTCTTACATTATCCTGATTGAATCAAAGCAATTGATTTCCAACAAAGAAGAAGATAAACTTTTAGGCAGCCCTCCCTAAAATTTCCTCAAACTAGAGGATTGATGGAGGCCAATAGACTAAGTGACTAAAAATTCTAAGGTTATAAATCAAGTTATAAGTTTGTAAGTCAAGAAGGTTTTGGACAATCCTATATTCATCTTTCATATCTTCCCCATCTCTCCCTCCTTGTGGTTACTCCCCCACCATAAGTAGCCTCCTATAGATGCACAGGGACTCCCTGACTTCAGTTCTATCTCTATCATTCCCTTTCTTATAAGTAATGACCCTTTGGCTCTTCTGGTGGTTTGGGGGTCCTAACATAGTCAGCCCTCGGCTGTAAAGACATGTGGGAACAGCCTGTACCTTCCCTGAACATAGGCTTGGAGGCATTTGATAGGAATACTGGAGTTCTCCATGCTTGGGTGCTTGGAGTGGTACAGACGGGATTGTGTTGCAACCCATTGGATGCAACCCTCTGGCTCTTGTAAATGCCTCCTCCTATAAGGAGTGGCATAGTTTGAGAAAGGCCTGAGCAGGGTCTTTGAATGAATGGACCCCAGAGAATGTCACCTCTTCCTCGGCTCTCACGGCTGTGTAAGAAATCACCCAATTCTGGGACATGTTTTAAGAAATAATTCCACATTTCTCAGAGCCCCTAAAATCCCCAATTCAATCCATGCATGGGCCTATTCTAATCTAAGCAATGCAGTCATAAGGATTTTCACCCTCGATCAATAATAAAAAACACTCATCCTGTAATTGAAGCATTTTATTTATTTTATATTTCTTGAAATAATAATGAAACAAGATTATGGAAAAGTTTTCACCACATTGAAGGAAGTTTGAGAAAGCTAAATTATGCACCTAACTGAGGTGGCTATTGGTGATACTAACATTTTAAGATGACCCAAAAAACTTGGTTTATTTTCTAATTCTTTTCATGGCTGAAAAATATATATATATATACAAACCTAAAACCAAACCAATGCAAACAAACGTTCAGGATTCCTTGATTTTTAGAGTAAGCTGAAATCAATGGAAGACAGATGAGTGATAAGCTCTTAAGACAAGATGCTAATATTACATTCTCCTCAGGTATAGAAGGTGAGAGCCAGGCACACCTAACACATATGTCAACAGTGAAGCAATTCAGATTTTTCTATCCCTACAGCAGTTCTGAGACAATGATATATGAAAATGTATTGACTTGAAAGAAGAAATTAATTAAAAATGAGAAATTCATAAACGTGGAGGTTGAAGAATTCTCCAGGGTCACTGCCTTCCTGCAAAATAAAGTTTCTATGGGTTCTCTTTCTGAGTGATACTCCCTCTCTGCCAACTGAGTGTGACTGAAATGAATGTCCCAGACAGGTTTGTGGCTTGAATTTTCTTCACTACCTGTTCAGATAATCAGTCAGAAAACAGTGTGAACGCCATTGCCTATGTCAATTAAATTAGGTTAATAGTGTAACAGCAGTGGGAAAAAAAAGTTCAGGCAGTTAGGAAAAAGCCCAAGACGCTAGACCACCTTATGTTATGAGCCAACAATTCACTACACAATTTCTAAAGAGAGTAAGCTCACAAACTGTTAAATACTGTTTTCCTTTGGGTAAAATTTTAATTAAAAAAGCAGCATGGATGCAGATTTCAGATCGTCACTATTCAAATAGCTGAGAAAGCTGTTTGAATTTTAAAAACTCATAGTATATCATTTAAAAATATTTTTTGCATGTATTTAAATATGATTTTATCAAAGTTTTTAAGATCACAGTAGAACAATGGAAACCCAGGATAAGGTTCATCTTTGTGTGATACTGTGAGGAGTTTTAGACGTTTTATCTCCTTAGGTTTTGGTGAATCCTATGATTTCCTGAGAAAATCATAATGATAAGTAATTTTCAGAATTGTTTTAAAATAACCTGTTCAAATGTCTTGTTTCTTTGGATAGCAATTATTGAGTAAAAAAAATGACTGATAATAAATCAAATAGTTTCAAGCAGATGTTAAGAATTAGCTAAATGTATAACTGATACTAGGAAAAGGAACCAAAAGCTAAAAGCAAAATAAGGTAAGAAAAATTGACTAATTGAAGTGCTTTCTTTGTTGCAGAGATTATATGCTATGGCATTACTCATTTTTAAAAAGGGAAGTTAGAAATTGGCTCTTGTTCAATGATAAATAAACTTCTAGACAGTTTTTTAAAATAAGAAACTTCATAAGTACTTAGATTTCACGTGTATAATTCAATTTTGTTTTAATTTTGCATAGTTTATTTTAGACTTCTATACTATTTCTAGAAATAAACCATATACTGGTTGATAAACATAAGCTTTATTTTGCTATTTCCAGAAGTTTTACTATTATGCCCAGAGCAAAATTTATCATTTCAAAAATTGTAGTACATAAGCATTGAATTCAGTGTATACATTATAGAGCTTTCCTTGTTATTCCTTTGATATTGTTGCTAACAAAAGCATTTTCCACAATGGAAAGTGTAGGTAGTCAAGAATTTATTTATATGAATTATACACATACATAAAGTAGGCATACAGATTTATGCTTTGTGTGACCCTTTTAACTCTCTGTACTTGCTGTTAAGTTGTATATTTTTCCATGGGAGCACGTAACTCATGAGAAAATGAGTAACATTGAAAACTCAGTTAAGTCTCAAAAATAGGCATTAGTTCTCAGACATGACTCTCCTTTTGGGAAATCAAAGATTTTATTGCTGGATAAATTAATGTTTCAAATGTATGAATACAGATGCTGTTTGCAAATTTGTCACAATCTGTCTCCCGGCAGAAGAATTTATACTGTATACAGTAATAGAAAACAGAAAACTGCATATTTCACTAAATTGCAACTGTGTGTGGAAGATTTATGTGATTATTTTTTGTCAGTGAAACATGTAGTGAAACACTCATGTATTTCACTAGAGTATTGTAAACAGACTGCATATATTTATTTTAAAACTTATTCTACATTTATTTCACAAAATATAATGCACTTATTGCATTAAAAAGAACCATATTAAATCTGTTCAGACTAATTTCTTTATTTCAAAAACCAGTTTATATTTTAAATATTGAACAGGATTTTGACATTCAACTTTAGAAGAGTAACATGTATGTTTTTCCATCCAGACACTTTCTTGGACCTTGAAACTGTGCCAACACCCCAAAGAATCAATTGTAAACATATACAATCAACCATGAATTTTATTATTATTGGCAACTAAACTTAAGCATAATAGTCCCACGGCAAATATTATATAGAAAGGGAATTCTCTAATTGATCATGTCATTGTGTGTACACATATGTGCATATGAAACTTTCACACAATTTTGTGTAAATTGCTTACATCTTGTGTTATTAATGAATGGAAAAAGCTTAATATTATAAAATATGTCTCATGGTACTAGGACAATTTAAAAATCTTCCTTTTGTCTGGAAACCATCATTCTCCAGCAAACCATCACAAGAACAGAAAACCAAATACCGCATGTTCTCACTCATAGGTGGGAATTGAACAATGAGATCACTTGGACACAGGAAGGGGAGCATCACACACCAGGTCCTGTTGTGGGGAGGGGGTAGCGGGGAGGGAGAGCATTAGGAGATATACCTAACGTAAATGACGAGTTAACGGGTGCAGCACACCAACATGGCACATGTATACATATGTAACAAACCTGCATGTTGTGCACATGTACACTAGAACTTAAAGTATAATAAAAATTAAAAAAAAAACATCTTCCTTTTGTTTATATTCCAAGCTGGAGAGAGTAGTCCTTTTTCAAAGAAGTTTGGAAAACAGGCTTCTTCCAATTTCTCGTAATACTAAACTAAACATAAAACACCAACCCTATGATGCCCTAATACCCTAGAGGAATGGAACATTACAGTTAGAGAATACATACAAAGTAATTTCTGGGGTTTCTTTTTTTTTAATTGGCCAGAATTTGTATGTTAAATCAAATTGAAGCCAAGGATTCAAAAGATTAATTACTAATTTGTAGTTTGAGAGGAAACTTTCTGGAAAAGCTGGAAGAATAAATTGAGTCATAATTATTTCATGCTCCAATATCTAACAAAATAAATTAAAAATATTAGCAAAGAGAGAGAAAAAACCACCAGCATCCTTCAGTTAATGAATGCTGCAATTCCACACGATGAAGCATCAAAGGAAATAGCAAAATAAATAGAAGATTCTTGTTTGTAAAGGCAAGGCTCAGTTTTCAGCCTAATCCCCATTCTCTAGAAGAGGGAGTAGAGAGTCAAAATCCTGAGAGATTTCATTTATGCCCCTAATTTAGAAAGAAGTGCATAATTAGAGTTTCTCATCTTTATTTTCTTCTGTAATCTTGAGGGAAGAGGGAAGGATCAGGCAGGAGAAGGGACTCATGAAACAGACAATGTGGCCAACCTAGTTTTATATCCACTATCGAATGCATAAGATAGAGAATATCACAATAAAGTGATAAAAAAAATTCATAATTCTAAATATCTGCTTATGGAAATAAGATACTAGCTATACAAGTGTAATGAGTCATATTAGATGATTAACATAATATCAAAAGAAGAGGAATCCCAGGCCTACAAAACAGGCTCTAATGAAGTCTGTTAAAAAAAAAAGTACCTTAGGTAGAGAAATTGGTCTCAGAAAGATCAACAACATAGAGTCTGATAAACGTATCTTCTCATTTTAAGATGCAAGAATACAACTATAGGAAAATGCAAAGAAAAAGAAAGTAAAATTAGCAAAACCAGATGAAGATTTAAAAGGAAAATGAAGACGAGGAAAAGGGAGAAAGACAGAAGAAAAGAATGGAAAGAAAATATAGAAGAAAAGTGACATTGTTAAGATAACAGAATAGGAAGCACTGGAACCTTCCATTTCACTACAAATACACTGATTCAAGAATTACTTGCAGAAAAATTCCCTTTGTGAAAAATCCAGGAACAAATTGTACAAATTGAGAGGCTCAATTTGTACCTAAGCCACTTTTTGTAGCCAGAAAAGAGTCCTTCTTAGAATCCTGGCGTTCTTCTTTCTTTTCTGATATTTTGTTGAATATCTGGTATGATTCATTCTACTGGTGTGGCTTGTATCTTATTTCCATAAGAGAGTAATTAGAATTATGAAGGTGAAACCACATTCATCCAAGCCAGTGGACAGATCTGTCACACATTCACACTGGAATCCTTACCCTTAGCACAGGCCGCACTATCAAGAAGAGACCCCGAGGTCAACGCTTATCTCAGGACTAAGAGAAAGTTTGTCTATGTGTTTAATATCCAACTTTTCTTTGTGAGTTTTCCAGAGAACTGACTTCTGTACTGCCAAGCTTGCAGCCCTGACAGGATTAGAACAATCTAGCCACTTGGGGGATAAACAAAGACAGAATATTGACATAGAAGTCGTCATAGCTCTTCTCCCTAGCTCAGCACAGAGCAAGTAGAGAAAATGTTCCCAGCTCCCAGCTTCTCTTTCAGAGGGAAATAGTTGATCAATGAATCCAATGCCACATTTTGGAGGGCTGCCCCCAAAACTATTTTTTGTCTTGCTTGTCTTGGGGCACTGACAAAATCAGACACAATCTACCCATCTGGGGGCTACTGAAACACAGATTAAGGTTTGGACTGGTAGTCACCATAGCCTCTCTCCAGATTCGCACAGAGAGCATGATTAAAAATAAACCAAGTTTCTAGGTTCTCCTTGGGGAAAGAAAGAATTAAATGAAACATCGCATGATCCAATATTTTGGGGGAGGGAACCTGAGGAACTTGCTTCAGTCTTACTTGTCTTACTTCAGTGCATTGATATGACCTGGAAAACTAGAAGACATCCTGGGGGTTACAATGAGCAAGAAAGAAGCTTGGAGCAGTACAAAGGTTTGAAAAGATCCCAGAATCTCTGGGTAAGCTGATTGATTGTAGTCTTCTTCTATATGAGGCCAGTCTTAAAAGACTGGGAATGGAGGCTGTTTTGTCTAATGCACAGACACAAGTATAGAAATTCAAGAAATATGAAGAAACAAGAGAACGTGCTCCAAACAAAGGAATAAAATAAAACTCTAGAAACTGACCCTAATGAAATAGAGATAAATGCTTTACCTGAGAAAGTGTTAGAAACAACCTTCATAAAGATATTCACTGAGGTCAAGAGAATAATGCATGGACAATGTGAAAATTTCAACAGAGATGGAAAATAATTATAAAAAACAAAGAGAAATCATGGTGCTTAAGAATACATTAACTGAATTAAACATTTTGTAAAACAGATTCAACAGACTAGATCAAGCAAAATAATGAACTAGCAAGACTGGAGATGAGTCACTGAAAATAATTCAGTCAGAAGAGAAAAACATTAATCTATGTGACACCATAAAGTTGACCAATACATGCACTATGAGAATCTAAGAAAAAGAGAAAGACAAGGAGCAAAGATCTTACTTAGAAAAAGAGAGAGAGAGAGAGAGACTTAAAATTATCCAATTCGAACTGCTTAGAAAAATAAACCACACCTGTCAAATAGAAATACTAAACCCAACAAAATTATCTTTCACAAATAAAACAGACATTGTATTATCCAGACAAAGAAAAACTGAAGAAAGTCATCATCACTAGAACTGCTTTACAAGGTTTGTTACAGGGAGTCTTCAACATGAAATGAAAGAACACTAAACAGGAACAGGATAGCAAGCAAAATGATAAAAGAAGATGTAAAGGTAAATATGTAGCCAAATACAGAATGATGTAATGTTGGTGAATAAATCACTTTTAACTCTAGTGTAAAATTTAAAATACAAAAAAAATTTAAAATTATAACTTAAAATTATGTTAATAGATACACAATATAAATAAATGTAAACTGAGAGAGTAATTAATAACATAAAGTGCAGAGGGAGAGAAACAAAAGTGTGGAGTTTTTTTTATTTGATTAAATTTAAATTGTTGTAAGCTTAAAATTGACTGTCATAAATATAAGCTATTTCATGCAAACCTCATGGTACCCATGAAGAGAATACCTATAGAAGTTACACACAAAAAGGAGAAATGAATCAAAGCATAGCAATATAAAAAGTCAATAAAATACTATGGAAGATAGCAAGAAAAAATGATGGACAGACTAACAGAAAACAATAAACAAAATAAGAACAGTAAATCCTTCTGTATCAATAATTACTTTAAATATAAGTGGATGAAACTCCCCAATCTAAAGACCTAAAATGCATGAATGGGTAAAAATAAAAGATACACCTATATACTTTCCTCAAGAACTCAGTTTAGATTTATGTATACACATAGAATGAATGTGAAGAGAGAGAAAAAGATATTTCATGAAAATAGAAAGTGAGCAAGAATGTCTATACTTATATCAGACATAATAGACTTTAAATCAAAATCTATCAGAAGCGACAAAGACATCATATAATGATAAGAGGGTCAATCCACTAAGAAGATATAATAATTTAAATTATATGTGTACCCAACAACAAAGCCCAAATTATATAAAACAAACACTGACAGAACTGAATTGAAAAATAGACAACCATACAATAATAATAGGGAACTATAATACCCCACTTTTGATAAAGAATAGGATGTCCAGACAGAAAATCAACAAGTAAACAGAGTGGTTGAAGAATAGTGTAAAAATTGAACTTGATAGATATACAGAGAACATTCCACCCCAAACCATAACAATCTACATTTTTTTTTTAAGTAAGCACATAAAATTCTCCAGGATAGGTCACATCTTAAGTTACAAAATAAGGCAAAGCAAATTTAAAAAGATAGAAATTATATCAAGTGTGTTTTCTGACCAAAATAAAATAAAATGAAAACTCAGTAGCAGAAGGAAGAGGGGAGAATTCACAAAAAAGTGAAAATTAAATGACACAGTCTTGAACAGTCAATGCAAAGAAGAAAACAAAGGCAAGTTAGAAAATATCTTGAGACAAATACAAAGAAAATTCACTACACCAAAATTTATGGGGTACAGCAAAAGCGGTACTAACAGGGCAGTGTGTAGTGATAAATGACTACATTGAAAAAGATGAAAGACCTAAAATAAACAACCGAATATTAAATCTCAAGAAAGTAGAAATAAAGAACAAATTAAGCCCAGAGATAGCAGAAAAAAAAAAAGAAAATAAAGTTTAGAACAGAACAAATCGACTACAGAAAAACAATAGTAAAA
This sequence comes from Rhinopithecus roxellana, assembly GCF_007565055.1. Classification (NCBI taxonomy): domain Eukaryota; kingdom Metazoa; phylum Chordata; class Mammalia; order Primates; family Cercopithecidae; genus Rhinopithecus; species Rhinopithecus roxellana. Next base: position 73,844,604 of record NC_044566.1, on the reverse strand, counting down.
AAAAAAAAAAATCAACAAAACTAAACTTTTTTTAGTGATAAACAAAATGGACAAACCTTTAGCTAGGCCTACTAAAAAAGAAGTAAAAAGATACAAATAACATCAGAAATGAAGAGGAGACATGACAATTTATACCATAGAAATAAACAGATCATAAGATATTACTATGAATAATTATATGCCAACAAACCAGATAGACTAAAATAAGTGGAACCATTTTTAGAAACTACAAGCTTGCCAAACTGAATCATGAAGAAGGAGAAAGTCTGAACGGACCTATAACTATTATGGAGATTGAATCAGTAATCAAAAACTCCCCCAAAAAGTAGAGCCCTGGACCAGATGAGTTCACTGTTTAATTCTACCAAATATTTGAAGAAGAATTAATGGCAACCATTCCTAAACTCTTCCAACTTACAGTAAGGAACATTTTCAAACTCATTTTAGGAGGTCCAGCTTATCTTGATAATAAAGCCAAACAAAGGCACAACAAGAACAAAAAGCTGCATTCTCATATTCCTCAGAATATAGGTGCAAAATTCCTCAACAAAACACTAGCAAGTCAAATTCAATAGCATATTAAAAGCATTATATATCATGGTCAACCACGATTCATCCCTTGGGCAAAAAGATGATTTAATATACAAAAATTAATTAATATAATATGTCTTATTAACAGAATAAAGGATAGAAATCACATGATCACTCAATAGATACCCAAAAAAGCATTTGACAAAATTCATCACTATTTTGTGCTAAAAATACTCAACAAATTAGGTATAGCAGGAAAGTATTTCAACATAGTAAAGGTCATATATAAAAATCCCACAGTTAATATTATACTCAATGGCAAAAAGAGAAGCTTTTTCACTAAGACCAGGAAGAAGGCAAGGATGTCCACTCTTACCACATCTATTCAGTATAGTACTGAAAGTCTTAGCCAAAACAATTAGGCAAGAAAAAGAAATAAAACACATCCAAATTGGAAAGAAAGAAGTGAAATTGCCTCTATTTGTAGGTGGCATGGCCTTATATGTAGAAATCCCTAAATACTCCATAAAAATATTAGAACTAATTAAAAACTTAAGTAAAGTTGCAAGATGCAAAATCAACATATAAAACTCCATTACATTTCTATACACTAACAACAAATTATCTGCAAAGGGAATTAGGAAAATAAGTCCACTTTCAATAGCACTAAAAATGTATTTTGTTTGTCAGTATTCTCTCCCATTTTTAAGGTTGTCTGTTTACTCTGTTGATGGTTTATTTTGCTGTGCATAGTTCTTTAATTTAATTAGGTCCTACTTGTTAAATTTTGGTTTTGCTGCAATTGCTTTTGTAGATTTAGCCAAAAGTTATTTGCCAGGGTTGACATTGAGAAAATTATCTTATAGGCTTTCTTCTAGGATTTTTATAGTTTGAGGTCTTACATTTAAATATTTAGTCCATCTTGAGTTAATGTTTATATATGATGAAAGGTAGAGATTCAGTTTTATTCTTCTGCTTATGGATAGCCAGTTATTCCAGTCCCACTTGTTGAACAAGGACTCCTTTCCCCATTGCTTATTTTTGTTGACTTAATTGAAGATCAGATGGTCAGAAATGTGTGACTTTATTTCTAGATTTTCTATTCTGTTTCATTGGTCTATGTGCCTGTTTTTGTACCAGAACCATGCTGTTTGGGTTACTGTGGCCTTATAATATAGTTTCAAATAGAGTAGTGTGATGTCTTTTTTGGTTCCATATGAATTTTAAAATCATTTTTTCTAATTGTATGAAAAATGACCTTGGTAATTTTATAGAAATGTCATTGAATCTGTTAACTGCTTTGTATAGTATGACCATTAAAAAAAATTAATTCTTTCTATCCATGAGCATGGAATGTTTATTTCTGTTTATTTGTGTCAAGTCTAATTTTTTTCAGTAATGTTTTTCAGTATTCCCTGAAAATTAAACAGAGGAGATCTTTTACCTCCTTAGCTGTATTACTAGGAATTTTATTTGTTTAATGACTATTCTAAATAGAACTGTGCTCTTGATTTGACCCTAAGCTTGAACATTTTTGGTATATTAAAACGTTACTAAATTTTATACATTGATTTTGTATCCTGAGACTTTATGGAAGTTGTTTATCAGTTCTAGGAGCCTTTTTGGGGAGTCTTTAGGGTTTTTTACTTGTAGAATCATAATGTCAGTGAAGAGAGATAGTTTGATTTCTTCTTCTTCTTCTTCTTCTTCTTCTTCTTCTTCTTCTTCTTCTTCTTCTTCTTCTTCTTCTTCTTCTTCTTCTTTTCTTTTTTTTTATCATTTGGAATCATTTTATTTCTTTCTCTTGCCTCACTGCCCTGTCTAGGACATCAGGTACTACGTTGAATAGGAGTCATGAGAGTAGGCATCCTTGCCTTGTTTCAGTTGTCCAGAAATTATAGACTCTATAAGGAACTAAAACAAATCAACAAGTAAAAACAAATAACCCCATTAAGAAATGGCCAAAGAACATGAACAAACACTTCCCAAAAGAAGATTTACAAATGGTCAACAAACATGAAAAAATGCTCAACATCACTAATCATCAGAAAAATGCAAATCAAAACCACAGTGAGACACCAGTCACACTAGTTAGATGGTGATTGTTAAAAAGTCAGAAAAATATCAGATTCTGGTGAGGTTGCAGAGAAAAGGTGATGCTTATACATCACTGGTTGGAATGTAAATTATTTCAGTCACTGTAGAAAGCAGTCTGGACATTTCCCAAAGAACTTAAAACAGAGCTTCTATTTGACCCAGCAAATCCCATTACTAGATATACCTATATAACATACAAATGTACTCTCTGAATCTAAAATAGAAGTATAATTTATTTAAAAATTTAAAAATAAAAAATAAAATATTTAGGAGTAAATAACCAAATCAGAGAGACTTGTAAATGGAAACCTATAAACTATTGATATAAGAAATTTTAAAACAAACAAAAAATTTGATAGACTGCCTATGTCCATGGATTGGAAGACCTAATACTGTCAAAATGCCCACACACTCCAAAGCAATCTACAAATTCAATGCAATTGCTATAGAAATCTCCTTAGCATTTTCATACCAAAATAGAAAAAAAATCTGGAATTCATATACAATCGCAAAAGAACTTGAATATCTAAAACTATCTTGAGGAAAAAAAAAAATCAAGGCTTGAAGCATCATATTTTCTGGTTTTAAAATATATTTCAAAGATACGGTAATTAAAATTATGGTACTGACATAAAATTACAGTACTTACATTGGTTTATAACAATGAAGACAGAATACAGAGCCCAGAAATAACTCTACACATATTCATTTAATTGATCTTTGTCAGGATACTGGAAATATATAATGGAAAAAAAAAATCCTTTCAATAAATGATGCTGGAAAACTCCTATATCCAGGCAAATTAATGACATTTGATCCTCATCTTACAACATATGCAAAAATCAACTCAAAATATATTAAATACATGAATCTAAGGCCTGGAAAAGTGAAATTTCTGGAAGAAAATTTAGGGGAAAATCTTCATGACATGATTTTGGCAATGATTTCATCGATGTGACACCAAAAGCAGAGACAACAAATACAAAAATTGATAAGTGGGACTACAGCAAACAAAATGCTTCTTCACATCAAATAAATAATCAATGAAATGAAATGACAAGCTAAAGAATGGAAGAAAATATTTACAAACCACATATGTGATAAGGAAATAATATTCAAAATTGCTAAGGAATTATTGAAATCAGTAACCCCAAAAAACTAATAACTCAATTGGAATACTATGCAGCCATAAAAAAGGATGAGTTTGCGTCCTTTGTAGGGACATGGATGCAGCTGGAAACCACCATTCTTAGCAAACTATCACAAGGAGAGAAAACCAAACACCGCATGTTCTCACTCATAGGTGGGAACTGAACAATGAGATCACTTGGATTCGGGAAGGGGAACATCACACACCTGGGCCTATCATGGGGAGGGGAGATGGGGGAGGGATTGCATTGGGAGTTATACCTGATATAAATGATGAATTGCTGGGTGCTGATGAGTTGATGGGTGCAGCACACCAACATGGCACAAGTATACATATGTAACAAACCTGCACATTGTGCACATGTACCCTAGAACTTAATGCATAAAAAAAAAAAAAATGGCTAAAGGCTTGAATAGACATTTCTCCAAAGAAAATATAAAACAGGCTAAATAAACCTAACAAAATTTTTGATCAAGACTGGCTATTGTGATCAAATATCACCTAGGGGAGGATGCAAGATGAGGAATTTGACTAGATGCAGAAGGTGATCAGATAATGAGGATGGGAGATTCTTGCTAAACTGGCTTAGCAAGGTTCTTTGCTAAAATTGTATTTTAAAATGCAGTTCACAGATAGGTATAGGATAAGGTTAACGTTAAGGACTCTGATCAAAATTTGGTCAAGCCAACAACCTTTGTCAATGGCAAGCCATATATGACAAGATGTTCAATGTCATTAATCATCAAAGACATGCAAATTAATAGAGCAATGATTTGCACTCCTGTAAGGACGGCTATTATATATTATATATTATAATATATAATATTAATATAATATATAATATACAATATACAGTATTATATTCATATATTATATATTATAATATACAATACATATAATTTTTATAAACCAGTTAGGTGTTACCAAGGATGTGGAGAAACTGGAACCCTTGTACACTGTTGGGAATGCAAAATAGTGCAGCTGCTATGGAAGAAAGCATAGAGGTTTCTCCCCAAATAAAAATCTTCTATATCATCCTGCAATCCTGCTTCTGGGTATATATTCAAAAGTATTGAAATCGGGACCTTAAAAATATGTTAGCACTTCTATGTTCATTGCAGCACTATCACAATAGCCAAGATGTGAAAAAACCTAAAATATCTACAGATGGATGAATAAAGAAAATTTGGTACACACATATAGTGGAGTATTATTCAGTCTGAATAAACGAGGACATCTTGCAATATGCAACGACATGAATAAACCTTCAGGACATGATGGTAAGTGAAATAAGCCAATCATAGAGGGAAACTGCTGCATGATTCCACTTATATGAAACATCTAAAACGTGAAATTCATAGAATGAGTGCAGTGGTGGTCGCTAGGGGCTGGGGGAGGGAAAACATTGGAAATTATTAATCGATGTGCATCAAGTTTAAGTTAAGCAAATGATAAGTTCTGGATCTTCTGTAAAACATTGTCACAATTATTAATAATACTGAATTATATATTAAAATTTTATTGACAGGGTAAATTTCATGTAAAATATCCTTACCCCAAAAAAGGAAATTAGGAAAAAAAAAAAAAAAAGCTGACTTTATAATGCACAAAGAATATATAGAAAATCAGAACGTCCAAAGAAAGTTTTAGTCAAACTTAGCTGAAACATCTAATCTCAAAGTTCTCTTTAGCTGTTTCTTACATTTTTCCTGTCAGTTCAGTGTGTATTAATTGATCACTTATTAGGGCTGAATAGAGAGATGATAGTTAATAAGATTACATAATATACTGGAGAAGACGGAGTCAATATCAACACTAATTTTCAGTTACTGAGCACTTATTACACCAGGAGAGCACTATTATAAGTGTTCAGGATCTCATTTCATTCTTACTATAATGTATTGAGGTAGGTACTACTAGCTCTGTTTTACAAATGAAAAAAGGAAGCGTTGGAGAACTTAGGTCCCTATAAGCAAGTGCTAGAACTGTAATTCAACCTCAGTCAGAGTTTACAAATTGGATTTATGACCACTACATCATAGGAGCTATGGGGAAAATGCAGTAATTCTTTCTTTACCATGTTTATCTCATGCTGTCAATACGGCATAATGGCAGTTTCTGGGGACCCAGCCACCTAGATATCTGAGCTGAACTCTTATATTACTTCAGGGGATGTTAAATTAAAACAGAATTTGAAGGTCTCCCCACTAGGAAATGAGAGTGGGAGGGCAGGGGAAATATCAAAGTTTTTATCATGTATTTACAAGTTTCAGGGGAGATGCACTCAGGAGTCACAGAGGCAAAGAAATATTTACTGTATAAACAGAAAAACAAGGCAATAAGGAAAGCCTTCTCAGCAGTCTGGGGTACTCTGAGACCCAACAATATTTATGACTTTGAGGCTTCCTCTGGCTGCATCACCAATTTTCTCGACCAAGTGGACCAAATAGACATCTACAGAACTCTCCACCCCAAATCAACAGATATACATTCTTCTCAGTGTCCCATGGCACTTATTCTCAAATCGACCACATAATTGGAAATAAAACACTCCTTAGCAAATGCAAAAGAACTGAAATCATAGCAAACAGTCTGTCAGACCACGGTGCAAGCAAACTAGAACTCAGGATTAAGAAACTCACTCAAAACCACACAATTACTTGGAAATGAAACAATCTGTTCCTGAATGACTCCTGAAAAATAATGAAATTAAGGCAGAAATAAAGAAGTTCTTTGAAAACAAGAGAACAAAAAGACAACATACCAGAATCGCTGGGACACAGCTAAATCAGTGTTTAGATGGAAATTTATAGCACTAAATGCCCCAGGAAAGCTAGAAAGATCTCAGATCGACACCCTAACATCACACTTACAGAGCGAGAGAGGCAAGAGCAAATGAATCCAAAAGCTAACAGGAGACAAGAAATAACTAAAATCGGAGCAGAAATGAAGGAGATACAGATACGAAAAACCCTCCAAAACAATTAGTGAATCCAGCAGCTGTTTCTTTTTTCTTTCTCTTTTTTATTTTTATTTTTTTGGAAAAAATAACAAAATGAATAGACCACTAGCTAGACTAATAGCAAAGAAAACAGAGATGAATCAAATAGACACAATAAAAACTGATAAAGGGGATATCACCACTGACCCCACAGAATACAAACTACCATTAGAGAACACTGTAAGCACCTCTACACAAATAAACTAGAAAATCTTGAAGAAGTGGATAAATTCCTAGACACAGATACCCTCCCAAGACTAAACCAGGAAGAACTCGAATCTCTGAATAGACCAATAATAAGTTCTGAAATTGAGGCAGCAATTAATAGCCTACCAACCAAAAAAAAGCCCAGGACCAGATGGATTCACAGACGCATTCTACCAGAGGTACAAAGGGGCACCATTCCTCCTGAAACTAATCCAAACAACTGCAAAGGAGGAACTCTTCCCCATTTTTATTTTTTAAAACATCTTTGCATGCCTATTTATCTATTCAAATAGTTCACAAACATATTGGTTTCAGGAATTCTTTCTACTTTTAAAAATTATCAAGTGCTCCAGAGCTTTTGTTTACATGGTTTGTAACTGTAGATTTTTATTGTATTAGAAATTTCAACAGTTTTAGAATTATATTGACTCTATCTTATCTATGTAAAATTAAAACCCATTATAGATCAACACATCATATTTTATTTTAAAAAACTATATTTTCCAACATAAATATTAAGTTAGAAAGGTGGCATTGATTTACCTTTTTATGATTCTCTGGAATGTCTGAATTAATAACAACAGCTTCTGCAATCCATCTATTGCAATCTATATCTGCATCTGAAATAGCTGAAGAAAATCCAGCTTCCTACAGATCTGCAGTTGGAAAAGAGAAGAAAATAAATATGTCTCATACTAAACTATAACTCGATGAGAGGAAGTTTCTTAAAGTCTAGTTGCAATGTGGAATTATATCAATGAATTCTTCATACTCTGATATTAAAATCTACCATTCTATTTTGCACTTTGAATAGCTGTTTAGCCATGCATGATTTTGTAATACCATGCATTCACTAGTCATTTAGGCAAATATTGGGTTCACAGATTTATATAGGTTTTACAAAATATTGACATTATACTACACCATGTAAAAAAAATCAGATAAATTTTTCCTTTGATTTTTTTCCAGAGGGATCTTCAAGCACTGAGATGCTATCAGTTTCAGAGGGACAGATACAATGTTTCCATAATTCTAATTGTTACTTGAAAGCTACAATTGTGTCAACGATAGCAAATAGTTTGTTTTATTGTTTTCCTTTTGCAGCAAATTCTCATTGATCATTTTTGAGAAAACATCTATCAGATACTCAAGTGAACACCCATAGTTTGTCTTTTAGTCACTCTTTGGATAAAAATATTATTCTTTGAAAAATGTGGCTAGTTTAGCAAACAACTGAAGCAAGAAGACAAAAACTTATTTTCAAGATAACCAGCTTATGCCTCAGAAGTGCTTTATGCATATGTTCTGTTTTTATTTTTATTTTTTATCTCTGAGACTACTACCATGAGATATATTCAAGAAGGATTTAACAAAACTAACGATTTTTAATATTGTCTCAAGAACATTCTTAAGTGAAGCTGGCTCTTTTTTTTTAACTGCTGTGCATTGTGATGAAGAATGCAATGATTGTAAATACTGTTGTCTGATACTGCTTTAATTTGTACTAAGGAAGCTGCAGTTTTACTGACTCTTACTTTAGCATAATAAGTGCAATTCCTGTATAGTTAAAAAAGCAAATATTGTCTCAGGATTATGAAAATAGTTTTCACTTTGCACATTCCTTAAGAGGATCTCAGGAATGGATACCCAGGGCACTGCAGGCTGAACTTTAAGAACTCTTGATATCTTTCATTGTGACTTTATCAATCTATTAGGCATTAACATGCCCAAAATTACATTCTTATAAGTTTTATAATGGTTATTTCTGGTTGGTGGGATCTAAGGTGTGCTTTTTTGTACTTTGCTATATGGCTTTAGTTATATGTTAGTATTATTTTGATAAAAATATATCATATTCTTAAAAATAAAGAGAAATCTTGAGAGATACAGTGATTAAAGTTAACATAAAATAAGGGCAAACAATAGAAACAAAGATAAAGTAATAAAAGTGAGGCAGCAGGAAATTATTATTTCAGAAAAGGGAAGGCTAAATGGGACAAAAAAAGGAATACACACATAAAAAAATACCAAACAAGAGAGAACCTAAATAATTTTGTTGTCCACACCAGGGACAGTTCCTAGTTTCTTACTGAGAAGGAACTAGAACTATAAGAACTGACTGTATATTAACTATTGCTTGGTGCATACTAACTTGTAGATACGTCCCCTTACAGCTCATATGCTCAGTCAACTTTAAAAAATGTTTTTGTCATCTTCACAAAGATTCTGGGAAAAAAAAATTCATTATAAATGTCTAATCCTGCAGTGAGCAAACTCATGTAAAAGGTTTTCTTCCTCTTAGGGTATGTCCGCATTCCTCCTCTTCCCCACTCCCACACAAACATTCACACGCAAACCTTACGAACCTGTTCTTAAATCAGCCTGCTTGTTTGGTTATGAAACATACAGCATTATATTCCTTATTTCTGGCCTATTATTAACAACAAAAAGACTATTTTAAATGATTTTAATTGTCCCTAACACATAGACACATATAACTTACAAACTTAGTACACTATTTTTTATGTTTTGTCTCAACCATTGTATCTTATAGAGTACTTACAACCCTCTTGTTTTCTAGTGACATCCTCTCAGTAACAAAGATTAAAATTTGAAGCCAACATTTTTCAACTGTGAAGTACTGGATCCAATTACTCACAGCAACTAAAAGCAGAGTTTATTTTAATAGGATTTTCAGTAAAACAAGGCATGTAAAAATCAGATGCATAAGCAAAGACTTTTTCATCTTTAATCATTAAGCTACCAGTACAAATTGAGGCCTGAAGTTGTTTCATTCCCAAAGGAGATCAGAGATTTAAAGAATTCAGGGGGATTAAACATTCGTGTTTGAGTGAACAAGCTAAGTGTTTTTATACTTGCTATCATTAAAATAGTACTTTCAATGGTTTATTTTAGATGCATATACTGTATTTTTTCTTTTTTCTAAAATGATGTCTTGTAACTCTTTCTACGAGTTGGCATTAAAGTCTGGTAGAATGAATGTTTTATCATTCACTTTCCCAAATGTTACTTTATGCATATTTAAAGTGAAGTGGGTTTTTGGTTTTGTTTGTTTGTTTCAGAACATCCTTCTTTCTAAGTGGATTCTTTTCCTTGGAGAATAGACATTTTTTGAGGCTCTAATTGTCTTGTTTACCTTATAATTTTTGTGTTGGGGAAAAACTACTAAGAATGGAAGGAAAAACCTCCCATTAAGCTATGGCTTTGGAGGGTAAGTTTTAGTGTGTGACTACACAAGGATCTAACAAATCTTACAAAGTTTCAGAGTTTGTATGATAGATTCAATGACAGCATACAAAAGCTTTTGAAACTTTCAGTATATGATTCACTTTCTATGCCTTTTATTTCTTATGCAGGATAATGTGTATAAATGAAACATTTCCTTGTCAGAGGCTTAATAAGTCAGATGTACAAATAAGAATCATTGTCGGGTGTTGTAGGATTCAGACAAGTAAGCTCATTCTTTTAAAAATGTGCACTAAATTTTACAATATATAACATAAATAATACCCAGTGCTACTTTAGCCACTGCCTTATAAAAAATGAACTCATGGACTATAAAAATAATGTTTATAAAACAATACACATAATGAGTTAGAACTGAGGAATAAGTCAAGAATTGTATGAAGGTTAAGCTAATTGGCAGAAGCTGCTTACCTAAAATGCTGAAGGAATGTGTTGACAGAGGAGGCATAAAGCCCAATGTGTTGTAGCCAAAAATAGCCATATCCTGAGCCCTGTGTTAGATGCATGACAAATTTTTTCTCATTTATTTTTACAGTTCAATATATGAGATAATATATCAGTTATTGTGCTCTTTTGCAAGTAACAAAAACACTAAGTTAAATTGGTTTAAATATTAAAGAAATGTAATATCTCACAATAATTGGAATTTCAGAGATAAGGCAGCCTTAGGTACAGTTCTGTCTGTGGCTCCCTCTTGTCATCAAAAACTCATGATATTTCCTGATCCTTTTATTCTGCCTAGTTAACCCTTCATTTTGCTTTGGTCTAGCTCATGTCAGGATACAAGGTGGTCACCAAAGGAAACTGAAGGCAAAAATGACTCTTTTAAAGTTCCACTTAAAAGGAAAAAGGAGAAATTCAAGAATACAATACAAGGTTACTCTTTGGTGTTATTTGGTCTGTTTATGTCACATGCTCAATCATGAATGAATGACAGGACAAACACTAATGACATTAACTGAGTTAGAATAACCAGGATTCATACAAGGAAATGAGGATGAGGGGCACCTTTCTCTGAATGATTTTTGAAGTGGGTAAATTCTTGAACAAAATTGAGAACAAAGAAGATGGGTAAAGTTGTAGATGGAGGTTGACCAGGAGACTGTCCTACAAAAAAGGTGCTTTTATCACTATGACCATTTTAGAGTTCAGTGAGCTGGGACATAAAACAGCTAAGTGACTTGCCCAGAAATAGAGCACTATGAGAAAGAAAACTGGGGCATAAAATTCAGGTGTGTAGTCTCAGAACCTTTACTCTGGGTTAGCACTGCAGTTGTTAGATGATAGCCATTAGGTCAGGATCTTGTCCTCAGGTGCCTCTGCATACCAAGTCTATTGCAACAAGAACCAAGCAATTTTAACTTCCCAAGACAGGAATAGAATCACCTCCACGTGCAGAGCATGTCTCATCTGCTCTGTCTACAACATCTTGCCACACTGAAATGATTCAATCAGTTTTATGCCCTATGTTTTCAAGTGTAGTCATTTCAAATCCTTGCCTCCAAATTGATACTTAGATTTTTCTTTATAAGAAAATATTTCAGAAAAAAGTGAGATGCCTAACATTGCTAAATCTTAAGTTTTTTGTTTGCTTCCAATCTTTGTTTAAAAAATAAAATATTATAAATTGAATAAGAACCCTGAATTATCCCAAATCAAATTTCATTCATATCGATCCCTCCCTAGATAGAACCATTTCCCTGAGTTAGATTTTCTCTCATTCTGTTCCAGCTGCTATTAGAAAATACCTGAAATTTGGGCAATTTTATAAACAACAGAAAATTATTTCTTATAGTTCTAAAGACTGGGAAGTTCAAAATCAAGGCTCCAGCACATTTGGTGTCTGGTGAGGACCAGATCCTTACAGATGGTGGCTTCTATGTGTCCTCACATGGTGGAAGAGGCAAAAGACTTGCTGCCTGCAGACCTTTTTTAAGAGTACTAATCCGATTCATGAGGGTAGCTCTCGTGACTTAATTACTTCTTGAAGACCCCACCTCTTAATGCTGTTACATCAGATATTAGGTTCCAATATAGGAATTTTGGGGGCAAATCAATATTCAGACCAAAACAGTATTTATTTCTTGTGTGCACATCGTATGCCTTTTTAATGCATCTATAATTTTATAAATAATATTTACATATTTACTATTGTTGTATATGTTTAAAACCTTATGTTTGTTCTATATGTTTCTGTTTTCACTCATTATTATGCTTTTCATATTGGTCCATGTTGATATATGCGGTTTTTATTCATTTATTTTGACAGCAATATAGTATTTAGCTTGATGAATACTTTATAGTATTTTTTAAACTTTCCTTCTGATTAGCATTGCTCCACACTCTCACACCACTGTGTATTTTTTTACTTCTTTAAATTTGCCAAACTGAAGAGTATAAAATAGTATTTCATCAGGCTTCAATTTTAATTGATTAATTACCATTGATACTAGGAGAACTGTATTGTATTTATTGCCCCTTAGATTTCCTTTTCTTACTCTTTGTCCATTTTTGTGGTACTAATTTGTATGTATATTTCTTGGTTTTTAAAAATTATTTACTCTGGTTACTAATATTTTGCAAATATATTTGCATAGTCTGTGCGTATCTTACACTTGGCAATGTTATTTATTTTATAGATTTTGTTAAAGTTTAATATATGCAAATTTATCAATCTATTTATTGATTTGTATTTTTTTAATGATTGTTTAGTTTATACTATGTTCAATACACAGCTCTGTTGGATAAGGCAATCCTCCATGGCCTCTGAGCACTGTCGCATGTCTTTAATATATAGACAAAAAATACAAGTTCTGGATTGCTCTTTACAACGCCCATTCCTCAGGGTTGTCTTTGCAATAAGTAACTTTAAAGGATGAGGTAATGTCTCTCTCTAGACAAAATGGAGGCTTGCTTATCATTCATTATAGAAGAGACAAATTTTCTAAGCTCAAGATTTCTTAGCTTCAATACAAAAATCACTGTTTGGAGGATATACCTGGGCCCATACTACAGCACTCCATGGAACATGGGGGAAAGAGGAATCAGACATAAACAAATATGCTCATGTTCTGGATGTGTGCAGTGCTATGAGTAGTAGGTCCTTAGTCTCCAACTTACGAGTCTTGTCTTCTGCCATGAGTTTATTTGTTATCTTGTAAGAGGCATAAAATTACAGAATATTACAGGTTTGGGTGCTTAGAAACATTATAGTATAGAAGAGGCAAAGAATCCATTCATCATGGAACTTGCATTCTGACAGAAAGAGAGAGACAACAAGCAACAAAAATAAAGAAACTCTGTAATATACAAGAAGAAGTTAACTGCTGTGGAAAATATGAAGGAGACTAAAGATTGGCAGTGCTGGGACAAGTGATTATGCTATTTGTATTTTGTCTATATTTTTTTCATAAGGCTAAAACAAGGTTAACCCTATATTTTCCTCTGAAAGTTTAAATTTTACTTATTGTATTTTGGTTTATAATTTACTTGGAATATATTTTTGGGCACGCCAGTCATCTAATTTTGCTACATTTTTTTCATCAGGATAACCAATTGTCTCCAGTTCCATTTTTCAAATTCTTACAGGTTATGTTAATATAGATGAAGTAATGTTTTGGTGGAATTTGGCTTCATATTAAAAAATAATCATTCAAAAACAGCTATAGTTGACTAATGGCACAACAGGTGTTCTTTCCTTTAAACAAAGAAATGATATGGTATTCAATTATTAAACAAATATTTGGTGGTCTTCTTCTTCTGAATTATTTTACCTTGATGCATATAGTGTGAGAATATACCTACCTTTTCATTATGGCTAACCACTAGCTAAATTTCCTTAAATTTGGGACACCATCTTGAAGATCAATGAGAAGGAGGAAGCCTAGTATGGTTTTCAAGTATATAAACTAATGTCTATTTGTACTAGCTTCAGTGGTTCTTTTCTGGGAATAGAGCTTTCAGAACATTTATTAATATTAAATGTTAGAAGTTCTATTTCTGTTAAATAATGAAAGAGAAGCAATTTATATTATTTATTCTAGAAACCAACTATCAAAGTAACTCTCTTACTTCAAAATATCTGAGTACCCTTCAGATGTGGAACTTTTACAAACCGTCTTATTGTTTAGACGTTTTGATCACAGAGAGACTATCACTGTACATAATGATTAAAGCATCTATCCCCGTTACAATATTGCTCAGGTACTTATTTTAGAGCCAGTCAACATACCTGAATCCAGAGGTTTGCAGTTTTTAATTAATCATAAATTGATGGTGTTAGTAATATGAAGACATTGGATATAGGCACATGTTACATATTTTCCTAAATTTCTGTATTTCATACTCTCTTCAGTGTCTTTGAGAATTATTGGTCAATATTTCAAGGGAGAATGGAGTTCCTCCAAAAGTTTTGACTAGCGAATACCACAGGGTCTTTTTACTAAAGACCTCCTGATATCACATCATTCCCCATCCATGTTTCCAAATTGGCATCAATGATTACAATGAACTTAAATTGTTTTGTAGGAACTGAAAAGCTAATATATTAGCATTGGCCCTATCCCTCAACCAAGTCTCCATTTTAACTGCTGTTGGACAGTTATCTTGCTGTCAAAGTGGTGTGGACTAGACGGACCATCTCTAACACCTCTTGTGACTCCAATATATATTTAATTCTATTAAGTTAGTGGAATATATCCAGGGCAGTGGTTGAAAAAAAATTGTTCCAACATACTTTAAGTAATAATTATAATCTTTTCTTCTCACAGTTATTCACCTTTTTAAAAAGTCATTTCTCCAGCTTAAGTCCTCAAAAATCAAATCATCATCCATCATACATTAGCATTTGCAAATTTTTGCATTCATGGTTACTTCCCACTCTCACCCCCATAAGTCTGTGAAAGACAGCTAGTAAAATCAGCCCAACAAAATTTATCCAATTGGAAAACAAATGAGTAAACAATAAATAAACAAACAATAACCACATTCTCCTTACTTGAAAAATGAAGTTTGCCTTATCTCATAGCTAGTTAATAACTCCTTAAATCTAATACTAAAAAAACCACAATGAGACCAGAGTTTACTCACCTTGGAGTAGTATGTATCAATCCGTTTGTTCAAGCTCCTCTAATTCACACAGTCTTATTTTTCTCGAGTCTCTTACTTAACACATTCAGGTCTGCATAGAAGTCAGAAACAATGCCATTAATTGCAAATTCTAACAGCCACTCAAATCCTGGCCTTCACACTAAATAGTGTCTTCTGCTCAGCTAAGATTATTATTAACAGGCCAACATTTCAATTCTGACTATACTACCAAGCAGTTTTGTGACCAGGGACACATTACATAACTTCTTTCATTGACAGTTTCCTTAGCCTTGAAATATATATAATAGTTAGCTTTTATGTTTTTAATATTACTTGTATATGCCTATGGTGTTTGTTTTTGCCTGTAGTGTTTCAGTATACGAATAATGTGTGCATATTCAAATTATCTGAAAATAAAAAAGTGCATCTAATCATTATTAATATCTATCTCCATAGACCATCATCATCTATATCATCTAAGCACAGTTAGAAATGCAGAAACTTTGTGAAGGGCACTTAATTGAAAGTGAACTGAACAAAGCAATCCCAAGGACTTTTCTTCAAACTATCAGAAAAGAGGCACTTTCTTTTGTTTGGGGCTACTAGTTGGAAGAAAAATGTAAGTGTAAGTCTGCAGATGGTCATACTGGCCACTGCACAGAGAGCTTGCCCAGAAATGAAGCAATGAAGTTACCACAGAGGAGAGCAGAGCTAAGAAATGGAGAGAGAAGAAGGGAGAGAGAAGTGACAATATTACATATCTTTGAAGATATACTGAGTATTTTTTCAAGCCAGATTCTTCCTTTGAATATACCAGTTACATTAATACATCAATAAATTCACTTTAGTTAATTTTAGTTGTTGCTATTTTTATTTAATTAATTAATTAATTTAGTTTTGAGATGAAGTCTTGCTCTGTGGCCCAGGTTGGAGTGCAGGTGCAATCTCAGCTCACTGGAAACTTTGCCTCACAGGTTCAAGAGATTCTGCCACCTCAGCCTCCCGAGTAGCTGAGACTACAGGTGTGCACCCTAATTTTTGTATTTTTGGTAGAGATGGGATTTCACCATGCTTGCCAGGCTGGTCTTGAACTCCTGACTTCAGGGGATCTGCCCACCTTGGCCTCCCAAAGGGCTGGGATTACAGCAGTGAACCTACTGTGCCCAGCTTAGTTACTGCTATCAAAATTAAAATTGATTTTTAAAATAATTTCACTTTTCAGAAGTTGAGTTAGTCAACTTTGTTTATAAAATCTTTTTAAGAAAATGTATCATCATTCCTGCAGGGAGACCTCAAAGTCTCCTGGAGTTATGATGAGTTTAGTCAGGTACTCTCATGTAGAATTAGAAGTTACCTCTCACTATCTCATCCCATAAAGTGGACACAAAATTAGAATATGCCCTTAATAATTTATTCTGAATATCAATCACTGAAAGATAATTCTGTTACAAGTTCAGGACATTATTGAGAAATATATGCAGTAGCACTACAGAAATAGTGTACAAACTAGAGTAAACACATTGGCAATTACTAGAGACCAAGAATGGAGAATGCACTGTATATAGAAAGCCCAAGATGCTTCTTCTTTGAGATTATTTGCGTCTTTGATGTGTTTAATTACTTCTATGACTGTGTTTGTATATGCTGAGAATCAGAGAAGTTTGCAGGTCAGTCCTTTGGACATTTACCAGAAAGCAGAAATAATAGGTGTACATATACTATGGTGCTTGAGAATGCTTAGGGAAGCTGTGCTGTTTGACTATTCCTAGATCCAGAGGTACGGCTATGGACTGCTTGGAACATACAGGGACTGGACCTACTCTGTGTTGACTTTTGTTCTAATTTCATAGTGACTTTTTCATGGCATCTGAGTGTATCTTTGGAAGGGAGGAGGAGCAAGGGAAGCACAGGCAGGGAAGAAATATGGCCACGTCATTTGTCAAGACATGGATAAACAATGTGGATGTGAATGACCAGAAGAGTTCAGCCTGGAGTGCAATGGCACGATCTCGGCTCACTGTTGCAGAACACCTCATGGGTTCAAGCGATCCTCTTGCCTCAGCCTCCTGAGTAGCTGGGATTATAGGCTCCTGCCACCGTGCTAATTTTGTATTTTTAGTAGAACTACCAAGCCTGGCTAATTTTTGTATTTTTAGTAGAGACGTAGTTTCCCCATGTTGGCCAGGCTGGTCTCGAACTCCAGACCTCTTGATCCACCTACCTTGGCCTCCTTAAGTGCTGGGGTTACAGGTATGAGCCACATAGCTCATCCTATTTTCTTGTAGTTCCTTAAATAGCAGCATACTGAGGAGTGTAGATTTCACCCTTACATATCTTTTAACACATGTTTTATAAATATAAAGAATTTTCTAAAATTTTGCATGTCACATTTTACAAGGGACATATTAATCTCTACATGTATTTGTTTTAATTCATGTCTTGTAGAATTTATGTCTGTGTCTGTATTCCATATTTCATAGCTAAGAAAACTGAAACTTTAAAAACTCTGATAATTCAGTAAATTTCACACAGCTAATAAGGATAAGAGAAGCACAAGAGAATGTACACTCAAAAATACTCACTTTGCAAAGTTATAAAACAATGGACCAACTGTTAATCTGTCCTTAGACAAAGAGGAGGAAAATATTCCCCAGCAACTTGAAGTCTTAGTGACCTCATTCTATAATTTATTATTTTATATATATATAAAGTCAGAGTTAATAAAGGTTCAGGTGCCATTATCCTAAAATAGCAAGACTTACGAATGGGAAAGTTAGAAAATGCCACATTTCATCCAGATTAATTATCGTCGACCCAAAGCTAATAAGAAGTAAAATGGAGCTAATATGAAATCATCAGTGTTATTTTACTGTGAAACCTGGTCTAGAACAATCTTCTGCACCTGGATGTAAAAGGCTCTAATTCCTATGAATTATATGTGTAGACAGCCAAATTTAGGCAATAAAAACAATAATACACTGCACGATTAGCACTCCTCTCACTTTGCCCTGATGTACAACAATATGTCGTTACCTACAATACCCAAAAAATAAATCTATTCATGCAAAGAGACAGATCGATTCAATCAAAAACCAGTTACAATTGTTATTTGGTGTTCGGATGAAAGAAAATAGCAGTTTTATAGTGTTCTATATGAAAGATCCAATAACAGTCAGTAGAAGATATATGAAAGCGTATTTTAAACGTAAGATGTAATCTCTAACATTTAGAATTGTCCAGCAATGTAAAAAATTGCTTTCCATCTCTGGAGTTAAGACATTTGGAAATGGAATTTGTACACAAAATAGATAATACATAAAATGTCTCCAAGATCCTTAACAATTTAAGAATATTTAGGCAGGCATATTTTTCTTTTCAGGAAGAGGGCAACAAGTAGGCAAAACTGTGTAAGTTGGTATCCAGTTTCAGGGACAACTGAAACCACCTGTCTTTTATATACTCAGGTCCAGCAAATGGCAATTGCCACAAAAAAAAAAAAAAAAAAAAAAAAAAAAAAAAAAAAAAAAAAGGAGATTTCAAATGGAACTAAATATTCTAGTTGGCTAAAAGAGCTTCTGGTCATCTAATGAATGAAAATTTAAAAATGAAAAGTTATTGAATACAGTCTCTACTCCTAAATAATGTGATATATATGTATGTATATATATTTACATATATATATACACACACACTTTTATTTTAGGTTTGGGGGTACATGTGACAGTTTCTTACATAGGTAAACACGTGTCACAGGGGTTTGTTGTTTATTTTATCACCCGGGTATTAAGCCCAGTACCCAATAGTTATCTTTTCTGCTCCTCTCCCACCCCAGTATCTGTTGTTTCCTTCTTCGTGTTCATAAATTCTCATAATTTAGCTCCCATTTGTAAGTGACAGAATCTGGTTTTCTGTTCCTGCATTAGTTCACTAAGAATGATAACCTCCACCTCTGTTTCCTGCAAAGGATATGATCTCCTTCTTTTTTATGGCTTCATAGTATTCCATGGTGTATATGTACCACATTTTCTTTATTTAATCCACCATTGATGGGCACCTAGATTGTTTCCATGTCTTTGCTTTTGTGAATAGTGTTGCAATTAACATATGCATGTATGTGTCTTTATGGTAGAATAATTCATATTTATTTGGGTATATACTCGGTAATGGGATTGCTGGGTTGAATTGTAGTTCTGTTTTTAGCTTTTTGAGGAATCACGGCACTGCTTTCCACAATGGGTGGACTAATTTACACTCCCAATTCCTTTTTCTACACAACCTTGACAGATTCTGTTACTTTTTGACTTTTTAGTAATAGCCATTCTGTCTGGTGTGAGATGGTATCTCATTGTGGTTTTTATTTGCATTTCTCTAATGATCAGCGGTATTGAACTTTCTTTCACGTGCTTCTTGGTCTTGTATGTCTTCTTTTGAAAAGTGTATGTTCATGTTCTTTGTCCACTGTTTACTGGGGTTGTTTGTTTTTATCTTATAAATATGTTTAAATTCCTTACAGATGCTAGTTCTCCAACTGACAGAGAATTGAATTTTTCCTGGGACAGCACCTCTAGAAAGAAGGGCAGGGCACCATCTTCGCTGTTTAGGAGATAGTCATTTCAGCCTTTGGCCATTGGAGAGTCTGAGCCAACAGGGTTAGTGGCGGAGGAGTGGGATGGGTGGAAAGGATCCCCCAGTACTAGAGAGTCTGAGCTGACAGGGTTGGTGGGGAGGGGAAAAGATCCCCCAGAACTGGAGAGTCTGAGCCAAGGAGTTGATGGGGTGGGAAGTCGGGTGGGTGGAAAGGATCCCCCAGCACAGCACAGCTGTTCTGCCAAAAGGTGGCCACACTGATTTTTTAAGCAGGTTCCATTCCTCCTCACTGGGCAGGACCTTTCAACCGGGGCATCCAGCCACCCCCATCCCTGGGACAGAGCTCTCAGGGGGAGGTTGGGCTACCATTTTTGCCGTTTGACCAACTTAGGCATTCCAGCCTTTGGGCCTTGGAGTGTCTGAGGTGACCGTGGGCTGAAGCAGACTCCCTTCACAGAACAGCTGCTGTACCAAAACATGGCCACACTACTTTCCCAAGCTGGTCTCTTATTCTGCTCCTCCTCACTGGGCAGGAAATCTCAACTGAGGTCTCCAGCCACTTCCTACAGGTGCCTTTGGGCTAGCAACAGGACTCTACCTTGCTGGAACAAAGCTCCCAGAGGGAAGGACAGGCTGCCATTTTTGTTTGTTTCACAGCCTCCACTGGTAACACCTCCAGCTTCTGGAAAATCCAAGATGACTAGGGACCGGAGTAGGCTCCAAGTTTTCCACAGCAGATCTACAGAAAAGTGGTCAGACTCTTACATGGGAGAAGCCATTCCCGTTTCTTCTCCCAGGTCAGGTCCTTGAGGGCCTGGGGCCCAGCTACGCCCCTCCAGGGCTATCAAGCCAGTAACAACTCGGCAACTCCCTGGACAGAATCTCCAGGGGCAACTGAAAGCCTCTTTGCCACTGCCTCTGCAGTGGAACTGCCCTTGCCACCCTCGGACTAACGAAGGAGCAAAGACCCCAAGGGCCTTATCCATATCTCTAACAAGCTGCAGTTGACCCTAGGAGAGGGTCATTCCCTCAAATCAACCATAGGCCAGTTCCACCCAAACCAACCACTAGTAACCAGATAGGGAACAACCGGCTTGGGCCCACAACACACCCTCCATCCTGGGCTGACTGCACTGAGCGATTGCTGACCTCCATCTCCCTGGGTTGGAACCCCCAGGGGACAAGCAAAGGACCTTTGGACATAACACTACTGAGATCCCTTTCTCTGCTGCTTCTAATTTGGGGAAGAAACATAACCACTGAGATCGCCCAGAGCTGCACTGGGCAGCCTAGGAGTGCCGAGCCACAATCTACAGCCAGCACTCAAGGGGGAGAGGAACCCACACTTTCAGAGCATTGAGAGGGAACGTAGATGCAACTCTGCGGAAACGTAGAGGAGCCACACAACCGAGCGAGAGTCTACCAATTGACCAATAAGCCTAAATGCCACCTGCTGTATCTCACCCCAAAGCTTCAAACTAAAACACACCCCACTAACATAACCCCCTCTGAAAAATATATTAATACAGTTTTTTTATGAAGAAAATAGAGCTTTCAGTTTTTCTCAAAATATAATTTTGTTTCCTTTTGACTAAGTGATGTTGTTAGAAGCAATGGCGTGACAGCAAACTCACTCTGATAGTTTCCATAAAGTCATCATTAGGGAAAGTTCAAGACTAATTATAGAAGTTTCCTTGAATAAAGTTTAAATTCTGAATACTGTTATTCATCATGAGTTATGTACATATTTATTTTTACAGTGTTTTATACATAATTTAATATTTAAACCACTTGCCATCTTTGGGAATTTAGCTTGACATTTCATTCAGCAACAACTAGGGCCTTTGTTTCTAATTATATTTTTCAAAATTCTTGCTTGTTCTGTTTTTCACTTTCAAAATTATTTCTGAAATTTAATTGACATCTTAATGAATACATATTTTATATCCTTTGAAAGTAAGCCAATTATAGAAGCTTTCCTTAAAAGGCTGAAGCAAAAAAAAAAAAAAAAAAAGATTATAATTTTTAAAATTTGAGAGAATAATAGTAATTTTCTCATAAAATCATACTGTTTAGAAATAGAATTGAGTCACTTGACTTGCTGTTTAAGAAAGAAAAGCTTTATAAATTATTGCTAAAATGTTGCTTTATGAAAATGAAAAACATTGGTAAAAAAATAGAAAGTGCTGTACGGATATACGTTCAAAACCTGCAAAATCTTCAAAAGATTATATGGTTTATAGGAAATATATAAGACTAGAACTTAAGAGTTTTAATAGGTACGAGCAATTTATAATTACAACTCTAGTTTCCACATTAGTCTGAGGAGAAAGACATTTGAAGTTAGGTTTTATCAATTGATAGTTCATATTTGTCTTATATGCTTGATGGAAATACAGTGCAAAAGAATTATTCTTGTAACAGGTATATTACAGAAATAAATTTTATTAATAGCCAACGAAACTAGTAGTTATACTAGAACGTATTTGCTGTTCAGATGGATTCTTATATCCTTATTAGCATTTCTTACAAAAATAGCAATAGGCTCCATAGTAACTACAATGGCCATTTCTGTTACAAACACATACCAACAGAGAGAAAGATTATACGGCAGTTTAACTGCTTCCACAGATGATTCTAGTGCCTCATATAGCCTGAAAACTTGAAGCCTTTCCTTCAGAAATAGTACAAATTGAGACTGATTGAATTTGTTGGTTCCATAACAAATGGTCCAGGAGTGAGTTATTAGTAGGTACATTATAGTTGCTTTCATATGTAGAGAACTTTACAGTTTTATATCATTTTCTTTCTAAAAATAGTACAACCACGAACTTAAATAGCAATGTTGTTACAGGGTCTTTCATACCTAATCAATCTGCATCTTTAAATTCCATTCATTTGCTTTCTTTCATGCATTTGAGTAATAAATATTTATTGGCATCAGTGCTGTACTCTGGAAATATAAAATAAATGAGAAAATTATTTCTTTCTCTTGAAGGATTTGTAATCTAGTACAGATAACAGTAAGTAAATAAGTGAAATAAGAGAAATAAGGAAAAGCGAAAAATTTTACATGGCAAGCACAAAGCCTAGAGTCTTCATTTGTAATTTGAAGGTGAACAGGGGCTTCAAAGGATATATATTTCAGGTATATCTTAAAGAATGAATTATTGTTGCCAATTGGAGTCAATGTTAGATTAAAGCAGTGATTCGATTGGCACTTCGGAAGAGATTTAGCAATGTTTAGGGACATTTTTGATTGTCACATGTGAGTAAGTAGCGGTGCTACTGGCATCTGGTGGGTAGAGGCCTGGAATGCTGCTAAACACCCTACAATGCTGAGGAGAGCCCTTCCCCCCACCTACCAGAAAAAAATAAATAAATTGTCTGGCCCAAATTCTCAATAGTGCCAAGGATGAGATACATTGAAATAGAGGAATTATAGGCAAAAGTGATACAAAGAGGAAAGCATTCTATAGGCTTATAAAACTATAAATATCTTGATGTGCATAGAGGGATTGGGGATAGGAGGAGCAAGAGTGGCCATAGGACCATAGAAAGGAAAGGTTTGTATTCTTTGGCAGCATAGATGTGAATAGACACATTTTTGTTTTTCTAAAGAGCAGTATAGTATAGTAGTGGAAAAATAAAATAAGAATGGGTCTTTAATTATTCCACTTTAAAGTTTAAAACAAATTTTAATAGATAACACAGTGAGTTCGATGAAATGCTCCTATGATCTTAAAATGTAAAGAAGCTACATTAGAAGAAATATGTAATTTGTTTTTGGTAAAACATAAATTAATTAATACAGGTGTGTGTGCATTCGTATGCAAATTGTATTATATCAGAAAAATATGTGGACTCTCACATCACATGATAACATCTTCTCTCACTTTACAATATGCAAATTTAGATAAGGTTCATCAGATGAATTGATATCTGATAATTGATTATCAAAATAATTAGGTAGTAATTGTGGAATATAGATAACATTTTAGTCTACAAAATGAAAATAAGGTAGATTCCAGTCATGGCATGAGTATTTAAAATACTATATCTGTCTACAGTGCTGCTATTTCTTGAAGTAGTGCCTTGCACAGTGTCTGGCAAATACTGATTGAATGATTGTTAGTATGAATACATAAGTGAGTAAATAAAAGGAGGAAAAGGAAAAGAAAGGAAAAGAATTGAGACAAGGAGAGGAAGGAAGGAAGAAAGGGAGGGAGGTAGGGAGGGAGGGAAGAAAGAAGGATGAGGGGAGGAGTTACACCTGTTAAAAGCTCGGAATTAAGTTCTTAGGACAAGGATTTTTTGAGTGTTTTGGTCACTGCTGAATTCCCAGTAACTAAAAATATGCTTAATACATATTACTGCTCAACAAATATTCGTTAACTGAATAAATACCCTACTGTCACCCAACATCCTACTCTTCAGTATGCATACAAAAGCTTTGTTGGAGTTACAAAGGGCTGACATAATCAGTCATTATATCACAGATGACTGCATACTGGGGCAGCAGAGATATTAATTATATGCATTATTTAGGAGTGACCCCTAAAGTGAAAATAAACAACAATTTTGCAATGCCTTGATTGTTAGTAATAGATTGCCTCGATTGTTAGTAATAGATTGCCTCGATTGTTAGTAATAGATTGCCTTGGCTAAACCATGGATTTTGAATATTCAGAATTCAAAATCATGTGTGTATTTGTATGAGAATGGGGGTGGGGGAAGAAAAGAACAAGAGAGTCAAAGCATACTCTGATAACAAAGAAAGAGAGAAAAATAAGACACAATTTAAGAAGCAATAGAAAATACAAACTTTTTTATTCTGCTACTAAGTACACCTGAAACAAATCCTGTTCAAGAAATTAGGACTTTTAGGGTACCATGGTTTATTTCTTTCTGGCATAAAATCATAAGCAACAATGTGCTTTGCACACCAGGTATTTACCGTTGCTTGTACAGTGTCCTTGTAGAGCATGTAACGCTTTTTCTTTTTTAACAGATCTGGTCTCTCTCTGTTGCCCAGGCTGATCTCACACTCCTGGCTTTAAGAGATCCTCTCGTCTTGACCCCCTGAAGCACTGGGATTACAGACATGAGCCACTGCACCCAGCCAAGCATGTAATTCTTAAACTTTATGCAGCTCTTGGGGGTGTGGCCTACTGAAAGAAGCACTAGAGGTTAAACATCTTTCATTATACCATCTTAGCCACGACTCTGTGACCTTTGATCCCTTCTCCCTCAAGGTCCTTATTTGTTGAATGGGGATGATAATTCAACCTCTACTAACCTAAAGACTATATGGAAAAATAGATTCAAAAATAATTTCAAAAATAGATTTTTAAATTTTGAATGCTTATATCAAAGTTTAAGATAATATGGATCTATATGATAAATCAAAATAAACCTGTATGCTGTAGTTTGTTCTTACTACATTTAGGAGGGAACAATTTATTAATTTGAAAATGCTCTATAAAATTTTTTGTGTATGAATGCTGATAAATTTAAATGATTTTTCAAATGGGAATCTTTTGTCTGTGGCTATAATTATCTTTTCAAGAAGAATTTTTATTGTTCAAGGAAGAATTCTGTAAGTTAGAAATTCAATTAGTAAAAAAAGGAATATGGGGGTGTTAATATTTTTTTTCCCGCAACTCTTTTTGTTACGTACTCCTAATAGCATTTGATGTTTCCTCATGGCTTGCTACATCTACATTATTCCAAAAGTAAACTTTTTGCATAAGATCTAATTTAAAATTCTGTGCGACCTAAAATTACTAGTTTGAGACAACAGTTTTACATTACTGCTTTTTTAAAATTTCTCCAGCATGAATTTACTAATGTAAGAACAATAATTCCGTTTAATATATTCTTTTGTTTTAAGTGTCACTACAATATCTACTGTGAATAAAAGTTTAGGAGTAATTTTGCCTTTTAAATATCATAAACATTAACAAATGCTATTTGATTCTCTTACAAATTATATGAGAAGAGCCACGAAATGTTCTTAACCTTTTCTGTAGCTCAATAAATCACAAACAGACAAGAAAGTTAAGCACTATTTTAGTGGAATATCAGCAGACAGATGTAGCACACATTCCCTCAAAATAATTCAAAACCTGTTTCAATTTATCAAATGCCTACTTTATCTGTCAAAACAATGTCCTTTCTCAAATAAAGGGCATTGTTTCTGTAGCAAGAAAAGGTTCTGATATATTGTTATTTGCAAATGGATGGTGGAATAATGGAACAACAGGCAGTGTTTCCAACTAAGAGATCAAGGGCCAGAATGCATTACAAACCTTGTTAAAATAAATGAGGGTAAGAGCATAATTCCAATAAAGACATTTATAGTCTTAAACAATCTCTCACTCTTCTTAAAAGAGATCTTTAAAATGAACCCAAATCCTCCCACAAACACCAAAAGGTTTTTGCTGCTTCTCTCAAAGTTCAGTATTCAAAGAAATAGAGATTTGTAGAGCTCGCATGCAAAATAGATATCAGTACCTTTTTAATGTTCTGACATTGTAAAATTTTACCGATGCTGCTAATATTTCTATCTGTTGCATTTGTCTATGCACCTGGGATTCAAGGAGGAAAATAGTTGTTCATATAATATCCAAATCTAAAACGTATTTTATTATGAAAATGCTTGAATAAATAACTATGCTTATTTTGTAAAATGAATCTCGAAAAAGGAATGTACCTTATTGTAAGTGACTTTTTTGTTAGATCATTTTAGTACTTGAATATGTAGCATCTACAATAAACCTTTTAATTTTAAGTTATGATTAAATATTTCCTTGTTTAACAGTATAAAAAACTGAAAATAATTACACCACCACCAAGTAATAAAGGTGTGCTTTACCTGTACAAATTAGCTCTTATGTCTTCCCTATGACGACAGGTTGTTCTCCTTTTCTTTATTCTAGCTATTTGTTTAGTTTATTTTTTAAAATGTAACTATGACCTCTACCAATTACTAAAATATATTCTTGAAACAAATCTATGGCAATCTTGTCTTGAAAATAAATTCTACATTAAGAAATAATCTTTGGAAATGATAACTATAAAATACATTAATTCATGATCATGAAATAATATAATTGATCATAAATGTTATAGTATTATGTGAATGTTACAGTATTCATTCATATAGTAATTCATATACTATTATGTGAATACTATAATATAGTAAATGTTGTAGTATTATGACAGCAGTTATATATTATATATAGCATATATAAAATATATATTCACATTCACATATATTCACTATTATATATGTAATAGGTAACACTGCTGTTATATATATTCACACATGTAGCATATCATGTAGTGTGATATACTATATATATAATATATGTAACACTGCTGTTACACATATTCACATAATACTATAGTTGAATCACCTTTAAAAATAGTAACTATTAGGGAGTTATTGAATATATATTGACCACATGAATTATCTGAGGATAATTCCTGGAAATGGAAAACATTTTGTTTCACATAGTGTCGTGTAGATTGTGAACTTTACTGCCTGAAACTGTCACTAAACATAGCTTTATCTACTACAACTAAGCTATCTCACTTATACAAATAATAGTTGGATTAAACAAGAAACATTTGCAACAAATTGTAAGTTAAGAAGTCAGAAAAAGACAGGCATTGAGTTAGAATTATGACTTCTCTAACAAAAATACTCTGACATTCACCAAAATCCTGGCTAAAGGGAGGTTTCCATGAACACACTTTCTCCTCATACTTCTAAGTAGCTCATAAAAGGGAAATAATAAGTGGTGTTCCTTTGGGATACTCACATCAAAATTACCAACTCAGCCTGTAGAATTTGTTCCAAAGTGTTTCAACAAATAACATAAATAGGCCACACCAATCCAAATATCCCCTAATTTCCTGTTATGTACTATATATTGTGATGTGCATTAGAAATATAATGATTATTTAAGACTTTATCCTACATTCAGGGAGGTCTCAAATTCAAGGAGATCTCAAATCTATACTAAAGGAACAGCTTGAAACTTTCAATTATTTTGTCCCCATTCTCCGTACTATCTCATGTACTCTAAGTCATAAACTTAGTTCATTGAACTAAAAATAAAAATCAGACTGTAAAATATTTTAAAATTATTATTCCACAAATGTTTTTATTATTCACTCTTTTATGAAAGACATAAATATGAATACATAAACATAATATACATTCATAAACCCATTTATATCCATATTTTCAGGGAGTATGCATATGTACTTGTGTACAAATATACCCATAAATCTAATCGTCTATTTTTCCATCCACCTGTCTATTTATCCATTCAATGATAATAATTAAGACTTTTAAAGCTTGATTTAAATAGATTTGAACTCAAATTCTGCTTCAACCCCTTACGAGCTATTTGACTTCAAACATGTCAGTAAACCTCTCTATTCCTAAGTTTTCTCCTCAGTAAAATGGAAATAATATCTATTCAGTGGTTTATTTTGAGAATTAAATTAAAAATACATGCAACATAGGTAGCTGATTTGTAACTAATAAGTGCACAATAACTGTCATCAATCTTTTTTATTAGTCATACCTTTAATTAGGCAATGTGGTGCAATGTTTCTGAACATAGATTTTGGAAACAGATTACCTCATTACTTGGATTCATATTTCACCTCTGCCGCTTAGTATTTACATGACTTTGAGAAAGTAACTTTTGCTGCCTCAGTTTTTTCATCCATAAAATGGGAAAAACAGTACCTATTCAATAGAGTAATTTATATTCTTTATGCTTAAATTTGTGTATTTAAATGTATATAACAACTCTCATTTTGAGCTCTCTGTTGCTACTTTTTTCTTTTCTGAATATATGAATAATTTTTATGATCCATCAACACTTTTTTTCTATTCTGCAGGCAATTGTTTCACAAGGCATGGGGAGACAGTCTGACCTTTGTAATTGAATGGCCTGGGACAGAAGTGGTGATCATGGGAACTGTTGTTTACATCACCATTTTATGACATGAGGCACTGAGGAGTAAGAGCAACAGTTCACTTTCTTCTTTAGTAAACATAATTTGGGTGATGAAAGGCTTTTTGTAGAAATCTTTAAAATGTATTATGTATATGTGAATGTAGATGTGAAATTTATGATCTGGGAAATCTGAGTATACAGATTCTTGCATAATATACTTTGGCTAATTGCATCTGTTTCCAATTGTATGGTGCATGATACAAAATACTGTACTTATATGGGGAAATTTGACCAAGGTGTCCCAGAACATGTCTCTATTTAATAAAATGCATTTAAAAAAAAATTGGGATTTCTTACTCACTATCATAAATGCTGAAGGTCGACATCTTTTTTTTAACTCTACATAGGGTCTGTCTGTGCTTTAGATGCTATCTAAAGTAGAACTACATGTGAGAAGAGAGAACAGTTAATAGACCTGAATGATGAATAAGACTTCATCATGGCAAAGCTTCTGTTTTGAAGATTTCCGACAGTGCCCTCTGATTTCTGTTTTGAGACTTGCCTCTCAAAACTAAGGAAGATCAACAGCCGTACCAATACCTCTAAGTACTTGACAATGGAGTAGGACAAGTGACCACTGACTCATCAGCCTCCAAACACTTCTTACAGTGTACCTTGATTCCATGCAAGGCCTAAGGAAAGGTTAAAATGCAAATATATTACTATTTGCAACAATACATTAATCTATCATTAGCATTAACTTTTGGAAAAACAAAAGTAATTCCATCAGATTAATAAAATAAATTCCAAATAAAATTAATTCCAAGAAAATTTCCTATCCATGCAAGGGTAGGAAAAATCAGTCAGAAAAAAAATATGCCATTCTACAGAATACCAGCTTGGAAGAAACCTGATGCTAAAATACCACACGAAGACACTGAAGAGGAACATAAGGTGAAAAGATCATTCAGGGAACAACTTTTGTCTAGGAAAACCCTCATTCACAATCTGTGTCTACAAACTGAAAAAGCAATTGGGTTGAATTTGGAAGATATACAATGACGATAAACTATAATTTACCTAACTGACTGCATTGTGTGGTTAATTGAGATGAATTAATTAGAGGAGAAAAACTGATGTTATAAGTTTAGAATATTTTGCATTACAAATGACCAATTGATTTTTCCAAGTTTTCATGTTTTAAAGACAGTAGCACTATAGAATGTTATTTTATTTTAAAAAAAGATAAAATATTGCAAAAATGAGGGATTTAAAACAATGTGTGAGACATTGTTTAAATTGATACATTTTGTGTTACAAACAAAAAATATATATATAATATAGAAATTATTATAGGTATTATTTATTTTTTACTAGTATTACACATACTTTTTAAGCCCAGTCATCTTTTTTATCACATTATAATTTATCTTGCTTTTAAATATCTAGGGACAACATAGAAAATATTTTAAAATCTTAAAAAAAAAGTTAATAGCATTAAGGTATTTTCCCTAACAAACCAACTGTAGGAAAATATAAGACTTTTCAAACTATAAGGACATTTAATGATAAACGTGTGTATTATTCAAGCTTCTGATTAATATGAACAAACATTAACAGACTAAAGTAGCTGTAATAGTGCAATGATTTAAAACGACAAAAATGCCTCTGTAAATATTAAGTCAATAACTTGCTTCTGAAATATAAAATGTGCTTGCCACAGAAAATTAATATGATTTCTCACATGTAAATTACCATATTTTAAACAAAAGATATCTTCAAGAACCATTTTAATCTTTGCTATATTTTACATATAGTACTTTTAAATTCATATTTCAGTGTTGACATATTTCAAATAAAGGAAATGGACTGTTGTAATCCTTTGTATGGTGTTTTCATTCAATTAGCTCTATCTTTCTTTTCCAAGCAAACAAGATGGCAATTTACTCAAAGTCAACCCATAATAACATATATCAGCCAGAGTCGAACAAACACAGCACTGCTCTTGCTACATCTTTTAAAATCAAACAATTTTAAATAAAAGCAAACATGAACATAAATAGTGTTTCCCTTTGGAATTTGACTGTTGACAGAAAAATGATAAGAACACAAAAATGGTTTGAATTTGTAAGGAAGTTAAATAATTCAGGAAATGTTTTATTAACTGATAGCTGAGAGAACAGGATTTCGGTCTTTGCATTATAAAGTAACGAAAAAATAAAATATGTGATATGTGGCTGATTTGTAGAAAAAAGCTCTTCCTAACCATATTAAAATTTCACAAGGTAGTTAAAAACCACATTCTTATCAAGCACTCACAAAAGTAAAATTTTGTTTAAATATCCATTTTTTTTTCTTTTAAATGTTAGTTGCAACACTTTCAAAGGTGAAGAAAAAGTTGTTTGTCTGTACATAGTGTTAAAAAAGTGTTTGTGGTTTATATTTTCAACAGAAATTTAAAGAAAGAAGAGTTTGACACCGCAAATACTTTAATTGCTTTTATTTTGTTTTGTTTGGTGTTTTGGACAGTTAAGTGCTTGGAAATTACCTTATTATTCTTATAAGATGAAAATAGAAAGTTATCATTTCCAAAATATCATTGCCAAGATTTTTTTCATTTAGATAAAACATAAGAAAATAGATTGAAAAATTGTCTTAGGCAAATTGGAAATTTTAATAAAAGTTTATAATTATGTATTTATAGGAAATGTATTAATTTTAAGAAAAATAAAAATTATTTTAAAGTTTTATTAGTTGATGCCACATGCCAAAAGAAATATAGACTTTGTAAAAATATTAAAATTAAACACTATTTTAGTTTCCAACCTATCCCCATAGAGTAAACATTAAATGTTAGTGTTACAAAGGAATAGAGTTCCTTTGTAACTCTTAGGCTTGGAGTCTTGCTCTATTATTTACTGGCTATGTTGTAATTGGCACATTATTATTATTTTGAGTCTCAGTTTCTTTATCAGAAAAAAATGGGCATAGTAAAATGGCTGTGGTGAGAGTGAAATAATGAAATACATATAAAGGACATAAGAAGGCATTTCCTCAGCCTTGTTCACGTATCTTGGTTTTCCCTTCATCTTCCACAGTGATCAATGAACACCTTGAGATTAGGAAGAAAAGAAAAAAGAAAGAAGCTAATTATACAATAATTTTATAACATGTATATATTTTCTTCTGGTAGCTAGAAATTTCCTTTAGATATTTAATCTGAATTGTTTTTATGTTTACAGAACTTTATTTTTGAACCTGCTAAACATTTTAGATTTAAAAAGAAAGGCTGAAAGGGACGCTGTCTTATAAACCTAGTAGCATTCTAACTTGGTACAACTTGTTTGGTATATGGAACTTGGTACAACTTTTTTGTACAATATCTAACCAAGAAACATTTATAACTTTTCACATAGTAATTCTGCCTCTGGTACATCGATCTCAAAATATAATAGAGAAGATGCAAAATAAGATGTGCACACTCTTGTCACCATGGCATTATTCCAGGAATCACTGGAAATAATTCTTATGTAAGTTAAAGTCTAGAAGCTGTTGGTATAATGCCTGGAACTGTAGATAATGATTGACAAATATCAGCACAAGACCAAAAATAAAAGCACAAGTGTGCAATAAAAAATAGTTCATTTGATGATTCGATGGGATATTATGCACCATCATGATGAATGCAGTTACATGAACAAAGACTTTTGAAATAATGCTAAATGTGTACAGGAAAGTATAAAAGCTCACTGACATGAAAACTACCATGAAAAGTAAACATAGGAAAATATTATTATTAGGATGGTCAGATGTGCAATTTTCTTCTTTTCTATTTAAGCATTTATAACGTTTTTATATTATTAGCATTTTTGAAATTTCCAGAACAACACAGTATCTTCATTGTGCTATTTATCTTACTTATTTTAAAAAATAACATGTAATAATTCTATAATTGCTGTTATAATTATCCATACACCTACCAATCTGAAGTGCCAATCTTATAGCTACTCCCATTTTTGTATCACTTTTTTATTTCCTATATGCAGGCATTAGTTTACAAATACTGACACAAGAAAAATAATATTGGTATAAATAAATGAAGTATAAGAATTATTATTTAGGGTACATATTCAGAGTGAAATAATGTATAGATAGGAGAGACTGCAGAATTCCATACCATTGTTTACATCTCCACCAGAAAATGTGTCTAACTATGTATGAATGTGTATGATATGGAAACTGGGTATAATGATCATTTGCCTGAACAGAACTATTTGCATGAGCATGGCTCTGAGAATTTTGGTTGAAAATATACCCAATGCGACTTAAGAAACACGTTTTGCTCTTAGTAAGAGTGATCAAAGTAAACATATTATTCTATCATAAGCATTCATGTTTATAGTAGTGAGGGTATCTCAAGGCATTTTTAACAAAAATCGGATGGGTTTTTTGGAAAACGTTTATTTAAATCTATGCCTTTCGGTAGGTTGTTTTATTTTATCTGGTGGACCTTTAAAAATGATACTCTCAGATAATTTTGTAAACTGATATTTCCATGCAAGCATTAAATCTATGAAATGAAGCAAGTTACGTAACTATCCTATGCATGGTGGAAAACATTTCCAGGATAAGATATATATATATTGTTAAGTTCAAAACAAAATCAAAATGATTCACATGGATTCATGTAAATATAAATTTGTGTAATTAAATATTCTTCATTTTAAAAAAGTTGTCCATTCACTTTATTCCTCGTGTACATTAGCTTCTCTATGGCTGCGTTGGGACGCCCAAGGCAAAGCAAAAAGTTAGTAGTATCTGAGATGAGTTTCATTATAGAGTATAGTATTTGTGTTATTGATGTATTTTATTATAGCTTATTGAGCAGATTTTCTTCCTGAATGTTGTCTGTTTTCCAACTTGTTGATACTCATCCAGAGTCTATGCCCAAGCAATGTAGTTTAAAATTCTTGAAGAAAATATCTGAAGCAACGTAAAATCATTGTTTGGTTAATTTTACATAACAAAGTTTTTGATCAAAGGATATACCCTTGAAATTTTCCTGAAAATATTAGAAATATTTATAAGACTGATAAAGACTTATTGGATGAAGCCCAAAGAGGAGACAGTGGTAATATTTGTTAAAACTTGACAATTTTACAGGCACTCACTTATGAATGAGTGATAAACTTCTTCATAAATAGTACATCATTTTAAATGTATATTTTTAAAAAACAATAAGAAAGATACATATTTTTTCTAGTAATTCCTTAGATGAAGGATGTAAGACTCACAAGATTTAATAACTTGATTTATGTTTCTAAGGAATTGAAAACCTTGATTGAGTGACAACTGTTGTAAAATACAAATAGCACTTTTAACACCATAAAATGTAGGCTATCATGGAATATGGTTCTAGCATACATAAGTGGCACACATTGTCTGCAAGTGGAGTTAGTGTGCTAAAGCTAAACGCAAAATGATGAAAAGCAGAATACATTTTTTTCTAAAAATAAAAGAATTACAGATTATTCTAAAATATCTAATATTTGTTGAGACTTTTTAGACTGGTTTAAACTGCCAAACCTGCAACTGACATTAATTATTATGTAAACACAAAACAAGTTACACTAGTAAGCATTTTTGCAAATAAATTTAGAGACCTGTGTTCCAGTCAGTGGAATCAAATTTTTTACCTTCAAGTTCAGAAGAGAAAGAGTACATGTGATTCTTAGAGGAATTTAACTTGGCAACCATATTTCTTCCAAGGCAATATTAACCACGACACTAAATACTATAGTATTTGGAAAGATATACAGTGAAAGTGATTGCCAATGACAATTTTAAAATGAAAAATTTCTTGCCTACTTAAAGCATGATAATTGATAGTATCCACATTGAACTCTTTTGGAGTTTGTATCCACTTTGAGTTACAAATCAAAATCTGGAAATGTGCTATGCTTGTGTGTATGTCTTTACAACTAGAGGCAGTTAATGACATATATTTTTTCAACTATATTTTACCTAAAACTTAGGGAATCATGTTGGAATTATGTGACACACAGAGTTCTATGTGTGATACCTGAAGCCATTTTCAGATATTGGTCATGGCCCAGGCCCAATAATTGAATAATGTCATTGCTGTCATGATTAAATATTGACTACTAATTCAGTGAGACAATCAGTATTGTTAAGGAAGGTAATTCTAAAAATTAGTACTCAGCTAAAATTAGCAAACAAACAAGAAACCTTGGCCTCACACATATTCATATACCTAATCTGCAAATCTATGTATCATCATGAGATGATGCAAATGGGACTATTGCATTGCAATTATGTAGTCTTCTGAATGCTTTTCATCCTCTGTGATTTATATTCTTCAATATTTCATATTGTTTTACTTGAAACTAACTTTATTTGTAGAAAGTTATAAATGAGTACCAATTCAAATTACTGGAAGCAAAAGGTGGATAATGTCAGTTGAGACCAGAGTAAGGCATATAACAATACAGGTGTCAATACAAGTATCAAAATCTGAACATTTTTGTAGGACACAAGTTCAGAAAATTATCTGCAGAGCAGAGAAAAGATAAAACGTCCTTTAGCGATTTAGAAAGAGTTCTGAATCCTGAAAGTCTGAGCATTCTCAAGGCACTTGAGTCCTCCAACTCTTAAGGTTTTTAGTCATTGACTTGCTTTCTAATAGCCTGCTAGTTGCAGGCAACGTTGAGCATGAAGATGTTGACCACATGCAGGAGAAAAAGATAAAAATCTTCTGCTAAACAACTCAGGGGAAAGATGATGACATTACAAACTAAAGCAGAGATGGGGCTGTACCTTATATCGCAGTTTCCACACATGCTCAGAAATAAGTATGGCAAAAAGGCTTCCCCAGTTAGGCAAGCTAGTACACGTTTTTAATTGAGGGACTTATTTCATCACGTGATTCCACATTAAAAAAAAATGTTTGAATGGGCCGGGCGCGGTGACTCACGCCTGTAATCCCAGGACTTTGGGAGGCCAAGGCAAGTGGATCACTAGGTCAGGAGATCGAGACCATCCTGGCTAACATGGTGAAACCCCGTCTCTACTAAAAAATAGAAAAATTTAGCCGGGCGTGTTGGGGGGCGCCTGTAGTCCCAGCTATCCGGGTGGCTGAGGCAGGAGAATGGCGTGAATCCGGGAGGCGGAGCTTGCAGTGAGCCCAGATCTCCCCACTGCACTCCAGCGTGGGCCACAGAGTGAGACTCTGTCTCAAAAAAGTCTCAAAAAAAAAAAAAAAAGTTTGAATGAAGACATACCTAAATATTATTACTGTCTTTTAAAAATAATTTCAACTTTTATTTTAGATTCAGAGGGATATGTGCAAATTTGTTAGATAAGTATATCGTGTAATGCTGAGGTTGGGGTACAAATATTCCTGTCAAAAATATAAATAAATAAATAAATAAATAAATAAATAACCTCTTCTGTAGTAGCTAGCAGTGAATAACATTGCAAGTTAGCCATCACTGCAAGTATACTTAGCACAAGCAAAGACATGCTTCATTTTGGTGAGAGCACATATACTTTCGAAAAGAATATCTAAGACTCTGTGGAAAGAAAATAACTATTTCTGTGATGTTAAGAAACCAATATTTAGAGTGGAATTGAGGATAAAAAGGACATGTGTTAGATACCCTGTGAATTAGTCCATTCTCATACTACTAATCAAAACATACCCAAGAGTAGGTAATTTAGAAAGGAAAGAGGTTTAATTAACTCACAGTTCCACATGGCTGGGGAGGCCTCATAATCATGGCTAAAGGCAAATGATGAACAAAGTCACATCTTATATGATGGCAGGCAAAATACCTTATGTAGGGGAACTCCTCTTTATAAAACCGTCAGGATCTCATGAAACTTACTATCACAAGAACAGCACAAGAAAGATCCACCCACATGATTCAATTATCTCCCACTGGGTCCCTCCCATGACGGGTAGGAATTATGGAAGCTACAGTTCAAGATGAGATTCGGGTGGAGACACAGCCACACCATTTCACCTTGTCACATATCCCAAAGCATTTTTGTTCTCTAAAAACCTCAGTGGTCAAATCATTTATAACAACTTAAATATGTTTTACAATATTTTGTTTATTTTCTGATCACTATTAAGTAAGAGCTCTGCCCTGTGTTCACTCTAGAGCCTTATATAATTGCTGATTTTGGGTCCTAAAGGTAGAAATAGAACGTCTTGAAACAGAATTTAGTTGCTTTTTAAACATTTGATAACAGGTATTACAGGCAAGTAGAAGTTTTTCAGAATCAGTGGAAAAGCTTCTGTGATGTTATAATCTCACCAATGATTTATTTACTTATATAGCTAAGCAAAAATTCCACCTTTGATTTGGTCCTAATATCCTTCCAGCTTTCTCTCAAAACAGGGTTGCATTTTGCTTGTTATGTCATTTTATTACACCTGTATCTCCAGAAAATGCACCTAAAACATATTCTTATAGTTATTATATTCTGTGCCTTACTTCTTTTGTTGAAAACAAGAACTGTGTGTTTTTCACCTGTGCGTTTCCGGCCATGCATGGTAAATTGTATAGATTTCCAATTAAAATATTTTGAAATAAATTGCAAAATAGATTTATAAAATTGGATGAAGTGTATATTTGAACAATAATTTACTAAATTGAAACGATTTTATTGGAAATTTGAAGTATACCATATATAAATTATAAAGATCACTGTTTAACAAAATTATGAGACAAGAAATCACTGTTAAAATTGCATTAGATCAATGACACATAATTGGGAGCTCATTAGTTTGAATGTGAATTATAATTTTAAAATAGGGTTCAAAAACAGTTTCAGAAATAATTCCCCACAGAAAAGATTTTAAAATCTCATATAGTCTGAAGGCTTATGATGAAATTAAAAACTATGACAGTAATCTAAAGAATAATAATTAACATTTAAATAGTTTACCATTTGGCACACAACTTACAATTATCCAATTAATACTTAAAATTATATAGTATAAGTCCTTTCAGTATCTCTGGTTTAAAAGTGATTCACAAAATGTATGTAATTTCTGTAATCTCTGATAACTAATAAGCAATGGGGTTGGGATTTAAAACCAGGCACTGCAGCTCTAGAATCTGTGCTCTTCGCAGTACACAGTTAAATGGATGTATAAAATGCTAATAAATAATTGTGTTCCTTAAAATCATATGTTGAAGTTCTAGCACCCAGTTTTTTCAGAATACAATCTGTTTGGCGATAGGGTCTTTAAGGAGGTAATTTTGTTAGGATAAAATCATTACAGTGGGTTCTAATCAAAAGAGACCAAAAAATAGGAAAACAGAGGGAGAAGACAGCTATTCCTAGGCCAAGGAGAGACATCTCAGAAGAATTCATCTCTGTAGACACCTTGGTTTCAGACTTCTAGCCTCTAGAACTGTGATAAAAATGAATTTATGTTGTTTAAACTGTCCAGGCTATGGTTCTTCGTTACAATGGCCTTAGAAAAACAAACATATTAAACAAAGAAAAGGCAAGCAAATTTAGTAGTATATACCCTTAAGAATGTAGGCACAGTTTTGATAAACTATTGGTAATAACTCAGTTAATCATTTTGTAACAATCACAGTAATACAAACATCATGTATTAAAATGTAAGACAACATGGACCTCATAAGACAGCAATCAGTAAACAGACATACAACAATATAAACATTTTCTGGTAGAATGTATGGTTTATGAGAGCAGAAAAATGGTACTTTATCATGCTATCCCTAATGTAAGGTATTGTATCATGCTATACCTAATATAAGGTATTAGTCCATTTTTGCACTGCCATAAAAAAATACCTGAGACTGGAACATTTTTAAAGAAAAGAGGTTTAATTGGATCACAGTTTTGCAGGCTGTACAGAAAGCATAGCAGCTTCTGCTTCTGGGGAGCCTCAGGAAACTTACAATCACAGTGGAGAGGAAAGGGGAAGCAGGAAGGTCTTATATGGCAGGAAAAGGAGCAAGGGGGCCAGGGGAGGTGCCACAATGGTTTAAACAATGAGATGTCATGATAATTCACTCACGATTGTCAGAGTACCAAGGGCAAAATACACCCCCAAGATCCAATCACCTCCCACCTCCAGCATTGGAGATTACAATTCAACTTGGGCAGAGACACAGATACAAACTATATCATTCTACTCGTGACCCTTCCAAATCTCATGTTTTTTTTCACATTGCAAAATATGATCATTCCATCCCAACATTCCTCCAAAGTCTTAACTCCTTCTAGCATTACTGAAAAGCCCAAAGTTCTAAGTCTCCACTGAGACAAGGCTAGTCCCTTCCACTTATGAGCCTGTAAAATCAAAACATGTTGGTTACTCCCGAGATACAATGAGTATATGGGCAGTGGGTAAATACTTTCATTTCAAAAGGGAGAAATAAGGCAAAGCAGAAGAACTACCAGCTCCATGCAAGTACTCATAAAAGCATGGCTAGTCATTAAATCTTAAATTACCAAAATAATCTCCTTCAATGCCATGTCCCACATCCAGGACACACTGATGCAATGGGTGGGCTCCCAAGGCTTTAGGCATCTCTGTCCCCGTGGATTTGTAGAGTTCAGATCCCAAAGCTGATCTCAAGGGCTGGTGTGGAATGCCTGTGACTTTTCCAGGTGCAAGGTGCAACCTGCTGGTGCATTCATGATTCATGTATCTGGAGAAGGGTGGCTCTCTTCTCACAGCTCCAGTAGACATTGCCCTAGTAGGGACGCTGTGTGGGGGCTCCAACCTCACAATTCCCCTCTGCACTGCCCTAGTAGAGGTTCTCCATGAAGGCTCTGTCCCTATAGCAGGGTTCTTCCTGGACATCCAGGCTTTTTCATACATCCTCTGAAACATTGGTGGAGGCTCCAAAGCCTCGACTCTTATATTCTGCTCATCCATAGGCTTAACACCACATGGAAGATGTCAAGACTTATGACTTGCACCCTCTGGAGTTGTGGCCTGAGGCTTTGAGCTAATGTTGGATACCAACCAGCCAGGTCACGGAAAGCAGTGTCCTAAGGCTGGATTGAGCAGCAGGACTCTGGTCCTGGCTCACAAAACCATTCTGTCCTCCTAGGCCTTCAGGCCTGTGATGAGAGCAGCTGCCATGAAGGTATCTGAAATGTCTTTGAGGCCTTCTCCTCATTGTCTTGGATATTAGCACTTGCCTTTCATTTAGTTATGCAAATTTCTGCAGCCAGCTTGATTTCCTCTCCTGAAAATAGCTTTCCTTTTATACCACATGGCCAAGCTGCAAATTTTTCAAACTCTCATACTCTGGTTCTCTTTTAAATGTAAGTTCCAATTTTGCATCATTTATTTGCTCATTCATATGAACTTAAGTTATAAGAAGCAGCCAGGTCACATGTTGAATGTTTCGCTTCTTAGAAATTTCTTCACCATGTACCCTAAGTCAGCACTCTCAAGTTCAAAATTCCACAGATATCTAGAGCAAGGACTTTCTTCTAAAACATAGAAAATGTGGGGCTGGGTGAGGTGACTCATGCCTGTAATCCCAGCACTTTGGGAGGCAAAGGTGGGCGGATCATGAGGTCAGGAGATCAAGACCATCCTGGCCAACATGGTGAAACCCCATCTCTACTAAAATACAAAAAATTAGCCAGGTGTGGTGGCATGTGCCTATAGTCCTAGCTACCCAGGAGGCTGAGGCAGAGGAATTGCTTGAACCTGGGACAAGGAGGTTGAAGTGAGCCAAGATCATGCCACTGCACTCTAGCCTGGCGACAGAGCAAGACTCAAAAAAAAAAAAAAAAAAAAAGAAAAAGAAAAAAGAAAAAAACCCAGCAAACGTTACCTTTACTCCAGCTCCAAATAAGTTCCTCATGTACATCTGAGACATCCTTAGCTTGGACTTTGTTATCCATTTCACCATCTGCATTTTGTTCACAACAATTTAACAAGTCTCTAGGAAGTTCCAAATTTTCTGTCATCTTTCTGTCTTCTTCTGAACTTTCCACACTTTTCTAATCTTTGCCCATTACCCAGGTCCAAAAGTGCTTCCACATTTTCTGGTATCTTTATAGCAATGCCCAGCTCCTCAGTACCGGTTTTCAGTATTACCTCATTCTCACACTGCTGTGAAGAAATACCTAAGACTGGGTAATTTATAAAGAAAAGAAGTTTAATTGACTGACAGTTCTGCAGGTTCTGCAGTACAAGAAATCTAAAGGCTTTGGTTTCTGGGGAGGCCTCAGAAAGCTTACAATAATGGCAGAAGGTAAAAGAGAAGCAGCAACATCTTACATGGCAGGAGGAGCAAGAGAGGAAAGGGGAGGTGTCACGCACTTTTAAACAAGCAGATCCCATGAGAGTTCACTCAATATTGTGACACAATACCAAGAGGAAAATCCACCCCCATGATCCAATCACATTCTTCCCAGACCCCACTTCCAACATGGTGGATTACAATTCAACATGAGATTTGGGTGGGTGAATAGATCTAAATCATATCAACACTTAATACAAGTTAACTGAAAAACATATATGCCTTGGAAATTTTGCATATGCATCGTAAATTTTGCATATGCATCTTTGCAGAGATCTACCTTTATATATTATACTCTAACTGTTATTTATTGTGATTTCTTAGTATTTTCAGCCAAGACTACTTTTTACTCCCAGAATTTTCAATGTAGCTATCGCATTAATAATGTATTTAGTATTAATATAATAAAGTTACTAGCGTTGATTTTCTCCTACAAAGCATGTTTTAAAATGTTCACAAACAGTCTTTCTATAAATAGAACTTTGTATGTATTGATGTGGTCTGTTTGATAAACCTGCCCATTTTTCATTCAATAGAAAAATATAAAACATAAATTTTAACTTTAATAAATTCTGGAGAATTAGTAAATGTGCAACTTAATATGTAACAGACACACACTATCCAATATATGATATGATTTTAGATTTAGCTGTCATTAATTAAAGTGATTGTAGATAAAATGAGGTTGTAGTAATAGATTAATGGTACTTTAAGTGTGTGTTAAGTACCATAATGCTTAACAATGTCTATTGTGATCAAAATTAACACTGGTGAAATTTTACAAATAATAGTCACGTTCATTTGTTTGCCATGTTACTGTAAATTTGTGAAAGCAATAAAAAATAACATCGTCACCTTTTTGCCACAGCTATTTTTAATAATGATACCCTGGCATCACAGTTTTGGTAAAAATTATCCATTTCACAAATCAAAAACACAGAGCAAGATCAACAAGATGGCAAAATAGGGAGTCACAGATCTTTTACCCCATAGGAACATCTATTTAAAAATGATTTATTGATCAAAATCCTGTATGAAAAGAATCAAAATAAACTGATTCCAAAGAAATTGAGATTCTAAATAAATAGAGATCTATTATTTACTCAACAAAGAATTCAAAATATTTATTTTAAAGAAGCTCAATGAGTTTTAAGAGAACACAGATAGATAATTAAACAGTGAAAAATAACATAATTACAAAATTTAAACCTGGACCTTTTTACCATACTTTGGTAACTACAAAATGGAAACATATTGGGAAAACTACACTGGTCTAAACTTTAAAGCACTAATTGGAGATAGTCTTGCTATTGGAAATTATTGGCAAAAAATACCCAATCTATTTAATACTGCTATATCCAAGGTGCTCACATGTTTAAATGGAAACTTTAATTCTAGTAAAATCCCTTGCTAGTATGGGGATTTTATTATTTTTACTAGCTAATATATTAACTCTCACAAATCTAATATATTAACTCTCACAAATCATAGGATTTGGGAATGAAAATAAATTTTTTGGGTACATCATCTAGTTCAATTTACTCATTATATGAATAAATAAATACACTAGTTCAATCTACTCATTATATAATTATTTATATATCATATAATATTTGTATATGTATTATAGTTAATAAATATTACACAATGAGTATAGTGGAAGATCATCTAATCTACTCATTATATATTTATTATTTACATATTTATTATCACATACTATATTTAATAAATATTATATAATGAGTAGATTGGACTAAATTATCTACCTGGAAAATTTTAGACCAAAAATATTTTGGTCAAGTTTGGTTGACTCTGGATAGACACAAGGATAAAATTAAGGTCTTTATCTTCTTCGCTAATAAGGAGGGAAGAAGAATCCAACAATCTACAAAGTGTTTACAAGTTTTCTAGGTATGAGTTGTTTCTTCTGGTAATCATTTGTTTGCTTATTTTATAGCTAGAGTCTTATTGTAATAGACATTAACTAGGTAATAAAAGAAAAACCTGATTGTCTGTATTCAGATTTATGACTGGAGAAAGGATAGAACTTAGAGATTACTTATAACTACTATGCAGAGAGACTTTGAGGACTCTCTGTAGCACCTCTATTTTAAAATAATTCTCTTGTCTTCTTGTACAAGAGATCCTTACACTGCTGGTTATGCCTTATGAGGGTTGGTCCTCATTGAATTGCTTGTTTAACCAAAGGTACACAAAGTGCAACATTAGAGAGATCAATTCCAGACCTGATGAATCACAAAA
Organism: Rhinopithecus roxellana; assembly: GCF_007565055.1. Lineage (NCBI taxonomy): Eukaryota > Metazoa > Chordata > Mammalia > Primates > Cercopithecidae > Rhinopithecus > Rhinopithecus roxellana. The sequence continues at coordinate 73,801,089 of NC_044566.1, read as the reverse complement.
TTTAGTGTATTAGCAAATATTCAGGTCAGCTTATTTTCACAGAGGCTTTAAACAGTAGTAAATTAAAGAAGGTAACACTCAATTTTTTCATAATTTAGTGAAAGAAGTCAAAACTTTCTGTGTTGACAAGAGGAGACAAGACCTTTCAAACAAATGGGAAGATTGGTCATTGTAAGAAAGAAGAAAGCTTGAGCTATCATTGCAAAGGAAAGAAACAGAAGATGTAGGTAATAAATCAGACTGATCATTTTGTTGATGGAATGATAAGGTAATTCGTATATTATTCATTTAATTTTGTTTTGAAAATAAGTTTCAGAGAAGTCACAAGCAAACATAGGGACTTGTTTTTTACATGCATGTGGGGACGGTAGGGTTTAAACTGAAGACTTCAAGGGCTTATGATAATTCTGTATTCCTAACATTTGGTGTAGTCCATGTTGCTAAAACAATCTGTTAAATGAATAAATGATGTATATTTAAAATGTATGACAATCATATTTTCTTGTGTCTATGTATATTATCTACTAAAGTACTTACAGTTATGATCTCTGAAATCCTTAAAAACATTTCTAAAGTATTATATAGAATCCTTATTTGTTTAAATTCAGCACTAAGTCATTGCTCAAGAATGAAAACACAAACAAAAATAATCAAAATTCTAATTCCCCCAGGTCACCATAATTTCTACATAATAGTGAGTTTCTGAGATTTTTCAAACATTCATTATAATAGTCTGCTCTGTTTCACTTTAATCTGAACCATAAATACAGCAGTTAATTTTTTTCTGTGCATGTTGTATCATTTAAGCCTATAGAATATGCTGGAAAGGAAAAAAATTAAAAACAAGGGCAAATAACTTTACTAAATAGCCATAAAATCCTTCACAAAATGGAAAATGGAATGGTTATATTGATTATTTTACTGCCAGAGATGTTCCATGTTGCAAGTTTGACACCTTTTGAAGTTGCATTTACTATTTTAGGCAGTTAAGGCACTATTTAATGAATCAATTCAGTCATTTAGTCAATAAGAGTATCCTTGCATTTTAAAAGAGTTGATATACGTTTTTCAATGATGCTTCACTTATGAAAAAGAAATAGTTAAAACACTTGACAAATCAGACTTAATATTAGTTAAAATGCCCCAGTGATATACATCTTGTTTTCATACAAACTCATAGACTCACAAAGGAAGAAGCATTCCCTGTTCAGAAATGTCAATGGAATGAAACTATGTCATAGAATAATGATCTCTTGTTCCCACAAATGCCTAGGGAAAACTAAGATGCTCATTTTCAAAGCAGGAAACATTGATCCACTTGGTATGTCCTATTAAAACAATTTATTTTATTCCATCAAATAGCTGATGTAAATTCAGTCATTTTAGTCTGATGGATATGAATTTCAGAGAATGGCATTTTTGTGCTATAATACTGCTAAAGAGATGAAAATCATAGCATTTTGCTTTGGTTTACTTGTTAGAAAATGGAATTAAGTTTGTTCATGAACACACTAAGGTTTAATGTTAGCAATTTAGAAATGGTATATACTGATTTTATTTTTCTTTGATTTCTTTTCAGTAAACCTTTTTCATTTCTAATGGTCATTCAGTTACATATTTCTGAATTATGTGCATTCTATTGAGAATTCTATACATTGTTATACATCAGAAAGTCAGCACTATAACATCACATATGAAGATTTGTGGCCAGTGACTGTTCAAATGAAGGTAAATGTTATCATAATAAAACAAATGATGGAGAATCATGCCTGGTTTTGATAGTATTTTAATCTGAACAGCAAAATGGAAAGATAGCCAGAGCTCCAGGGGGAAAGACAAAAAAGCAGAGATTTATTTGTTCAAATTATGTGCATGTACATGCATATAAGTTTGTGCACAGATGATCTGTAGGTAGACACATTTCGCATGATGAATAGTCACATAATCTCTTAGAACATGTTGCATCCCTGCCCTTGTGGTGTATATCGTAGCACATGTGTTTTATTGGTAGTTCACTTTCTTTCAGTGATACAAATTAATGAATCCAGAATAAGCCTTTATATTGTTATTTTATTTTATCAGAATCTAAATTCCCTGTTATCACCATTTCTATGGCTGGGTAAATGAAGTGATTTTTTTGGCTTCAAAGCACATTAAACTATGCAAATAAAAGTTAAAGTCAAAGGAAAAAAGTACTTTTTTATTAAAACAATGTCTACTTGCTTTCAAAAAGAAGTCACACATATAGCACTTCTGAAACGACTTTATAGATAGTGAGATTCAATAAGAGGAAAGCAGTACAGAATATCCAAAGAAATGTGTTTATCTCAGGGTTTACCATTTTATTTAAAGGAAATGAGTATCCAATTCTTTGCCAATATACATTAAGAAAAGGTGAGGTCATGCCATACACTTATCATGCAGTGTCTCCTACTCTAGCCACTTCTGCTAAGCTTCTCATATTTTCTCCTTTTTATACAAATTGGCCTGGCATATGTTCCAATTTCTTCTGTACCTTCTTCATATAGCTTTTATTTTCTGTAAAGGTAGCTCCTTTCCATATATCCATACTCTCAGTATAGGCATAATGTTGTTAAAACTGAAAAGGACTATCCAGGCATCATCAGTTGGGGAAGATACTATACAGTTGAACATGGTAGTTTACATGGATACACAGCACTGTATATTGTAGGTAGAAAGGATAATAACGGAGATTTGCCAGAGGAGAGTAAATCAAGAACTTGGTTGTTTTTGTTGGGGCAGAATATAAACCAAGACTTACTGGTTAGTAAGCCAGGGTTTGAGTGAACTCAGACTCAAAAATTTCCTTCTGCCTAAGAACATAATGATAACAGAGTTCCAGCAGGCACATTTAGCTCACATATGCAATGTAAATGGCCCTAGATTCTCAAAGGAGATTATTGATAGGGCAGGTAGCAAAGTGTGTCTGTACAGATTGGCATTACGTGGGCTTTGAGATTGCTGTTTATTTCCCTGAATATAAGAACACCAAGTGGGCATTTTCCAAGCTTTCGCATGTCCCTATACTGGCTGGTCACTGTTAGTTATGCAAATGTCACTAATGTCTAACCTGCTTCTTCATAATACACACATACTGAGTATTAGATGAAAGTGTCACTCTAATACATACATTTACCATTCACAGTCACATGTTAAAAAGAGTAATGCAGAACCAAGATTGTTTTCTTATTTCGTCCTGCTTTGACACATGTTTATTTTTTTCATTTTTCTTCTCTTCTGTTCCTTCAGATTTTGACATGTTGTACTTCTTCCTCAAATACAATTTGACTCATAAAAAAAATAAAGAAACAACAACTAAACCTCTCTCTTTTCATCAGGTCCCATGTTCATCTCTCTGTCTAGGTTGGCGTCAACCTTGCAGTTGGCTCAGAAATCTTGAAATCTGGAAATTTTCTCCATCATGAAATATATTATTTTAGGTAATTTTCACAATTGGATGACATAATAGATTAACTAGAGCTTTACTTGGAATCGCTTTTAAATTCAGAAACCAAAATAGAAGATGCATTTTATTTTAATATTTGACAACTCAAGAATCATTCATGAAACATTTCTCACTTCTCCACCCACTGATGTTTTTACATGTTTCACCAAGAGCTATTTTCTCCAAATCATTCTACCATCTGAGATACATTAGGGCAGAAACATTTCTTTTCAAATATGTTTTTAGTGACTTTTTTGCTTGTCAGAAAAAAAATAAGTTAGAATACACTTAAATACTCTAATTTAGTATTAAAAATTATAACCAGTAGTACCAACATTTTCTTGATTGTATTTCTAAAGGAAAAGTGAAATGAGGATATATATTGACACTTTTAATGGAATCAATCAATACAGTTCCAAATCATTCTGCTTTATCTTAAAGTGCATTTGTTAAAAAATCTATAGTGACTAATTTATGAACTCCTAAAACCATTTAATAACATTGTTTAACCTTTGAAGTGTTTCATAACTTTAAAAAGTCCAATAAGTGCCATAATCTCAGAATTACTTCCTTTCATGTAGTAGAATATAAACAAAAGGGCCTAGATCCTCTTAATTTTACTGAATATACTTCTTTATATGACCCCTTTTACACCTGCATTATTTCTGCTATCATACGTCAAAAAGCCATTTCTGTTTAGAAACGCTGAGTTCAGGAGAGAATTTGTTAGCAGGTTGCATGTTTAGAGTAAAGTGAAAATACCTATTGCCAGAAAATGTTACAATTTTAAAGATAACGTATGTAGGTAGAATGTTGCTTATTATGTTTCAGTCACCAAATGTGTATTTGTGCCATACTGCACACTAGAAGCTGTATAATGATATAATATTGACTGGTGACTTTTTATAGTTTGTTTACCAAGATCCTGGCTTAGTTCTGTACACATATGTAGCATTTATATGTATGTGCCTCTTAAAAGAGTTAATATACATTTTTTCAATGATGCTTCACTTATGAAAAAAGAAATAGTTAAACCACTTGACAAATCAGACTTAATATTAGTTAAAATGCCCCAGTGACATACATCTTGTTCTCATACATACAGACTCATAGACTCACAAAGGAAGACGCATTCTCTGTTCAGAAATGTCGTGTGTGTGTGTGTGTGTGTGTGTGTGTGTGTGTGTGTGTGTGTATAATGTTTGGAACATCCAACCATTTATTAAGTGAGCATTTCAACTTTGTTAATCACACATAGAAAATAAAATGTATAACATATTTCCTAGTAGCAAGTACATATAGGCTCAGTAGGGAAAAAAAGACAACAAATATAAGTTAATAGAAAATAATATAAAATGATACATCAATTAATGACTTTTTTGGGATGTCCCTATACTGGCTGGTCACTGTTAGTTATGCAAATGTCACTAATGTCTAACCTGCTTCTTCATAATACACACATACTGAATATTAGATGAAAGTGTCACTCTAATACATACATTTACCATTCACAGTCACATTTATTGTTTTTTTTTTTTAATTTAAAGTGTATCTTCTGGCTAGCTGTGGTGGCTTATGCCTGTAATTCCAGCAATTGGGCTGGGGAGCATGGTGGGAGTATAAATTGAGCCTAGGAGTTCAAGACCAACCTGGGCAACACAGCAAAAAGCCACCTTTAAAAATAAATAAATAAATAAATAAATAAATAAATAAATAAATAAATAAATAAATACATAAGGAAAAATAAAGTATATTTTCTCTGCTAGAGTACAGTGAATGGTTTCCTTAGGAACTGAGAGGAGATGGAGATCACTGAAGAAAAGTCAGATACAAGGTAAATGGCAAGGTAGTGCTTTGCTTTGCCCTGGCAGACCCATAGAAAATGTGTAGGCTAGTAATATAGGGAAGGGCTGCTCTGATTATGGTAAAAGCAAAATGAATTCGGAGGCCTCTTATGTCGTAGCCTAAATCAGTTATTCTCACAGGGAAGTGATTTACCCCACCCCCTCCAGGAGACATTTGGCAGTGTCTAAAGGCATTTTTTATTGTCACGACAGGGCCGTAAGTGTGAGCATTGAGAAACCCGCGAGTGGGGAACAGGGAGCTTGACTAGTATCCAGGGATGCTGCTAAACTTTCTACAATGCACAAAATAGTTCCCTTATAAAAATGAATTGTCTAAAATGTCAATAATGCCAATGTTGAAAAACCTTGGACTAAATGTATGAGTCTGGCTAGTGAATTTCTCACATCTTGCATCCCACATTAGGTTGTAGGACAGCTAAAAAAGCGCCCTCCCTGAATCTATCTAGCCATATAAATGGTAACAGCATGATTTTTAGATCTTAATGAAAATATATAGTAATAGAAAAGCTTATTATGAACCCATTAATTTGCATCACTGAAACCAAGTAAAGTGCAAATAAGTAAGTCTATGTACCAGAACATGTACTATAGGCTGTCTTTACACTTATTTAATTAATTCATTTGTTTTCGTTTTTGTTGAGAAAGGGTCTTGCTCTGTCACCCAGGCTGGAGTGCAGTTACACAATCATGGCTCACTGCAGCCCCAGACTCCTGGGCTCAAGTGACTTTCCCATTTTAGCCTCCAGAGGTGAATAGCTGGGTGAGACTACAGGTGTGTGGCAGAACATCCAGCTAGTTATATAATTATATAAAAATTGTATAATTTATATTACATAAATTATAAATAATATATGTATATATAAGCTCATGTATATGTGTGTGTGTGTGTGTGTGTGTGTGTGTGTGTGTATATATATATTTTTTTTCATTTTTTTGTAGAAACAGGGTCTTCCTATGCTGCCCAGGCTGGTCTCAAACTCCTGGACCCAAGTGATCCTCCCACCTTGGTCTCCCAAAGTGTTGGCATTACCAGCCTGAACCATTGTGCCCAGCCTGTCTTTCCATTTATTTAAATCTTTTAATTTCTGTCAACAATCTTTTGCAGTTTTGCATTTAAATTTACTCTTAAGTATTTCATTTTTTAATATTATTGCAAGTTGAATAAATTTTTTAATTTGTATTTTGAATTCTGTATTTCTAGGGTATAGACAGTTATTTTCAATATTAGTCATGATTCTTTTAATATCTGATATAATTCACCAGTGAAGCCATCATGACCTGAGTTTGTGTGTGTGTGTCAGGGTGGTGGTAGGGGGAGGGGGATATTTTTACATTACAGATTTAATCTCTTTATTTGTCATAAGCCAGTTTATATTTTCTATTTCTTAAGTTACTTTTGGTAGTTTGTGTCTTTCTAGGACTTTGTTTCTTCTAAGTTATGTGGTGTCCTGGCATAGAGTTTCACAGCATTTCCTAATTGTTGTTTATACTTCTGTAAGTTTGGTAGCAATGCTCTCTTTCTTTTCTGATTTTGGTAATTTATGTCTTCTCTTTTTAAATTGTATGGTTATTGTAGATGAAGACCTGTCAATTTGTTGAACTTTTTAAATACCAAATTTTGGGCAATCTTATTTTTCTTTATGGTTTATATATTTATCATTTAATTTATTTGTGTTTAATCATTATTTTTTCTTCTGTTTTCTGTATATACTTAGTTTGCCTTTCTTTTCCTAGTTTCTCAAGGTGGAAGGTTAAGTATTTGATTTCAAATTTCAACTCTTTTTTACAGAATTTATAGTTATAAATGTTCTTCTGAGCTCTGTTTTAGCTGTATCTCATAAGTTTTACTTGGTCATATTTTAATTTTTATTAATCACAAAGTATTTTCTACCTTTCCTTGTGATTTTTTAACCTATTGGTTATCTATGTTGCTTAATTTTTGCACATTTGAGAAATTCTCAGATTTATTTTTGTTCTTATTTTTAATTTAATTCCACTGTGGTCCAAGGACATATGTTGTACTTTTTCCATCTCTTTCACCTATTGTACTAGCATATGGCCTATTCTGAAAATATTCCAAAGGTTTTGAGAAGAATGTATTTTTCTGATTTTTGGTGGAGTGTTCTATGGATTTTTATTAGGTGTAGATGGTTGATAGTGCTGTTCAAATATTGTGTGTGTGTGTGTTTTTTTTTTGAGCTTCTGAAAAGCTATTACATAGTTATTTAAGTAGATTATTAAAATATCCAAATATTAATTTTAAATTCCCTTTCTCAGTTTTGTCAGCTTTTGTTTCTTGTATTTAGGGCTATGTTGTCAGTTGCATGTACGTTTATAATTATTATATATTTTTAAAACATTGACTTTTTGTCACCATGAAATGCCTCTCTTTAATAACACTTGTTTGTTTTAACGTAGTCTAATTTTAGTATAGCCAGTCCGGCTTTACTATGGTGGTGGCTGCTTTCCTGCTTCTAGCTTTTCTTTTCAACTTATTGTTTTTTTTTAATTTAAAGTGTATCTTCTGGCTAGCTGTGGTGGCTTATGCCTGTAATTCCAGCAATTGGGCGGGGGAGCATGGTGGGAGTATAAATTGAGCCTAGGAGTTCAAGACCAACCTGGGCAACACAGCAAAAAGCCACCTTTAAAAATAAATAAATAAATAAATAAATAAATAAATAAATAAATAAGGAAAAATAAAGTATATTTTCTCTGCTAGAGTACAGTGGGAATGTGTTTTATTTTTAAATCTAATGTAAAAATATTTGCCTTTTGACTGGATTATTTTATCAATTCACATTTAATGTTATTATTAATATGATTTGATTCATATCTTCCATTTCCTTTTTGCCTAATATATATCTTCATCTATTTTTCTACCTTTGTTCTTCCTTTAGTGACTTATTTATATTAAATGTGTATTTTCTGGAGCAATATTTTAATTATCTTCATGCTTTTGAGTTATAATTTTAAATTATTTTATTAATTATTTGAAATATTCCTAGGGCTTACAATATAATCTCAACTTATCAAAAACTTACAGTTTTCTACTAACATAATTCAGGTGAAATATGAAAGCTTTACTCCTTTATAGAATCATTCTCTCCAAACTTATGCTGCTATCATTACACACATGACGTGTATATATATTAAAAATCCATGTAATCTCTTTTTATAATTATTACTTTATGTAATATTTGTATTTTTGAAAAGTTAAAAAATAAAGAGCAAGTGTATATTTAGAGAGTTTGTTCATCGCTTCTCGGCCTTTTGGCTAAGATCAAGTGGAGAGTTTGTTGTATCAACCTTCTTAATTACAATTTCTGGTTCTCTCTATTTCCTCTGATATATTCAAGTTACATTTTGGTGTCATTTCCTTACATTAATACAGCTTTGCTCAAGCCAAATTTTTTTGTGCTTTTATTGGTAAATGTGTTACATTTACATGTATCATATCCCAATAAGATAATTATATATATTGCTTATGCAATTGCCTCTTAAACAAGAATAAAAAATGATAAGACATATGTAATTATACTATCTTTTGTAATTATATAATTTTCTTTATTGGTATTTGTTATTTTTCTGTGTACTTGAATGATCATCTGGTGTTATTTGCTTTTAGCTAAAAGAATTTCCTTTAGTATTTCTTGTAGAGCACGTCTGCTGGCAACACGTTATTTATGTCTCTTTTTGATTTGGAAACATTTTTATTTTGTTTTCATGTTGGAAAGTTAGAGTTGTTGGATACAGAATGCATAACTGACAAGTGTTTTTTTTTTTAAACTTTCATTTCATTGAATATATCACCTTTATGATTTCAGGTCTCCATTGTTTCTGATGCGAAGTCAGCTGTTAATCTTACTGGGGTTCACTTGTAGGTATTAGCTACAGTTTTTCTATGACTGCTTCAACATTTTTGTTTTACCTTGCTTTTTCACATTTTGAGTTGGATAGGTTTAGATATGCTCTCTCTGTATTTATTCTATTTAGAATTTGTTGGGTTTCTTGGTTGTATAAAAGGGGTTTTTTTTTTTTTTTTTTCAACCATCTGGCAAATTTTTCACAAATATTTCTTCAAATATTTTTGACCTTTTCGTTTTTCTTCCATTTTACTTACTCTCATTAAATACATGTAGGCACGCTTACTGGTGCTTCATACTTCTCCAAGGATCTTTTATTTTTATTGTTTTTATCTCTGTTTTTCAGTCTGCATAATATCAATTTACATACCTTCAAGTCTTGCTGATTCCTTCTTCTCTCACCTGAAATATAATGTTGAGCTCTTCTAGCAAAATTTTTACTCTGGTGATTGTACTTTTTATCTCCAGAATTTTCATTAGGTTTTAAGGCATAATTTCCGTATTTTAATGATATTCTCCCTTTGATGAAACATTGTTACTATACCTTCCTTAATTATTTGGGCGTGATGTTCTTTAGATATGTGAACATATTTATAAAATTACAATAATATAATAACAGCTTTAAAATTTTTCTCTGCCAACTCCAATATCTAAGTCACTTCAAAACATTTCTATTGACTTTATTTTTTATTTTAGTCAGTTTCTTATTTTTAAATTGTTGTTCTTGTTGTTTTGAATGTCTCATAATTTTTGTTCAAAACTAGACATTTTAGACAATTTATTGCAGCATCTCAGGATACTGATCCCCTAACCAAGATACTAATGTTTACCTAGAAATTTAGTTATTTAGTGACTTGGCCAAACTAACTATTTTACATCTTTTACGATGGCTACCTAGGCGTCACCTCTGGGTCAACAGAAGCCTCAAATTTGCTAATAGCTTTGCTTCAGCTTTGTTGGCTAGTCCGATTGCTCTGCCTTACCATTAGATGTGTGTGTGTTTGTGTGTGTGTGTGTGTGCACACACATGCTCATGTTTGTGGCTTTCATACTACTCTCACAGTTCAAGTTTATGTTTTTGCCCTGTTTAGCCAGGAACTAGTGGTTTACATTTTCTCTCTCTAATTATTCTCAGGAGGATGCAGCTCTGAGTATGCATACGTACTCTCAGACATCCAATAATTAATGTGATTTTATTTTTAAGTCTGGCTTCCCGGAAACTACTCCTGGGTCAGAGTAGCTTACTTTCAGCCAGCTGGGTCAGAGATTGTGCTTAATCCCCTAGTTCCAATGAGGATTTCACTCTCTATTTATTGACCTACATGCATTATGGGGAAAGTTTTCAAGTATTCCCCATGACCTGTTACAATTCCTCCTGAGTGAACACTGCTTAGTGTTTATGCACAACATTCCTGATCACGGATGACTGTGATCTCAAGACTGCTTTTCTGATTTGTCTCTTTTCCTGGTTCTTCCTGTTAAATTTCATATGGCTCTGCCTCTTCATCTGTAGCTAAAGTATCGACTGCATTCTTTATCTTCATGGTTTTGAACAATGCTTTTGGAAGAAGGGGACTTCTTCTCCTTTGGGAAGAAGGGGTCAAGCTCTATTAATTGACCCTGGTGGAGTAGTTCCTAGTTTTCTTGGCTTGCTTCTCCTGGCTTGGGACCTCCACTACACATACCAGCTGGGGTGTGAGTAGCTGGGGTGTGAGTGTTCCTATAACCCTGCGTTTCTGGCCTACTGCATCTGGAGTAGAACTTATGCCCAACGAGTGAGGACTGGCTAGAGGAAGATATCCCTAGTCACCTCAGCTATGTCTTCCCAGAATAAAGCTTCTGTCATTCAGGGCCAGGGGAAATGGAAAACACCAGCACTGTGCTCTCCCTGAGATAAAATTGTGACTCCATTCTGGAGTTAAAGAAAGAAGAAGCCTTCCCTTCTTGATTACACCCATCTGAAGCAGAGAGTCAGGAATAGTTTCTATAAACTGAATCAGTTTATATGGACCAGAGTAGATTTCCTTGAATGAATATTTCCCCATTTGCTGTATATCTCTAAGCAAATTTTGAGAGGCTGTATATGCTTGTTTTACATATATATGTACATATACATATACATATATTACATATACATATACATATATATATACATATACATATACATATATATATATATATATATATATATATATATATATATATATGTTGGGAAGAGTCTGCCATGCTCTTCACTCTGCCATTCTAGAATTGAGTCATATAACATACTTGTGTGTGTGTGTGTGGATAGCTGACTGCAGCTCATACCATAGTGTTCTCATTAAAATGTTCCAGGCTCAAAGACAACTGATCCTAAAAAATGCAAAGAAACTCTGAGAAAATGCTGTCTCACAGCTAGATCCATAACAAGCACAACTCTGGGGGCAATAAGGGTGGGAAAAGAGTGGAGGAGTGGGTCATAAACATGCTGTACAATGGAAAGTAATTACAATATACTGCTGCAAGAATCAAAAGCAAAACCAAAACAAAAGAAATGAAATGGAGGAAATAATATTTCCAGTTACTATTTAAAAAATCTACTCATGGTTTAAAAATTATAAATAAAAAATTAGGAAATATTTAATACAAATATGCCTGTTAGAACAGTTGTCAATATCTTTTGTGAGCTGTTAAACCATTTATAAAATTCAAGGGAACCATGTTTTAAATAGCGAATTATTCTGAGTTTGAAAAATGTATTTCCCATAGCTTCAGAGAAATATAAACTACCTCTGGCCTTACTCTCTGTGCATATTAAACACTGGTTAAGAATATTCCTCAGTTGATAGTTTGTTCTTCCTAAAATGTTGCCTCTAGAGAAATGCCTAATGACAACCACTCTTCTAAGCACTTTATTGCAACTGCTTATCAATTAATTAATGAACAGGGGAATATCTTTAATGAAACGTCTCACCTTTTTGGGAAGGCCAAATTAAAATCAGAAATCTCCTCTAGTGTGAAATAACAATTTTCCACTTTAAGCTAAATGATGTTATCAAAACCAAAGCACCAACTGGTGTGTTTCCATTTACTGGCACGTTTTTCAGTGTCCATGATTTCCAAAAAGTATGGCACCATGTGTATGAGTGTGTGTGTGTGTGTGTGTGTCTGTGTACATGTATACCCATACACATATACGTGTGTGTGTGTATATATGTATAGAACAATTATATACATATACACAAACATGTATATGTGTGTATGTATATACAGACATATACATACACATACATATGTGTGTGTGTATATATATATTTTTGTTCTAAACAGTTTTCACACAACTCACTAGAGTAAAATTGCAAACCATAGAGAACACGGTTCTTTGTCAGCCATCATGGAATAGAGATAAAAAACAAATCTCTCAATATAAAGAATTTCATCTCACAACTATATAGCTACCTACAAATTTTGTATGGTAAGGAATTAACCAGATGGCATAAAAATTGCAAAATTAACAAGGAATTTATGTTCTAATGTAGTATCATATTTCCAATAAAATGTATTGTTTTCTGTCTTTCTTTCAAAATAATTCTGATTATTATATCAACATTTCATATTGTCTACCAGGACTATTAATCAGTCAATTAATTTAATTAACATAACTTATCGATAATTTAGGATTGAAAAGCCATGTGCAAGAGGAAAAATACAGAATAAACTTCCCAGTATCTTTTTTGAGTAGACAAAGTAACATTGGTCTAGTCAGTACGGTTTTTGACATTCAGTCAAATATAAATTTATTTTTAGTTAAAACCAAACTAAACTTCATAAGTGAAGGATAAATTCACTTTTAAAGGATTACTCTGTATCCCTAAATTAAATATAACATTCTTTAAAATGTATACATTTAATAGACACTTATTTGTATTATTAATATTCCTCTTTCACAGATAAACTGTGACCAGAGAGGGTTGCTCCCAACCAGGAGACAAAGAGAAGGTAAACAGCAAAGCTGAAGCTGTTTGAGTGCAGATTGAGACTTTACTTTTTTTACCCTTCATGCTATGCTGCCTATTTTGAAAAAAAAAAATCTTTAAAGCTTTCTATCTGATTACTTTTTAAGCCATGTTTCATTATCATTGTCATCAAAACATCAAAATTATACAATCTGTTGTATAAAAAATTAGACACATGGTCTTCCTTCTAAGAGGTTCCAGTTAAGAACGGCTCTGACTTATCCAAATGTAACATATGACAACACTCATATTATTTTTGAATTTTTTTAGTTTGCTAAGCATCTTCCCACTGTAGAGAGAAAATTATGTTATTAAGAATGTTTAGCCGGGCGAGGTGGCGGGCGCCTGTAATCCCAGCTACTCGGGAGGCTGAGGCAGGAGAATGGCGTAAACCCGGGAGGCGGAGCTTGCAGTGAGCTGAGATCCGGCCACTGCACTCCAGCCTGGGCGACAGAGCGAGACTCCGTCTCAAAAAAAAAAGAATGTTGTCCAGTATATTTTTTTCCTGTACCTGTAAAGGAATTTCCATATCATTTTTTTTTTTTTTACTCTTTCTTTTCTCTAAATATGTGGTGTGTTTTTTCCTGTGGCTAATGAAAAATTGAAGATCTTTGAATGTCATGTTTGACAGTTCAGATAGTATTTACTGGAAATCAGTAGTTATCAAATATGTTTTTAATCACAAGAATATGAAAAAAATCTGCTCTTTTTTGGGCAAATCATAATGCACTGGAAAATATAATTAAAGTTACCTACTCTAAAATCAAATGAAAAACTGTCCTTTTGAGATTTATCTTTAAAAGCAGTGACAAACTAAGGACAGCGAGTATACTAACAATATTTATAATCTCAAACTTATTTTAACACATTTGAAATTTTGTTTCTGATAAGAGCTATTGCTTTCTTGCTTAATTTCCTGATTAAAGTACAGTAAAATATGTATATAACAATAAAATTTTGTTGTATTAAATATTTCTTGGGCATAACACCCTTTTTATTGATAAATATTTATGCGTGTGTTAATAATACCAGAAGTATTACTGAAGTCACATTTGAAACTATGTGAAATAATTTGAAATTCTATCAGCAAATTACTGAGAAAGAGGAAGAAATACGAGACTTAAAGAGGGGTTGGATTTTCCAAGGTTTCAGGATGCTGTTTATCCAAGAATCCATTTGGAAACTATACCTCTTTATTCAGGATTCTGCCAAAACAATTTTGTTGAAGCTTCCCATAATGTCTCTGTATGTTTGTGTATTTGGGCTAGCTAAACTAATTTTCATTATTAAATTTTAATCCCATCATATATTTACCCACTTAAGTTAGCTACACTATTTTTCTGTCTTTGTTGTCTTCTCATAAAACTGAAATACTTGAAAGTAGTGGCAAAAAAATGGATTTGATCAAGGCTTTTCTATATCTTTATGCTGTATTATTTTGGGATATACAGATAAATCAGTCTTTGCCTCCCAAAAAACACACAATTAAATAGAAAGATAATAAATATAACTAAGTAAATGTAATAAATGCTCCAAAAGACATTCATTCAGAATGAGTTATTATTTTTGACAATCATGTACCACCTTTTCAAAATTCTACTTTTCATATTTTGTTTTCACAAGTCCATATGCAAATTACACATTTATTAACAAAATATTTCCTTTACTATTTCATTTTTGTTAATAAAATAATTATTTGCTTATAAGCAACACATAGCAAAAGACATTACAAATTTGATTCTGGATATGAAATATGCTGTTGACTTTTTTATTGATACTAATGGTATTTAAATACAATATTTGGATGGTTCTATTTATAACAGCTAATAATTGCTTATTGAAATTAATGAAATCTGAACTACACCAAACATTCCATTGAAATGTTTTAGTAATGATTCATTTCTACTAGAATGGACAGCATGTGTAGTTTATAGATCATGTCGTTACAGAAGGAAGGGACCGATTAGATCAGTAAGTCTAGGCTGCCTGCCTTGTTGGAATATAGTCCCCAAATAGAGGACAAAGCATTTGATCCTAGCCAAAAGGCCATGAACAAAAGCTATTTTAATTTATTGCAATTAAAATGAATGGGATTCAATCTAACACATTTATGAGGATGCGATAGCTATCGAATCACATTCATTTCAGTGGGGTGTGTTAGTCATCCAATTCTATTCATTTCCATGGGGATCCATTATTTATCAAATCACATTTATTTAAATGGGGATTCATTAGCTAAAAAATCTAATTAGTTTCCATGTGCATGCATTAGCTATCATGTCATCCTTCCTTTCAAAGACAATTCTCTAGTTATCAAATCCCATACACTTATGTTTGGATTGGATTCTAGAGTTTGAAAAAGCTGTTACTCTTAATTAAATGGTGGCAATAAACTGTTATTGTTATTATACTGTTGAATATTTAAGAGCATTTTCTAAATATCCAAAGACGTAGTCGCCCCAATTTTCAATAGCTAAATGAAATGTTCTTTCAAACAATAAAGCATTTAATTTAGCAGGTGTCCAAAGGACTGGTATGATTTTATAAAGACATGGTATTATCTTTTCAGCTAAGGGTGTATCACTTTTTTTTTTTTTTTCTGAAGTCTAGCCATTAAGTGAAGTTTTCGTGTTCAGAGGGATTTGCAAAATGAAGGAAAAATGTCAGCCTGCTAAGACACCATAAGATTAGGTCACTAGATTTATGAATTATGTACACTAAACCCATGCAATAGTATATGTGTCATTATAATTATCATTGGATTGATTCTATTATTATTTCTTGGCCACAATTTCACCTTCTCAATTTTTTTTAATTTATGCTTTGGGGAAACCAGAACTTTCTTATGTCAGGTTTCCTCGTACCAAGTTAAAAAAAATCACGGGATATTATCCATTGTTGAGATAGATTAAGCAACAAATTAAGTTACTTAGGCCAACATATATGCCTTTCTTAAATTATCCTGAGAAAACTCCAATATATGCAGACAACTATAGCTTTCTTTGGCCTTAAAATAAATTATCTTTCAAGTAATAAAATGATTTAAGTAACTTTAGTTTATAAAAAGTACATAAACTTACTATAATGTGAAAATATTATGAGTAATATCTTCAGCTTATGTTAATGAAAGGAATCCCTTGGCTTATTATGTGTTTACAACTTTGAGGTAGTTATTGAATTATTTAGCTCTTTTTCAGTTGTAATACCATATTTCACTAATTGGAGGACTGTGAACACTGTATTTCATTTACTTTAAATATAACAATGCCATTATTTTCTTGAAACCAGTTTCTTTTTTAGAAAAGTACATGAAAGAGGTAAGAATTATATGTAGGTACTTCTTTATATAATAAGCATAAACATAAAATTTTGCATGCCAGCTACTAATCATTTTAGATTCTTTTTCAAATTCAATCTCGTTATAGTGAAAATTTATGTAATTCTGCATATTTATTTAATGCTAATTTAATATTATAATTTTATATTAACCGTATTTTAAAAGTAAAAACAATAGAAGGAAAAACAAAAATAAATTTATATTGACATATTGAAATGTCAGAATATATAGAATTGAATTTCACTAATGCCATTTGTAATCTCTGAGACCTTGACAACATACTTTGCTAGAGTTTCTATTTCTTCATTTGTAAAACAAAGGAGTAAATCAAAGCTACATCCTAGATTGTTGTAAGAATTATATGACATAATCCTTGTAAATTGCTGTTGAAGCTCAGAAAATGATACCCCAAAGTATGGTGCATTGGCATGCTGAGTATTTTTAATTAAAGGCAATTGAAAGGCCTTAGAAACTCCTTCAGAATCAAGGTTTCTCTGTGAACTTCTTTTCTTTTTCTTCTTCCAAACTCAAGGAAGCACTCTCTCTGATGTTCAATTTTCTGACTGAGGAAAGTTCTTCCAAAAGGAATGCAATTGTCTTGAGCTCCATTACTAGGAATCTCGTCAAAAAACAGTGAAGATTAATCACCAGAGGAGAGATTGAAAGTCATCATTACTCTCAGATTAAACCATTGTCTATTATTCAGAACGCTACCCCAAAACAATCTTATTAGTTGAGGAAATGTATCTGCATAATACAACAACCTTTGCTTATTATGTAGCTTGTCCGGTTTTCCTCCTGTGACTTATCACCACCTCCCCCCAAATCCTCAAACTTCTATTCCTTTATGCTATATAATCAACAATCTGGCCCCTTCTTTGAGTGACATATTCTGTGAGGCTCCTCTGCACATGCATGTAATTAAAAGGGTTTTTTTTTTTTTTTTTCTGTTAATCTGTCTATTGTCAGTTTATTTCAGCAGACTCAATTACTGAAACTTCAGAAGGAAAGTTTAAACTTCCCCAAACTGCTTACTGTAGTACTTGCATGCATGCCCCCATAATACCTGTATAAATCTGTAGTACCTGTAAGAATATAGTATGTGCTTAATATGTTAGCTATTTTATTTCTAGTAAATTTTTAAAAGATAAAAAACTCAATTAGTAATCAACCATAAACCAGGAAGAATTTTTTTCATTTTTTCTTATGTATAATAGAAAAGATCAGCCATATTTTAAAATGTAATATCATTATAACTCAGCAACATATTTTGGCAGGATTATCAATATTTTATATATTCACTTATGTATGTGAAATGAATATTTGTTTTTGTTTGTTTGTTCGTTTTGGGACTGAGTCTTGCTCCATCAACCAGGCTGGAGTGCAGTGGCATGATCTCGGTTCACTGTTACCTCCCCCTCCCAGGTTCAAGCAATTCTCCTGCCTCTGCCTCCCAATTAGCTGGGATTACAGGTGCCTGCCACCATGCCCAGCTAATTTCTGTATTTTTAGTAGAGATGGGGTTTCACCATGTTGGCCAGGCTGGTCTGGAACTCCTGACCTCAAATGATCCACCTGCCTCAGCCTCCCAAAGTGCTGGGATTATAGTTGTGAGCCACTGGGCCCAGCTGTAAAATGTCTACTTGTAACTGAAGCAAATAAAGATAATACCAGGCTTACCAATAAATTACGTTCTACAATTATTTTGAAACGTAGAAGTTTTCTTCTCATAGATATAATATTCAAATTGTAGTTGCAGTCTTCATCTCAGTAAAACATGGCATTGATGGGAGGATATTGAGTGGCTGTGGAAACCATGTAGATAAATTAGCATGTGAATGATGCCCATGGGACTCTAGGTTTTCTCCTTTCTTGTGAGTAAACATGGAGGTGCTAAAAGGGTTAATAAGCTCACAGAAGTCTTGAATTGGAGTAAAATGTCTCTTTATTTGGATAATTCAACACTAGAGTGAAATGATCAGTGCCTTGCTCTAAGGAAGTAGGTACAACCATGTTTCCTGATGGACTATTTGTCCACATATGGTCAACTAGTGATTTTAAAGAGCATCCTCCAGTAAGTCTCATAAGCCACATTTATCCTTACCACCTATCTTTTAAATTTATTACCTAAATGTTATGTTGAAAAGAAACAGAGAGGGCAGAGTGCAGTAGCTCATGCCTGTAATCCCAGCACTTCGGGAGGCCGTGGTTGGTGGATCACGAGGTCAGTTCAAGACCAGCCTGACCAACATGGTGAAATCCCGTCTCGACTAAAATTACAAAAAGTAGCCAGGCATATTGGCACGTGCCGGTATTCCTAGCTACTCAGGAGGCTTAGGCAAGAGAATTGCTTGAACCCAGGAGGCGGAGGTTGCAGTGAGCTGAGATCATAAAACTGCACTCCAACATGGGTGACTCCATCTCAAAAAAAGAAAAAAGAAAAGAAAGGAAAAGAAGAAAAAGAAAGAAAGAAAGAAACAGAGAAGAGAAGAGATTTTGAAAGACTGAGCCTTTCAAGCACCTGAATTTAAAGGGGAAGTCTAAAGTATTGAATCTAGTGTAGATCAAACTTGATCAGATTTGATCTTCCTCTTCCCTCCCATGCCTGTGAAGTATAAGATTAATTGTGGAAAAATACAGAAGCTTTATTTTCTTTGAACATCATGGAGCTGAGCATTGATCTTAATCCTACAATACTTATTTAACTAATTATTATACTTTACACATTGGTTTGGCAAACTTGCATTCCAGATATCACGATCTTTTAAGGTTACACAACCTTTAAGCTCAAGTCCCACTTTAGTAAATGGTGGGAGTTGAATATTTTGTTAGATTTTTTACTCCATCTATTTTTAGGAATCCTCTAACAGGAGACTTTGAAATTTGCAGATTTATCCACAGTGTAACTTGTCTCTTCACTGTTTTTCTTTCATAAAATCATCTATTTTATTTACTGTTTGCAATTTGCTCCTTGTATTTAATATTCACTAATCAATACATAAAATTTAAAAACGTTCAATAAAGATTCAATACCAAAAGGGTCACAGATCACATTGACCAATAGAGCCTTAACGTTCCTCTTAGCTTAATTGACAGTCAATAGATTTCTCCTTAATGCAGACCTATAGGGCTTCTACTTCCTTGGAGCACTTACTTTAACTTTCCATTGTAAATTTTTTCTCTACTCCTTTAAGATGTAAATCTTCTCCCAGTCTCTTGCTAGTTTTCCAACCCAGGAATATTTTCTCTAGGACTTGAGAGCCATCTCTTTGAAATGTAATCATCAACAATGATAGATTCCCTATTTCTCAGTCTCTGTGGGAGGGTAGAAACCTAACTTTGATAGTCAGCAATTAGTCAGCACAAAGGGCCTGATCACAGCGACTAAAGTCCCCCCTCAGGCTGTCTTCCTGTGTTTTCCCACTAGCTCAACCTAGCACTTAAAAACATCCCTAGTTTTTGCTTAACACAGTTCAGTCTCTCTACTTTATTGCAGTAGTCTTGAAGAAAGCCTTCCTAGTCTAACATCATCCAGTGTAATTTTTCTTTGGTGGTGTTTGTCTTATTCATGACTGTGTACCCATTAGTTAGCAGATTTTATTAATGAATACCTCTTCCATACTACACTAGAAATACAGTAACAAGATATAGGCCTACTTCTTCTCTCGAGGATCTCACTGTCAGCTGGAAGGTACAGTCCCATAAACCATAGAGCATAGTGTCACTACTTTACCTGAATTAACCTATGCATTCCCTAGATATTAGTGATTGACTCACTAAAGTTCATGGAAGAAACGCTAAAATATAAACAGAAACCACAGCCAGAGATCCAGAAGCCTATTTGAGAGAATTACAGGGCAGACATTCACTGTCTTTTGGCTTTCCTGTTAGGAGAAAGGCAGCTATTCTAAAATATGACCGTTTAAGTTTTTCTGGAAGAGAAAAAAGAAATGGTGATGAGTAGACAAGGAAATATCTCTGGTCTTAACACAGCTCCATCTTTGGGGCAAAGACAAATTTATAATTCTGGGACAGCGGGAAGATCAGAGTTTAGTTATTTTAGTCTATATCATAGATATAATACTTCAAAGACCATGTTTATATTGCATTCAAGTACTTATTTTTAGCCTAGTTCAGAAAAGAAGGCAGAATTCATAGCATGATGGAAAATTATAAAGTTATAAGATCTGTGTTCTAGTCCAAGTCCTTTCAGGAGTAACTTTAAGACATTGGGAGAATCCACTATCTATACGAATTTCTCAATATTCTCAGTTATGAACTGAGAAGTGTTGAAGTACCTAAATACAAGATTCCATATATACTAAAAATATTTAACTATTTGTGATTCCAGAAAACAGATGCATGTGAAATATTTTATTATATTTCTGGTGACTATTTTTTGTTTGTATTTTAGTGATTTTATTTAATATTAATTATTTGGCCCCTTACCCTCCACTGCCACATAAAGCTCTTAAAATTCTAGTTCTAATCTATCTCTATAGCTTCCTCTCTGTCAACAGTCCTCTCTTATTCCCTGTGATCCATTCATGCTGAATTTTTCATAAGTGTCTCACATGCCAGGGCCTTTTATATTCCCTGTGATGGAACTCTCTGACCATCTTTTTTTTTTTGCCTGACAAAACTCTTCTACTTCCTGACACAACTCAACTTCTCTCTCCTCTGTTAATCAGCCCTGACACTACTCCTCCAGGCAAATGCCAGTGGCTGCCTTTCTTGTCAATTGTTAAACAAAAACTATAGGAGTCTGTTGTTTTAGACTGAGTTCCTACACTAGTTCCCAATAGATCAGAACAAACCAAAATGGAGTCACTCATGCTACGTGCCACACAAAGAAACTGAAATTGGAAGGCAGCAAATAAATCTCCAAACAGATCAGTTTGTTTTTTCCTGAAAACGGGAGATTCCAGTTTACCCGAGTCAGTGTAATAAGGAACTCCCCTTTGCTTGAACCCTTAGGAAAAAGTAGCCTGAAGTAACCTGATGTTAACAAGGAGCTTTTGGCTGATGTCCTGTTGCCTTGTTCCCACCTTACAAAACCCATCGTTCTGCTATTGCTCGGTGGGAGCTCTAATTCTATTTTGCAGAAGGAAGGCTTAACCATTTCATGAATTGCAAATAAAAGCCCATTAGATCTGTATTTTGTCTTTTGACTCTTTGTTTCCACATAGTTGGGTCATACCTCTATAAAAACACCCTGTAAAACAAGATAAAGTTGTAGCATCGTGAAAATAGTTAGCTCTAGTCAGAGAAACTCAATTCCCAATTGGAGCACTGTGCCTTTGTGCTATGCCTAGGAGGCCAATTTATTGAATCTCTCTTAATCTTAGTTTCTTAACATTCAAAAGGAAATGCATATTTCTGCCTCACAATGTTATGATTTGAAAACTATATATAATGGCTCTAACACACAGTAAATGCCCAATAAATGATGTTTTTCAAAATGTCTGACAGTAGAAGAAAAAAAATTATCTTATTCATGCTTTGTGATTTAGGTAAACAAAATTCTCTTGTACATCTTCTGGATCACAGAGGCTACTTTTATGTTTTCATCATGCAAACTAACTAGAGTTCTAATGTCATACTCCGTCTTGGCACAAACATGGTAATTGTAACCTGTCAAGGTATTTGCCACTTAGTTTATACAAGAATCTCCATTGTGAGCTCAGGTTAAACCTCCTTCTACCTCATCTTCTCTATTCCAATCCTTGGACTGAAAGGGATCATTTATGACCTCAGCTATTCCAAAAGTGACAGTCTTCACTCTGCCCTGGGGTTTCTTTCATCACTAGAATTGTCTCATTAGATAGTATTAGAATTCATAGTGGTGGTAGCAAGGACTCTTCAGCAATTATCAGGAATAACCTCCATTTGGTAAGGCATCCATTGTAGAAAATAACTTTTCACTGAAAAACCATTAAATAACACGTCATGTAGATATTTTACCATGGAATAAGAGATAAAGAACAATGGTAAAAATAAGTGAAGACTGGAACCCCAAATTCAAACGGTTTGTGTGACAAATGTGTTGAAACATCAAGTAGTTGTCACTAGCAACATGGAAACGTGAAATCTATATCTTAAAGAGTTATGACAATAAAACTCCTGATCTGTTGATGTGTTTTGGTTATGAACCCAGTAACAGTTTTAATTGTCTTATAATTATAGGAGGAGATATGGAATTAGAAAAAAAGGGTCTCTGTTACACATCTGTTGACTATACAGTACTGCTAGGAAGGGCTTTCATTTTTAGGACAAAATACTGCAGTTCAATGATCAATAATCACTTATTAATTAGCAGTAAATTTAATATAATAAATAAACAGTTTAATATAATAAAAAGCTAACACATGGATAGGAGCAATGAAAGGCTTTGAAATATAATGTTATTCCCTACAGACAATGTTAAAATACTTTATATATATATACTTCTCTGTGTGTGTGTGTATTCAATATATATAGTGTCATGATTTTATTATATAGGTATTTTATGACAGCATATTTGTCATAACAAAATTGTAACACTTATGCATATAGCAACAAATGAGAATGCAAAAATAGACCTTACTTTCAGAGTCAGAATATTCGTGGTTTCTATTGATAACAGTTAGATATAATTTGCAAAAGAACCATAGCCTACATCTAAATTCTCAAAGACAGAACCATATGAACTAGTTTTATATGCTTTTAATTGGCAGTTTTTAATATGTCGTACTGTAATGGTGACTTTTTTATGCTAGAATACCTCCTCCAATTTTTCCTTCTGAGAAGGTGCACCACATATCATATGGCTGATTCCTGGCATTTTAATTTCAACCACCCTGGCTTTTGAAAAACACTGTACAACTCACAGTTTCTGTTTTGCTATCACTGTAACAGCTTTTTGAGATATGCAGCCATACACACTAGGCATTTTAGATTAGAATCTGTCCTCCACCACCCCAACACCCCTCCCAACCACCACCATTTTTAATCATTTAGTTTTCTAGGAGCTTCATCATTTCTGTTAAAGGAGAGAAGACATTTAAACATGTATGTAATAATTGTATTTGCAGTTTGATCCCTACGCTAACTCTAGTACAAGGACATTTGGTCATATATATTATGCCACCTTCTTTACAGTATCCCTTACTATTCGTTAAACAGAGAGATTATTTTTTCATCTACAAGATGATAAAATAACACACTTATATTTGGGGATTAGATTACTTGACGTATCTGTCTCAGAAATAGTTTCCTTTAGATAGCTGTGCTATTTACTTTCTAGTGATTAACAACTCATTCAGAAAACACATTTTGTCATTTGAATTGGTGATTTTATTTTTGCCAGAGATTTTGAAACCAGCTGAACAAATTGACTTGAAATAGTTGTGTATTTTTCCTTAACAGTAAAGTCTCAACCTTTCCAATTGTTTTTAAAGTGACAAAGGACAATTATAAAATTCCACTAATATTTTTGTGTTGGTTATTTTAATAAAGATTATGCTTATTTTTTCACTCAAAGTAACAAGAGGATTCAAAATAACAGTAAATGATCATGATAAATCAGTTTTCTAAAAATAATTCCTTATGTAACTATACCCCTCCAAGTAACATTTCAATGTAGATATAACAAATATAGGTCATTTTCCCTTGACATCATTTTGGGAGATAATTTTTAAAAATTAACGTTTCACACAATTTTCAATATGAACCTTATGTTTTAATTCAACTGAGTAGCTGTTGTATTCAGAAAGAAATAATACAATTTTTAAAGCTTTTACTTTTCAAAAGATAGTATTCAAAAATAGAAAGTAGTTTATCCTTTCTACAAATACTCACTGCTGTCATCACCTTTTAATGCATTAAAAAATTGAGATATTTTGGTACATCTTAATCTATAGATTGATTTAAAAAACATATAAATCTATTTCTAATACATATTTGTTTTAATGCATGTATGAGGAGACTTAGAGTGATTCCTCTCCCAAATTTATAAAAATTTAAAACCCAAGCATATGACCAATACATAATTTGAAATTTATGCCAAATCTGTTTTCAAATACATTTTCTCTGCACATTTTTCTGATCTTGTTAGTTTTATTTTGTCTGGGAGGATAATGCAAAACAACTTGGAACTTACTGTTGATTTTATTTTCTATGTGTTACTATAAATATATACATGTCGAGCTGATAACACAAAGTGAATATTTTTTTTGGTCTAGAAATGAGTTTCACAGTAAGAGAAAAAACACTGGGCCAGGTGTGGTGGCTCACTTCTGTAATTCCAGCACTTTGGGAAGCCGAGGCAGGCGGATCATGAGGTCAGGAGATTGAGAACAACCTGGCTAACACGGTGAAACCCCGTCTCTACTAAAAATACAAAAATGAGCCAGGTGTGGTGGCAGGTGACCGTAGTCCCAGCTACTCGGGAGGCTGAGGCAGAAGAATCACTTGAACATGGGAGGCGGAGGTTACAGTGAGCCAGATCTCACCATTGCACTCCAGCCTGGGTGACAGAATGAGACTCTGTCTCAAAAACAAACAAACAAACAAACAAACAATACAAAATATTTAAGGACAATTTCTCAATCTGTACTACTGGATTGGTGAAAATATATTTATTTAGAAAAACATGTGATTATGGCAAATTGTGGAATGATGAGATGGAAAATATAGGCCCAAATTTAAAACTACGGCCAAAGGAAAACATTTTAAAATTCATTTCCAGTAGACTAGAATTTAGTCTTCAAAGACTCCAAAGTCAAGTCATTAAATAATAAAGTAGTTTTTATTGAGTAGAAATGTGGGATATCCAATATAATTAGGTAGTAGGCCCTGGAGGATTTACAGGATTGAGGAATTTTTTAGCGTTAAAGAGCTAAATAAGTCAGTACTAAACAACCTACCCTTAATATGAATAAATTCCACATCTGTAAGCTGTTTCGGAATTTTGCTTTGAACCTTGTGAGATGCTGAAATGCAACAGTCTTTTCCCTCCCGTGGGTTTCATTTGTCTTTAGTTATATTGGACAGTTGTGTGGTGGGTCTTTCCACTCTCCCTCTCTCTTTATATATATTTTTAAATGTCTCTTTCTTTAAATGTATGTATAATTCTCTCCAAATCATTTAAATTAAGTCCTAACATATTTTCAATACCAAGAGGTTATTTTCAGATTTTAAATGTTGCATCATAGAAATTTTGTACCACTTTCTTTCTCATGATTTAAAATGGCAATATATTTCTTTCACAACTGCATTCTCAACATAGGTATAATTTTTCAAAGTATTTATAATGAACTCTTAATTTAGGAAGGGAAAACAAAAACAATCTGATTCAACATGTGATAGGGAATTGTATAGGCAGAAAATTCAATAGCAGACCAAAATACGTTTTATACTCTGATAGGCATTCTGAGGCATTGTTTAGATTTATTATATTTCTCTCCAGTTCAATCTCATCTTGTAGCTTTTCTTGTCTCCCGTGGGCCCATTTCTCTTGGTTTGCTTTGTCTTCAGGTCTAGATCTGGAAATTTCCTTTCTTTATTTTCCCCTATTCTTTCTTTACAAGAGGTTTCTCTATTTAAGCTCTTTCTAGTCATTTTAATTTTTTTAAACAAATAAAAGAGGGCTGCATGCATGTATTAATCCATTTTTAATAGCCACTACCGAAAGACAGGGCATTTTCTTGGTATTGTTTTGAATTGCTATTATCTAAAAACAGGTTTATTTTTATCAATATCTATTGTGACATCCAGTTAAAATGACAAAGACTCCCATGCTGAGCAAACTGAAGCAACCCTTTAGTTCACTGAATAAAAGCCTGAGACTGGCAGTGGAGGATTTTTAAAATATATTTTTGTTCATATTCTACTGATGCTATGGTTCCCCTTAAATAATTTTCATGTACTGTTAAGAGAACATGGTATTTAGTATACAGATAAGTTTTTCACAATGTTATTAAGTTATGTAAGATTTGGTGCGTTGCTGCCATCTATGGACAGAAAAGTGAATATCAATTTTAACTTTAAATGTGTGACATTTTTACATAGATGTACGTAACCTTTTGTAAACCTCTAGGGAATAATTATACATTGATTAATACATGTAGAGAGAGTCTACTTACTAACATCTATTCAAATTCTGAAAATAGTTAATCTGAGAGAAACCAATTCAGTGAGCACAGGTACCAATATCATAGCATTGTATGGCTATAGTGTATTAGCTGACGAATCTTTTCATATACCCATCTTTCAAGATCATAGATGAAAGAAATACAATTATTTACTAGCCTCACTTTAGAAATCAGGAAGCTGAGGCTAAGAGAGTGTCAGTGATTTGCTTAAGTCACTGAACTGATCAAGGATAAATTTGCTTGAAAGCAAGTCTACTGGTCCATTCTCTGGGATCTCTTTTTAATCTTTCACAGTGCTTGGGCTTTCAGAACACTTATTCCTTAGTCCTTGCTCAAGTAAACTATTAAGTATTGGCCATTATTACATAATCAGAGCTCTGTTCATTCAGTCGCAAATATTTGAGGGTCTACTCTGAAGCAGGAAGTGTTCTAGGAATTGAGAAACTGCCGGGATCAGGAAAGACAAGGTCCCTGAATTCTTTAAGTTCATGTTTTAGTGCAGAGAGATAGAACAAAAGTGTATACATAAATGGATGGTCAGGATCACTTCAGAAAGTGGTAAGACCAATACAAGAAGTATAATTGAGTGATATGATAGCAAAGATCGGGTATTGCTAATCATTATGGAAATATAAAAGAAATAAAAGTGCAGTCAATCCTTTCAGGAAATTATAACCTAATTAATAAGACAAAACAAATGATGCTATAAATTATGGTGCAATACAATGATGTGAATATCAGAAAATAGTTTGAGAAGGCACATCACTGTATTTATACCTCACCCTGTGCTTTACGTGTACAGAATTAATAAAGCTCAGTACTGGCTAGAATGTTAAAGGATGGCTTCATAAAGGTCAGAGGTCTCGGCAAAATCACGAAAGTTGTTATGACTACATTACTGAGGCAGAGGAAACATTTTTGCAAAGGCATGAATCTGGGGAATAATGAACAAATGAACCTTGTAGGATAAAGATACAGAAGCATATATATTTTCCAACATGGGCATTTAGAGCAACTTCAGGTTTTTTTAGATGTTGCACTTCCAAAATCTTGAAGGTTTCTATTTTTGGCCTTGGCTCAGTTTCCAGAACCACATTTCTAAAATAATCTTATTTTGATCAAATTTGGTTTGTCTTTTTTAAAAAAACAAAAATCCCACAATGTTGATTTTTTTATGTGTGTATTCTGATTTATATTCCTGAAATACTTAAGAAGTGCTGATTGAAAAATATAGCAAGGAAATTAGCATGTAAAAGGAAATATAATGTAGCAAGTAAAAAAAAATTAGTCAATTAAGTAAATATTTGCTAATATGTGGTGGTCGCTGCATGTGGTGGGAATTTCTTACTGAAATATTTCATCCTTATGTTTCTTGTTTGTTTGTTTGTTTGTTTGTTTGTTTGTTTTTTGAGACGGAGTCTCGCCCTGTCGCCCAGGCTGGAGTATAGTGGCGCGATCTCGGCTCACTGCAAGTTCCGCCTCCCGGGTTCACGCCATTCTCCTGCCTCAGCCTCCGGAGTAGCTGGGACTGCAGGCGCCCGCCACCTCGCCTGGCTAATTTTTTTGTATTTTTAGTAGAGACGGGGTTTCACCATGTTAGCCAGGATGGTCTGGATCTCCTGACCTCGTGATCTGCCGGCCTCGGCCTCCCAAACTGCTGGGATTACAGACGTGAGCCACCGCGCCCGGTCTCATCCTTCTTATATTTGAATGTAACTTTCTATAATATGGCATAAAATATCTTATTTTTGTTTATTGATGAATTCAACTTAAATTCCGATAAGAATAATTGATTACTTAGAAAAATATATGCACAGAGTCTCTGTATTCTAGGAAACCGTAAACTAATACGAGAAATTAGATAATTTTTGGAAATAAAAGATACAATTTTATTTCCTCCTTGTTAAGGGCTCCTCATTCCAGTTCTAAAGTGCATCACTGAGGAATGTAACACCTTTCTAAATGTGAAGAATTCAGATCAAATAGCCGTAAGCAAATATATGGTAACTTTCTTCCTCTTTGTTATGTTAGGTATGAAGGTAGGCACATAGATGTTTGAGATAGCGCCAATAGTTTTAAGTGATTTGTAGATATATATTTACTTTCAAGTTATGTTCACAGAGTAGACATTTATCATTGAACTGGTTAATTGGTTCAGTGTAAATAATCCACCCTGAATCTAAAACTCAAAGTGGTTCTTTGGGTATGTAATTGAGCCAATGAATTGACAAATTGTCAGTTCACCTCTCTATGCAATTTGGCTGCACTTGACTCTGTATAAAGCAATGATACTAATTGAAAGCACTAGTACATTTAGCCGTTACTCAGACACGACACACAGCAATAAAACAAATTTTCTAGTTTTATTCATCTATCATGCATAATGTTATTACTATGAAATGCATTATGCAAGCTATGTTCTATTTTCTTCAAAAATTACATAAAATGAAATCTGAACCGCATATACAGCACACATTATAATGAGCATTTTTTATTCAAGTCCTTTCCATATTTTGCCCTTCTATTGAGTCCTGACTGTTTTTTTACTCCATTACTAACTTAAAATGATTGACATTGTTAAGAAAAGGACTATAATATACTGCATCTGACCTTTTTTCATTTAAGTATTACTGTAAATAATCCTGGGCATGCCCGTGAAGCATGTATAACACCTCCTTTAATTCTATTTCTAATTTTCTTAAAATACCAGGAGATGCTCTGCATTTTGTTCCTCCACATCAACTTTGTATCCATTATTTCCTCTTGCTTTTCTGTGTATGTCTAATTTCTTGTAACATTTGTTTTCTTATAGTTTTTGGATATACACACATACAGAGACACAGGTAAATCAGTTTAAGAGTAGGGTGCAGTAAAAGAAAGTTTTCTCATAGAAGGTATATTTCTGCTTTGAGAATTATTTATTAAAGTCTAATATATTATATATATTAAAGTCTAATATAGTTTACGTATATATATAGAGAGAGAGAGACAGAGAGAGTGTGTGAGAGAGAGAGACTATATATTAGTCTAATATATTAAAAATAAAGGGCAGGGAGGAAGGGAGGTAGGGATTGAGGGAGAACGTTCTAGGACAAGAAATGAAAAATGAGAAAGAGACATACGCAAAAATATAAAAGCATGCATAAGTTTAAGATCTTATAGCAGTATCAATTGATATCAATTAATTTCTGGATCATAAGATACATGAAGAAAAATACAGAAATATGATCCCATAGAGTGAGATGGGCTCTGAATCATGCAAGTCATTGAATGCCATGTTGAGAACTATAGAGTTTATTATTTTTCAAAGGCATGGAGAGAAAAGAGGGAAGGAAATACTTTGACATATTTTATTGGAGAAATGATTAAATTGTTAGATTCTACTTTAGAAAAATCTTTTGATTGAAGTGTGGACAACGGATTGAGTGGAGTCAGATAAATTAATAGCCCAGGTTATGATGACCTAATGTACTATCTTTAGGTATTTAAAAGAGGAGATAGAAGTGTGGAACACTTAGATGACACAATTATCCAGGCCTGTTTACCAAATAAATGTGAGAACTAAACAAGGCAGAAGGTTTCTAGGATAACCTCGTATGTACTGGCTTGAGCAGTTAGATGGATGATGATATCCTTAACTATAATAAATAATATGAAAAAGGAACAGATCTGGAGAAAAAAAAGATCAACTCCTTTTAAAATATGCCGAATGTCCTAAATAGGAAAAAATATATACACAGTTAATTTTATCACCCGGGGAAAAAAAACAACTAAATGTGTGCACAAATATCATTTTGAAACATATAATGTGTTAAGTACCATGACAGAGGTCCTGGGTCGAGGGGTATTAGCAATGTGATGAAGAGGGCTTATATATTTTCTGGCCATATGTTAGGTTCCTCATCTACATTTGTTGAATAAATGATCAAATAATTGATGTGTAAGTACTGGTTCTTTGCTAAGAACCATGAAGAAGACACAGTACTTCCTTTTAATAAGTTTGTAGTTGGTTGGAGGAAATAGAAGTACAAATAGATAACTACAAAACAGAGTGATTAACGATATAGATGTGATTAGTTGTACTAAAAGATGTACTCAAAGTCATCTGAGAGGAAAGTACATATGATGGATCCAGGAAAACCACTGGGTGATTCACCTAAGGCTTACAGGTAGTTACACATAAGTCTTTGCTTTTTATTGTGGAACAGTACTCCGTGGTATCGATATACCACAGTTTGTTTAACCATCCAACCATTGAACAACATCTGGATTATTCTCAGGTTTTAACAATTACGAACAAAGCTGCTATAAATATTTATGTACAGGTTTTTGTGTACATATAACCTTTATTCCTTATTTATAACATAAAAGGCCAGGAGTGCAATCTTTGGGTTCTAAATTAGTTGCATGTTTAACGTTTTTTATTTATATATATATATATTTGCCGGTAATGAATGGGTGATCCAATTTTTCTGCATCTTTATCAGCATGAAGCATTTTCATAGCTTTTAATCTATTTTTTCAGGATGGCCATGCCAAAGATTCACTTTTATTTCATTAGGATGCAAACGTACAGTGACCACTGTCATAAAAAATATTCAAAAACCTTACAATCTACCTAAAACAATATAGCATGAAAATTATTTTTATAGGGCTTTTAGGATGTTTTCTAATTAATTTTATTTATTTATTCATTTTTAAATATTACAGCCTTTTTTTAGATATGGGGTCAAATGTGCAGTCATCTTCCATGAGAATACTGAATGAAGCTGAAGTTTGCGGATACGAATCCCAACAACCAGGTAGTAACCACAGTACCCAATTAGTAGTTTTTCAGAGTATGCCTCCTGCCTCCCTCTCCCCTCAAGTAGTTTGTAGTGTCTTTGCTCGCATAATTATGTCTACGTGTGTTCCAATTTTAGCTCCCACTGGTAAGTGAGAACACATCCAATTTGGTATTCTGTGCCTGTATTAATTCACTCAGGATTGTGGCCTCCATCTGCATCCATGTTGTTGTGAAGAATGTAACTTCATTATCTTTATGGCTTCATAGTATTCCATGGTGTATATACACCATATTTTCTTTATTCAATATACCATTGAGGAACACCTGGTTGCGCCCATGTTTTTGCTGTTGTTGATAGGGCACCAATTAACATATGAATGCATAGGAGTGTCTTTTTGAAAGAATAACCTATTTTCCGTTGGTTACATACCCAGTAATGGGATTGCTGGATCAAATGGTAGCTCTGTGTTAAGTTCTTTGAGAAATCTCCAGACTGCTTTCCCCAGTGGCTGAACTAATTTACATTCCTAGCAACATTGTATGAGCATTCTCTTTTCTCTGCAGCTTCTCCAGCACCTGTATTTTTTTTTTTTTTTTTTTTTTTTTTTTTTTTTAGTATAGCCATTCTGACTGGTGTGAGATGGTATCTCATTGTGGTTTTGATTTGTATTTCTCTGATGATTAGTGATGCTGAGCAGTTTTTCATGTTTGTTAGCCACTTGTATGTCTTATTTTGACAAGTATCTGTTCATGTCCTTTGCCCATTTTTTAATGACATTATTTTTGTTTTGCTCACAGCTTTTTATTTAGTGATTATGACAGGTTTAGTCATGTACTATGATTTTTATGTTTCTCTCCTGGTAGATAATGTTAAACATATTTTCATGTACTTATTTGCCATCTGGTTTCCTCTTCAGTAAAATGTACATTCATGTTTGGAACTTTTGGGGACCATAGACAATTTATATTATTGCAGTAAACCAAAGGGAAGAGGATGGGAGCCAATACTAGAAAAAGATTAAGGGCAAGGAGGAAAAAGATTCAATTTTAATATTGATTCTTTGGAGGTGCAAATGTGAAGATGAGTAAATTCATGTATGACATCCAGGTTTCTGATCAACTCATTATAAATTGAGTGGCCAATTCAGTTGGTTGAGGAGAAAGTTTAAGGGAAGGTATAAGAAGAAGAGAATAATCAAGAGATTTTAAAAAGAAGTTTGACATAGCTATAGAGATATGTGAGGGCATTTTATTATTGTGTTCAAGAAATCTAAACATCATTTTAGTATGTGATTCAATTTATTCATTGGATTTGGTTATTTCAATTTTTCAGTAAAGAGTGACAGCCTAGGAACTGGTTGAGCTTTTCTGGAAAGGTGATTTAAGATGGAAAAATAAATGACTAAAAACAAGAGACAAAAGCAGATAATCCACATAGGAACATTTGAAAATATATTGTACAATAAACACTTTTATCCCTTGTAATCAAAGAATAGAGCTTGATAGTCAGTAGATCAATACATAATTCCCCACATTTATTACATGGATTACTACATCATTGTAAAGCACTCTTCAAACACACAAACATAAATCATGTTCCTACATGTAAAATGACATAGAAAATAAAGAGTACTTCTTTCTAATTTCATTTGCATATTTCTAATAAGAGTACTGTGAGGCTACAGTATCTAGACATTTGAAACAATTCTATGTAACAACTGGGGAAATTAGAGTCTTCTATACAAAGAAAGTGGAATACCATCCACTTTTTTGGTAACTTTGCTATATAAGACCATGTAGTTTTGGGTTCTTGAATCATAGGAAACAAGCTGCAGATTAAAAGACCATAGACACTAAAAGACAAATAAATACTTTCATAGGTGAATCCTTCCACGGTGAACCCTGCCACAAAGTCTGCAAGATGCTAATGATTCAGTCGATGTTAACTTGATAACACTGGGCAAATGATTGTACTCAGGAGGAGTCGAATAAGGTTTAAAGGTTAATGGCTGCTTGCATAAGTATGCACATTGTATTTATATAGACATCAATTCTCTTTATAAAGAATTGTTCCAGTGAGACTAGTAATTTCTAGTTACCAGGCTTCAAGCCTAGTCCTAGGATAAAAGGTAGGTCAGAGTATCATAAGAAATGTTCATACCATATTATCTTCAATGATGTTGGTGACTGTTTATGTGTTTAACAAATTTCAAAGTGAAACTAAATTTATACGATTCTAAAATACTTGTAAATTTCAAATATGCAAAGCATCAACTAAAACCTTGTGGGGTGATAAAAATAAAATACTGCAATGAAAAATAGCAAGGCTTAAAGACTAGTGTGTCCTCTATAGCAGAGGCTAATTTAAATCTGCTAATTACTCAGAATAGTGAACACTAGTTTGTGCAATGTGCGTTATTATTGAAATATGCTATGCAAAGCAAAAATATACAAGAAATAAATTAGCAAAAAAAGAAAAAGAAAGAGAAATTCTAGTACTCTGATCCATGAATGATGACCAATATTTATATTTGCTAAACATTTAGTCTTTAAAGTGTATCATGTAAATATCATTCCCATTACAATGCACTGTTAGGGTGCCTATCTTATTTTAAAAGTTTGTAAAATTTTATATTACATATAAAAAATCTCAAGAGATAAATATTTCAATAATTTTCATTGACAGTTGTTTCAAATATGTTTTATATTTTTTTAACATGTAACTTTTATAATCTGTCAATTTTTGTGGAAATGGTAAACTCTTCATCACTCTTGCTTTTAGTTGCACAGACCCACCCCCAACCAAAAGTTCACCTAATGACTTTAGAATGGCTGTGCTTATTTGCATGAAGATATTGATATGCCAGGATTCTCTCAGATACTGATCTGTCAGTCAAACCGTTTATCTTGAATATAATATCTAACTTCCACAGTATAGAAAGCTGTCCATTTATCTAAGGCAGTCCCAGGCAGGCATATGCTGTCTTGAACTACATTCTTTCCTTAATATATAACCCATGTCTCTTGAATTGTCAGGTAATTTGAAAGGAAAAGTATCACTGTACATCTTTCTCATTCAAATTACGTTGTCCATCTTCTTTCTCCTAGCCTGTACTCTGCCTATATCTCCAGGAACTCTCTCAGCATATGAAATTAACTAGGCAAAAAATAGGAAGTTACCTATACCAGTTATTGAAATATGAACCTAAATTGTCTGTCCAATTCTTTTTGATAGTCTGACACATCATAAGAGCACATAAGCAATTTAACTACCCATTATTGTATATACAGGGAGTGTGGAATTTATAAGAGAAATGCTTATTTGGTAGAAATGCTCAAATGTTTAACTCTCTGAAGCAGAGAGTAGAACAGAAGGAAATATTTTGCTTTGGTTATCAGAAAAGCAGTGTCTCAATTAGTTAGTGATGGGTGGGGGGTGGGGTGGGCCTGGAGCATAAAGCTAGTGTTTATAATGAAGTGGGACCAAATTATAGGAAGATCCAGCTTAGAGTGCCCCAGACTGTGCTATAATGAATTGTGTTCCTATAAATGCATTGTGGGAACAACTTGAGCTGTGTGTGCATGTGTGAAACAGGCATGCACAGTTTTGAGTTATGTTTTTAATTGAAAAAGGTTATTGAGAAAATGAAAGAGGTAATGAATTCATTGAAAATTCATCTTGGAGCTAGTTAGGGAATTTAGGTCATAGTTTTAACTTGGCTTGGGCTGTTGGATTCTTTAGAAAATTTTAAATGGGAGTTTTTCTTGGAAAAGAGCATCTATAGTTTAATAAGATGTGGAGATTTGTGTGACCGTGATAACATAATGACCTCTGATTTAGTGAAAATAGAGACAAACCAAAATTATCCTGGACATTTTTTGGGGCCTTCTATTATCTAATAGAATTCATAAAAGTCACACAACAAACACACAATATGAATTTTGGGCAATTCTTGCTTGTTTGACTGGATTACTATTTGTTTGACTGGGTGTTGGAGTTAGGTTGCCAACAGTTTGAGACTGATCAGGAAAGCAACAGGAGCATTCAGTGATTTGACACATAGGGAGGAAGCCAGGATAAAATAGAAACTGGAAGGAACTCACAAATGTCTCTTGGTAAACCGCTCATTTTTTTTTTTTTTTTTAATTCACCACTTCCTTCTCCTATTACTACTTAAAATAGAAAGTACCTTGTTCTTGCTGCCTTAGGCAGTATTGGCATCATCTCTACACATTGGGAGAAGCCCTCCACGCGTAACATAAACAGTTTTTTTGTGTGTGGTGTGTTTTGGTTTGTTTTGTTTTGTTTGCTTGTGTTTTGAGACAGAGTCCTGTCAGTTACCAAAG
Organism: Rhinopithecus roxellana; assembly: GCF_007565055.1. Lineage (NCBI taxonomy): Eukaryota > Metazoa > Chordata > Mammalia > Primates > Cercopithecidae > Rhinopithecus > Rhinopithecus roxellana. The sequence goes on along the minus strand of NC_044566.1, from coordinate 73,765,297 downwards.
CTAGAGTGCACTGGTGCGATCTCTGCTCACTGAAACCTCAGTCTCCTGGTTTCAAGCGATGCTGTCACCTCAGCCTCCTGAGTAGCTGGGATTACAGGCATGCACCATCACACCTGGCTAATTTCTTGTATTTTTAGTAGAGATGAGGTTTCCCTATGTTGGCCAGGCTGTTCTGGAACTCCTGACCTCAAGTGATCCACCCGACTCGGCCTCCCAAAGTGCTAGGATTAAGGCCTGAGCCACCACGCCCAGCCTGTAAACATTTTTTACATATCGACCTAAATATTGTTTCCAAAGACAACTTGAAAGTAACAAAGTCTTAATTTGTTGTGTGTGTATATGTTGGCAGTGGTGGGCTACTTCATTTTTTCCTATTTACAATGAGGAATTAAAAATACCTTAAAGGCATTTGGTCTCAGTATTGGCCTTAAGAAAAAAAGACTTCAAATATTATTTAATAACTATGGAAAGGCACAGATTTTGGAGGAAATTACAATAGAAAAACTATTTACATAGTCCAAATTATACCTTATAGGATCCTTTAGTATTTTTCATTAAATTGATCAAGCTTGGAGAATACATGAAAATTAACACTTTAACATGTTTGATAAACGTGATATAATATATTTAATTAGGAGACATCTGTTTACCAGACTGGTGTTTGTGCAAATGATTCCGTAAGCTGCTCTTTTATCAGAGACTCGCATAGTTTGGACATCCTATCATGGTCTTAAAAGAAGATTCTACATATTGGATTAATACATATTCATAAATATCAATATGCTTTTAGAATGTGGTATTTTTCAGAGTGGATTATAGCCAGCTAACAGAGAGATGCGAGCAAGCAAGTGAAAAAGAGAAAGTAAAAAGAAGAAAGAAAAATAAATCGAACTTGGAATCTATAGAAAGAGCAACAATGAGCTCTAGTGGCAGGATGTTATCATGTCAGGCATGGGTGAAATTCAGCCATGATAGACAGTTTTCCCCTCATGCATTTAGTAAAGATTTCTCAGTCCTCACAAATGAAGATTAATTTGTAGAAATAATCATTTCTCTAAATCATAATCTCATTAACTTCTACATAATATTAACTACCTGGGTTGTATGTTTATAATTTAAATATTGCATATAATTTATCTGTTATAGCTTTTTTTTTTTTTTGACAAAACAACACCAACACAATTATTCTATTAACAACATATTTCATGTTTGAGGTGACATAACTGATACTGCATCTCATCAAGTCATTCTTAAGTTTAACTTGCATTTTAAAAGACTATTGATTTATGTGCTAAGCACTTGATAATATATGTGTACCATCTCCTCCCTCTGCTCTACCATCTGCTCTCTTCACGCACAAAGGCAAATTTTTAAAACAAGAAAAATGCTTCTTCTCTCTCAATTTGACAAAAATATATTTTAATTCTTTAGTTCAAGGCAATGGCAATGTTCAAATATAACTTACTACTTATGCACCAGACATCAGTTCAAAGAAGGCCTGAGTTTTATCCACTCTTACAACTTTGGACAAAAAGGAGGTTTTATTTATTTATTTTTAGTGCAGTCTTTTTATCTTCAAGTTATTTTAATTCCAGATAGTTAATCATAGGAGCAACTAATGTGTCTACCTTAATGTAGAATTTTCAAAACTCTTTATTCATGGAATACTTATTAAGTAACCAACATTTATTAGGAACTATGATAGATGTTAGATGACGTTCATTCAGTGTTTTACAGAATTTTATCTGAACAGCAATGACTATTTTATTCACATTAACCCCACTTTCCTTAAAGAATACTAAAGTTTGGAGAGTTTCAGTGAAACACAAAGCTTGTAAATTTTAGATCTAGGCTTTGAACTCAGATAACCTGTCTTCAAATCCTGACTTTTTTCTACCATACCTCACTGTTACTATCTTAGTTAATTTTTAAGGCAATTTATCCTAATAGATATATCAAAACTGCTACCAAATACACTGCTATATTAGACTTTACTATTTATAACCTGTTCTATTACTCTTTTTAATCCTAACAGAATAACGCCTGAACGTAAGGTAGGAATGTTATTTCGCTCATAAAGTTCTCATTGTGAAATGTCTACTACTGTAAAAGGATTTTTGAACAACAAAAAAGATGCATATGTTAATTAGCTATATTTAGTCATTCTGAAATGTTACATACTTTAAAACATCATGTTGTATGCTGTAAATACCTACCATTTAATTTGTCCATTTGTAAATAATAAAAATAAAAAATAAAATACATTTAAAAGTGCATCTGATCTTAACGAACACATAAAATGAAATTATCACTACCTTAATCCTAAAACAGAGTGTGGCTAGCTATGCTTATGCGAACTAGAGAAAATTAGGGGATGAAGGGGGGACACTAAACTCAGGTATGATATGTTGTTCACATTTTTTACAACACTTTCAATTGCAAGTCTAAATTAATCAGGGATTTTTATCAGATCCAAACGGAAGGAATTTTGAACATGGGCAGTTCTGCCATATGGGATAACAGCATGGGGCACATGACAACCGCTTCCCACTGGACAAGAGTGTACAGGTTTGCTTAATACCTGCTAAATACATCAATTAAAAATCCTCACTACTGGTAAGAAAATGGCATTTAAGTATCACGTTATTTCACAGCTGTTACATTACTTTCCCTGCAGAATTATAAAACTACAAATCCCACTTCAGTCCAGTCTAGAGAGATTACCTGTCATGTTTTACCCAACAGGCATATTGTATCTCAGAGTACCTTCTGGACCACATTTGTACGTTAGTCTCGAGTTAGCTTCTAAATCAACATACTTCAGCAATTTTGCCTGATCAAATTTCGTGTAAATGAAATAAACACACAAACAAGAATGATAGTAGAATCTATAGCTCAGTTAATGTGATGGGGTTGGGAATTTTCAATTCTCACACAACTCCTTTGGATTCTTACTTTGAAGCTTTCATTTGAATGTTTCATTAACAAAATACAGCTGTGACATGTTAAGATCAGCAAGGAAAGTTCCTTTATGTAGAATCCATTCCAATTCTTCCCATTTTCTTTTCCTTGCTCACCATCAAACAGTTTTGAACACCGCTAAGTGCAGGGCACAGAGGGCAGTGGCAGAGACAGACTGACACACTTTCGTTTCACATTTTCAGTAGCTCACTGAGAAAGACTGAATGCATTGGGGAAAATAGTTGAACTAAAACTTTGAAGACTTCTCAGTGTGGCAAAGTTGTAACTGTTTCCCATTAAATAATAAAAATAAACTTCAATGAATTATTTACTTAACAATTCTACAAATCTGTGTTCAGTGTTAAGGCTTCCTTTAATTTATTTGTGCATTTTAAATTTGAAGCTAGGTGTCATTGTTGTCTAATATCAACATTATTTCTTATCAAACAGTTTTATTTAAGCTCTGAAGGATCACGTAATTGTCAATTTAATTACATTTCAGAGCAAGAAAATAATTGGGACATTTCGGGTTAAACTACATCACCATCAAACAGCATTTCTTTATGTAAATCCCTCTCTCACTCTGTCTTGCTCTTGTCACTCTCACATTCATTCTCTATCTCATTCTTTCTCTCTCATATTAGGACACTGAGGTACCTACAATTCAATACACTCTTTCATAGTTAAGTATTTGGATTCATCAGATTCTAATTTTTTATTTTTATTTTTTATTTTATTATTATTATTATTTTTTGAGACAGAGTCTCGCTCTGTTGTCAGACTGGAGTGCAGTGGCACAATCTCGGTCACTGCAATCTCTGCCTCCTAGGTTCAACTGATTCCCCTGCCTCAGCCTCCTAAGTACCTGGGACTACAGGTGCACACCACCAGGCCAGGATAATTTTTGTATTTTAGTAGAGATGGGGTTTCACCATGTTGACCAGGATGGTATCAATCTCCTGACCTCATGATCCGCCTGCCTCGGCCTCCCAAAATGCTGGGATTACAGGTGTGAGCCACCGCACCAGGCCCTAAATTGTTTTCATATTTAGGTAATACTAAACACATTCACTTTAGAGAAGGTCAAACATTAATTCTTTTAAATTGTATGACTTTAGCTCCTTCATTAGCTTCTCCTTTAGCATCTGTAATATATTGCATCATTTATTTTCAAACTACCATCATTTAGAAAGTCTATGAGCTTCTAAGCCTTGTCAAAAAATTTGTATTTATAAATTTTTAACCAATAGACTGCTGTGTTTAACATGAATATCTTTCAGAAATGCCTTAGCCTATCAAATACAGAAACATAATGACATTTCAAGGACCCAACATTTACATAGTGCAAATCAATATTATAAAAATACATTTAAAATGTGTTACTGAGAATATTTTCTAATGGACATTAGTGTTGTACTGTTTTATCATTAAATTCTTAAAATTACATAAAACTGATAGCAATAAATCATTACAAAAAGATAATATGCCCAGTTCCATTTAGACAGAGATTCAGGTAAGGCAATTAGATACTCAACCAGTTTTTCTTCACTTGCACTGACCCTGCTTTAAATCAATTTATCTCACAAAATAAAATTGATATTAGCAAACCACATCTACTATGTGCTGACCACAATGCTCTTCTCTGCGTACTAACAAAATGTTTTAATGAGAAACATGGTAGATCCAATAAGACTGGTTCATTGATTTATTTTGGAATACTAGGCTGCATCTCTTCAACTCTTCCAATAGCAAGGAATGAAGTGATACTTTTTTCTTTTGGAAATCTAAAAAGTCCTTCAGGGTGGATCCCTAGGTTGACTTTCAAGGAATTGCTCTGGAATTTTGATTCAGATCCTTCCATTCTGTGAGAGATGCCATTGCAGTTGGTCACAAATAAAATTACACCAACTTGTTGCCCATCATTTCTAATATCAAATAATGAACACACCTCAGTGTTACCTCATAATTCCTAGCTAAAAACAGAATCTAGAAATAGATATAATCAATATTCTAGCTACAGGAAATATAGTACCCAGGATATGTATTTATTTGTCTTTAAACTTTTATTTAAGCCTGCGTAGAAATAATTGAGGCAAGTCCTAGGGCATTGTTCTATTAATAATTCAATAGCACTGTGCAAGTAGTGACATATCGAGCAGTGAAAATCTGGCAATTCATATTAATTGATATCCTCTAATAAGCTTCTCCAGGGCATGTTTAGTAGTTTGTACCACCTTTCAGCCAGACCATTTGCTTGAGGGCATTGAGATTTAATAGGAAAAGTCTGAATATATATTTCCTTTTTATCTCAAATGAAATCATTGAAGACTCATTTTCAGGAAGAGTAGAGACTACCAACTCATTTAATGCTAATAAGAGGTACAGATCTATAATTAGAGAAGTTGAATTTTAAATTAAACTGGAAACATTTTTTGGAAGATGTTGTTGTCTAAGATTAAAACAACCTTTTTAAAAAAGTCATTCTGCAAACTTCTTGAATTTCAATGGCAAATAGGGTGCCTACTGTAAGATCACCATGAATATCAGTATTCTTTTTTTGAGGTCATTGTCATTACACAATTAATTTAAGACAAATGACAAAACTTCTTCCTGAAGAGCGATAGTGAACAATTCTTAAACTTGACACATTGAGTGCGCCAAGATAACATGAGATTATCATCTGAAGGAAAACTGTGTTTTCATCAAAACACAGAAACTCCACAGCTAAATTGCTCATGTTAAAATATAAAAATTGTTTTTATTTCCTCAAGTATCTTATATGCCAATCACCAGCTTCACATTCAATGTGACATTTCCTTTTTAAGAAGTGGCCCACTCTAAAATCCAGTGCGGTTACAATGTGATCTGTTCGGCCTGAAAGGGTAGGTCAAAGAAGACTTCTTATATAACTCCCAGAGAAGTTGACCCAGTACAATCTAAGAATGTCAGTGGCAGATGGCTCATAGAGTCTGCCTGAGCTATTACTCCCTCAGGCTTTGAGACAGGTGTCTGGTGATAAGCATTGAACAACAACAACAACAAAAATCTACACTGAATGCATAGTACCACAATTAACGGTTTAAGCTTAGAAAATAATTCTCAAATAGAATTATGATCCATCTATGCTAGAGGCAACTGTAAGTACTGGTTGCTTTTTAAAGAAAGAGACAAAGATAAGTAGTTCTTGATATTGGGATTCTTGATAATAATATTTTCACCCTTGAAAAGTAAATAGATCTTCTGTAGCTGTCACGGGTCCTTAGTGGAATGCATAAGTTGATGTCTCAGTGATGGCTCTAGGGAATGGTTGAATATAACTGAATTTGGACGTTTAAGTGAAGAACTTGATGAATTTGTATAACTCATAAATTATTTGTCTTAGGGTCTTTTAGTTAACCTGTTTATTTTTCTTGGTTTTCTTATCTGTAAAATAGAAGACAAATAACATGTCTGTCTAAAGGGGATGTTAAATGTTAAAGAAAAAAAGGATGTGGAAACTTACTTTTAAACTTATGCTTAAAAGAGTACTTCCTGTAATAAAATGTAATCCGTATGTGTATTTCTTGAGTTAGCTTCAAAAGTATTGTTTTATAATTCTAGAAATTTTGAAATGGTCACTCATTGTTAGGAAAAACATTATTCACCTTTTATTGCACATAAGTTTTAAGGCCTTTCTAATATTATAAGTATATAACATTTATAATATCATTATAGATGTTAGATAAATGGAATTCAGATGAGAAAAAATGAAGACAGGTAAGAATGGCCTACAGATATGTATGCCCCAAGACTCTATTCATCCCTACATCCCAGCGCAAGTTGATGCCTTTAGTAGGTAAATAAAAGAGAACAATGTTTTCATAATATAACATTCATAAACATAAAATCATAGATATTTAAAATAAACAGTTATCTTATTCCTGAGACATTTTCATAAAGACTTCAGAGTAATTAGTGAAAAGTCCTTAAAAACATTTTCACAATACATGCAGTAAAGGATTTATGTGACTCTTAATAGAGCATTTTTAATGCATGTATATAATATATAAGAGAACACTTTCAGGATCTAAAACGTTGTGTTTTACTTTCTGTTTATTGTGATGTCACATGTTGGCACTTTTATAATCTCTTGTGACAACAATGGTGACTAAGAAACCTATCATTGCCATCTTTACGGTGTTTAAAATTCTGTGGAGTGAGATGAAAATTAAAACACAAGTAAGTCAATAATGTAATTCCAAATTGTGATCTGTGCTGTGAAAGAAATTTGAAAAGAGACATGAGGTCAGATGAAACTGGAACTATCCAAGTGAAAGGTGTTTGGTGGCTGCATTAACTAGAATGGTAAAAGCAAGTTTTTACAATTAGGTGAAACTTAACCTGAGAACCAAATGATTAGTATAAGCATTTACGTCTGGACAGGGTAAATCCAGAGGTAATGCCTTCAAAGAGAAAAAATGGAATGCTCAAAGGACCAGAGCAGAAATGAGATTGGTATGTTCAACAGGGGAAGAAGGGCAGTGTAGGCAGACACAGCAGATGGTGAACAGTTCTTAAACTTGACATATTGAGTGCAATCAGTGTGAGAGGAGGTTGAGGAAGCAGATTAATCAGGCCATGTTTGGTCTTTTAGGCTAGATTAACATATCTAAATTTCATTTTAATTTGTAGTAAGGATTTATTGTAGGTCTCTAAGAAGAAAAGGGGTGGCACACACATTTAGCTTGATAAAAATTTTAAATTAAAATTATAAAATATAAGAGAAGTATATTGACTATTTTTACTGAATTCTTCCATACAAGTTACTTATTTTAACTTGGCTTTTGTCGAAAATTTGAAGGTATATTCTTAAATTTATAATATGAATAATATTTGAAAAGTAGGAATATATTTTCTTGCTGATCAAAATTAATTTTTAATTCATATATTGCAATTTATTGCACAGTTACATGTTGCAATTCATAGAGTTTATGCCAAGCACGAATAATACTCTCTGGTGGTGAACCAGCAAGATACCATAACAATCTTCAAAGCAAAACAATGTTTGAAGAATAAGTATTTACAGCGCACTGAGAGGAGAAAAATTTTGATACATCCAAAATAGTCTAGAAAGTCTCCTCATATAGCTAAGTAAAATGTAGTATCATTCATCCTTCCAGTAAGCAATGAAGGAGCTAAGAAATCACTGCATTTATTCAGATGTTGTAGACATTAGATGTCCTATTGTGTCTTAGGGAACTTGCTAAATTGTTTCTGAAGTACACTCCCTGTGCTTTCTTACAATTTCTTTTGGCATTTGATAAATAGCAATAATATTAATACTGGAGGCTAATAAAGTTACAGTGAACATATATTTTCAAGCCTCTATAGCTGACTTTTTTTTTTTTTTTAGATGGAGTCTAGCTCTGTCGCCAGGTTGGAGTGCAGTAGCGCGATCTTGGCTCACAGCAACCTCTGCCTGCCGGGTTCAAGAGATTTTCCTGCCTCAGCCTCCCGAGTAGCTGGGACTATAGGCACATGTCACTATGCCCAGCTAATTTTTTTTTTTTTTTTTTTTTTTTTTTGTATTTTTAGTAGAGACAGGGTTTCACCATGTTAGCCAGGTTGGTCTCCTAATCTCGTGATCTGCCCGCCTTGGCCTCCCAAAGTGTATATCTTACTTTTTAACTCTACAGGATGCATGAAGATGGCATGAGTTTACATGTAGATGTGTGTATCATCAGAACATCAGTAAAAAGAAAACATCCTTCTTCTTATACAATTAACGTATGTTTATTTATATGAATATACTTACTTTGAACAACTTCATACTTTAAACAGCACTTGTACTAAAAACTGTGTCTTTAATTTCTGTGACACCATGTAACTGCATATTTTCCCTCATGGAAAATTCAAATCTGTTAATATTAACTGTCCATTGTCAAACTACTCCTCTCACCTTACCTCAAATAACTCATTTGCTCATTCCTCACATTTCAGCAACATAGGCCCTTTTCGTTGTTTCTTTCTTCTTTTCTTTTTTGCTGTTGTTTGTTTTTAAAGCCATATTGTTTTTCATTTGTAATCCTGTGTCTGTAACTTAAATGTTCCCTGCTCATAAAGTCTTTTGCTAACACAACTTTCCTTCAGACCTATTTCTTTCCTTTACAGTTTCCACCTTATTTTAATTATATAATGTCACTCATTTAACTTTGTTCTTATATTGTTTTTCTCATTTGATGTCTGCCTCTTGCTCCACTCCCCACCTGCAAATATAAGTGCGTAAGAAGCACATAGAAGTTTATATTGCCCATTCTGGAACAGTGCCTGGCTCATGTTAGATATTCAGTACATTTTGCTGAATGAAGGGTATTGTAGATGGAAACAGAGTTCCAACAATACAAGTTCACGGTTCTTTAAATTGTCTTCTCTTTAGTGAAGAAAAGGGCCTGAGTGACCTTACTAGAATATATTTAGGTCCCATAAACTGATAGGTGTTTTTGCTTTCACACAGAATGAAAATTGCTTAACCTTTAACCCAGGAAGCTATTGAAGTCAAATAAATATAGAGATGCATCTTTTCAATGAAAACATTTTATTTAGGAAGAAAGAATGGCAATTTGTGGCATGCACGCACACGGGATGGTCTTAAGTATGTCTCAATAATAAATAAAAGGTTAGAGCTTTTATTTAAAAAAGGGAAATGTTATGCTTTGTTCTTTGAGAAAATTCATTGCTATTAGTAAAGTCTTGGGGAACTGGCAGGCTTTGATTGGCAAGTGAGGGCCTTAGATAAAAAACATTCAGGGTTGTTTCAGTGGTCATTAGATAAAACTAGTTTCACGTTACAACAGGCAATTTCAGCAAGTTGACTTGTAGGAAATTATCTTCCTGGAGCAATGTTATGTGCTCTGAGTGCTTTCTCCCCCTGGCTTTTTGACTCTGTTTTAATTGGGTATGACAAAAATGACCTAATTTGTATGACCAAGTTTCATAAAGCAAATTGACTAATGTTAAGTGTCTGTAACAGATTCCAAGGTAGCCATTTTAAGCACTGAGTATGCTCAAATACTAAATTAGAGGTCAATAAGACTTGATCACCATTGGCTAAGTATAATTATGTTGTCTCCTTCTTTTTTGACAATTCCTCATCCTAACTGACAATAGATTATGTTTTGGGAAATTGTGAAGGAACACAAGATGAGCAGACTTTCGTTAAACAGCCTTTGTTTACCTAAATGAAAATCTAAACAATAAACAAATGAAAATCTAATTATAATCTATTTCAAACTTTTGAAAGAGAATATAGTGAAAGCATAGTATATGTAAGTATACCTTCCAGTTCCATGTTTGCCTTTTCTTTTTAAATTTTATTTCAGGTTAAAGGGTACATGTGGAGGTTTGTTATATAGGTGAACTTATATCATAGGTGTTTGTTGAACAGATTATTTCATCACCCAGGTACTAAGCCTAATAACCAATAGTTATTTTTTTTTTTCTGATCCTTTCCCTCCTCTCACCCTCTACTTTCAAGTAAATCCCAGTGTCTTTTGTCCTCCTCTTTGTGTCCATGTGTTCTTATCATTTAGCTCCTGCTTGTAAGTGAAAATATGTGGAATTTGGTTTTCTGTTCCTGTGTTAGTTCGCTTAGAATAATGGCCTCCAGCTCCATCTATGTTCCTGCAAAAGATATGATGTCTTTTTACGGCTCCATGGTATTCCATGATATATATGTACCACATTTTCTTTATTTAATCCACCATTGATGGGTACCTAGGTTGATTCCCTGTCTTTGTGATGATGAATAGTGCTACAGTGAACACACAGGTGCAGGTGTCTTTACAGTAGAGTGATTTACATTCCTTTGGGTACATGCCCAGTAACGGGATTGTTGGGTTGAATGGTAATTCTATTTTCAGCTCTTTGAAGAATTGCCACACTGCTTTCCACAATGGTTGAACTGATTTACATTCCCACTACAGTGTATAGGCATGTCTTTTTCTCCATAACCTTGCCAGATTCTGTTATTTTTTGACTCTTTAGTAATAGCCATCTGACTGGTGTGATATAGTATCTCATTATGATCCTTATTTGCACTTCTCTAATGATCAGTGATATTGAGCTTTTTTTCATGTGCTTGTTGGCTATGTATGTCTTCTTTTGAAAATTATCTGTTCATGTAATCTGTCCACTTTTTAATGGTTTTTTTTTCTTGTAAATTTTTTTAAGTTTCTTATAGATGCTGGATATTCGACTTTTGTCAGTGCATAGTTTGCAAATGTTTTATCCTATTCTGTAGGTTGTCTGTTTATTCTGTTGATAGTATCTTTTGCTGCGCAGAAACTCTTAAGTTTAATTAGATCTCATTTTTCAATTTTTGCTTTTGTTGCAATTGCTTTTGGCATCTTTGTCATTAAATCTTTGCCCCTGCCTATGTAAAAAATGTTATTGCCTAGATTGTTTTTCAGGGTTTTTATACTTTGGGGTTTTACGTTTATGTCTTTAGTCCATCTCCAGTTAATTTTTGTATATGGTGTAGAAAGGGGCCCAGTTTCAATCTTCTGCATATGGTTTGCCAGTTATTCCACCACCATTTATTGAATAGGGAGTCATTTCTCCATAGATGGTTTTTGTCAGCTTTGTCAAAGATCAGAAGGTCATATTTGTATGATCTTATTTCTGGGCTCTCTATTCTTTTCCATTGTTCTATGTGTCTGTTTCTGTAGCAGTACCATGTCGTTTTGGTTACTGTAGCCTTGTAGCATAGTTTGAAGTTGGATAATGTGATACTTCCAGCTTTTGTTCTTTTTGCTTATGGTTGCCTTGGTTATTTGGGCTCTTTTTTTATTTCACGTGAATTAGAAAATAGCTTTTTTGTAGTTCTATTAATATCATTGGTAGTTTGATAGGAATAGCATTAAATCTGTAAATTGCTTTGGAGAGTATGGTCATTTAATTTATTGATTGTTCCAATTCATATTGCTTGTTAAAATTGACTTCATTCTCAAATCAAACTCAAATAAGTTGAGAAGTTGTATATATATAAATAATTAATACTAAAAGAGACTCTGTGCCTTAATCATTATGCACATGGATTTAGGAATCAGAAACTGAACTTGAATCATGGCTTTGTAATTTACTAGTCTATGACCTTGGATAAGTTATTTTAATTCCCTGAGGCATATTTTTTTCATCTGTGAATTGAATGTAATATTGTTTGCACAGAGATTATTGTGAGGATTATAAGAGATCACCCTTACACAGTGCCTGGAGCATTGTTTGGTACATGATAAGTGCTCAATAAGCAGTAGTTTTTATTGTCATTATCTTGAGTTATTGAAATGCTGAAAATTTCAACTTTTAGAGAAAATCATTATAACAGAAAATAATTTAATAATGGAAATATTCATTGTAATATGTAAATAAGTTAAAATTCAGAGATAGTCTCTAAAAATAAAAGCCCCATCAAAAGCCCCACGGAATTCAATTTCTCTATAAGAATAGAGTTTTGAGAGTCTAAGTTAGGAGCTGTGCTATATAACAGTGCTTAGAATGACTCCACACTAAAACATGTTGTCAATATCAAAGACATTGACACTAAGAGAAAATCTTACACCAAACAAAATTAATCTTCAAATCCTTGCCACCAAATAAAGTATTCTCATATTCCCTCAATAAACACAAGTGGAATGTTTGTATATCAATATTGATTGATTTAATATTACATCATAGGACATAGTTTTTCAACATAATTTCTGAATATGAGTATCACTATGAAAGAAAGATAAAATTTGTTTTAAGAAAATACATCTCAAATACTACATGCAATAAAATATATAAAACTTATTCTTTATTTAGTGATTCTGGTATTAAAAGAAAAATTAGAAATAAACTTTCATCCTTGATTTTTAAATTTTACCTCCTAATCTGTTCTAGTTGCAACTTTTGTTTCTTCCTAAGCCTCTCTTTACTGTAAAATATATAGCATAAAGTAAATGGAAACATTAGATAACCCAAAACCCAAAATAAAATTTCCTCTTTTTCAATGTCTCTCCCCATTTTATATGCATTTAATAATGCAGCTAATTAAGGTTAATGCCATTCAATCGATTGTAGTCCAATCAAGTCAATATATTCTTTTCTTGTACTGTGTTTTTATTTTAGAGTTGATCAAATATTCTGTACGGAGATGTGAAAAGGTTGTTAAAAATATTGTATTTCAATTATTTGGATATTCAGGAATATCTATAAATCAATCTCTAGTTTGAACCACTAATACTGGAATGAGAAGGTGAGTACCCAAAAATATTCAGTGGAAATGTTTCATGTATAGTAACAAAAATGGTAGTGCATTTGCAATATCCTTTCTTGTGATGGTAACATACTTCACAGTATCACAATTAACTCAGAAGATTCATACAGATAGTCACACATACGTCATTGCTTTTTATTGTGAACAGTATTCCATGGAAACAAACATATTGACCCTGCCTTATTATGCTGTATAAATATAATTGTAGATTTTGCGTGAGCCTATTCATGGATTCTTTGGCTCATATAGACAGCAATCTACTCTTTCCTTTGCTCAGTTTATTAATTTAAAAAAAGGACTTGGGCTTTCCTCATTCTGCTTATCTCAAACAACACTCGAAAGGCATTGAATTGATCATTTAGCACTGGCTATACTCTTGGCACCTCCAGTGACTAATGATTTGAAAAAGAACAACACTGATGCAGTGTTTCATTTAGGAACTGTTTTAATATCTTCTCATACTCTCTTTGAATTTTTTCTAAACACTTGTCATTTAATTTATTTACTGATTTATTAAGCATCTGACTTTGCGCAAAATTAAATAAAGTATTTCACTTCTCAATAGCTAGAAGTCCTCTTCATAAAGTGCATTAGGACACTTGTGGTTACCCATATGTGATACAAATTATAGCACATGTGGGTCTGCAATCAATAGCAGCAACCCCATAAATATCATCATTTATATCATGTATAACTCCCCAATGCAATCCCTCCCTCCTCCCCCCTCCCCCCTCCCCATGATAGGCCCCAGTGCGTGATGTTCCCCTTCCCGAGTCCAAGTGATCTCATTGTTCAGTTCCCACCTATGAGTGAGAACATGCGGTGTTTGGTTTTCTGTTCTTGTGATAGTTTGCTAAGAATGATGGTTTCCAGCTGCATCCATGTCCCTACAAAGGACGCAAACTCATCCTTTTTTATGGCTGCATAGTATTCCATGGTGTATATGTGCCACATTTTCTTAATCCAGTCTGTCACAGATGGACATTTGGGTTGATTCCAAGTCTTTGCTATTGTGAATACTGCCGCAATAAACATATACCCAAAGGATTATAAATTATTCTACTACAAAGACACATGCACACGTATGTTTATTGCGGCAGTATTCCCTTCTCATAACTCTTGATATCACTAAGCATCTGGTCAATTTACTGGAAGATACATAGGAAAGTCTTTTCGTAAAAAGTAGAAATATTAATGCAAAAATGCCTTTTTAATTGGCACATTTGCAACAACACTGTACAGTTTCAGATTATAAGCATTCTATAATTATTCATCCTATTGTCAATGTTTATTTTTAAATAAAATATTTTTATTGAGAAAAATAATTTCTTTTATATTTATCGTTTGTCTCTGTAGAATAAGGCATTGAGTTTTCACAAATGACCATAAATGATTGAAAATGTGAACAATTTTGGCAAAAAAAAATAGAGTTTATCTTTAGAGGATGTATTATTTTCTATACTGAAAACATGTAACCTAGAAATACATTTTACATGTGGTGTAGTATTTTATAGAGAATTTTGTAGTTTACACATTTTAGTGACATATTTTCTTCAGATTACTTTCTCAAAGCTGTTATACATTTGTGGTTGTTTAAAATTTGAAGCCTATACAATTTCTGAATTTAAAAGATTGCTCTCAAGAATTTGTCCAAAAGTTGAAAATAATTTAGAAGGAATCAATGCTTTAGCAAATATTATTTTACAAGCTAAATTAAGAGGAAAGAGTACAGAAGAGGGAACTCTGGGCTCCCCTAGAAGACACAAATGTTAATTTATATCATTAGTCTTTTCTATGACCTTAGGAATGCCATTTAATATTCAACATACTTAGTGTCATTATTGTAATTTGACTGTTCTCTAGTAACATTTTACAAGTTGTCTATAGGAATTCTGAAATGCTTAATGTTTTTAAAAGTAAATATATTAGGGAGTACGCAATCTGCTCAAATCTTGTTCTGTAATGACAATTCACTAAACATGTTCCACAAAACCCAAGAGTGCCATACAGACTTTCAGGAGGATTCCCTGTAGTTCACACTCTTTAAAATAATAGTGAGAAACATCATTTCTCATATCTACTGAGTTGATATATTCACTGGTCATGCAAAAGCAATGAAGGGTAAAATTGCTCATGCCTTAGCATGATTCAAGATACTATAGCTTGGCCTAACTAGTAGTTAGTCTTTACCAGCACACACTAACAGTAATAGTAATGCTAAAAAAAAAAAAAAAAAAAAAAAAAAAAAAAAAAAAAAAGAAGCCAAATTTGATTTACAAATGCCCTGATGATGCATCAAAAAGTCACTTTTATAAATCTTGATTTTTGAATACAGCTCTTTTTAATAAAATATTACATAAATAAAAACTAGATATAAAAAAAGACATTAAAAAGGTGTGAAAAATGGGAAGTACAGATGAAGTACTTCTGCTGCATATGCCACTGCAAATTATTCTCTCAAGCAAAAAGTATTTACATGACTGTGAAATTTAGCATTTAACTGCTACTATTTTCATGAGGAGTTCTTTTTACTTCGAAGAACATTGATAAACTATGTTTTTTTAGATGTTGGTATTTAGTAGATACTTCCCAAAAAATAGTACTTTTGTCAATGATAAAACTGAAATGTTCAAGTGCAAGCTAGGATTTTGGAAAAAGAGCACCCTTCCATGTAAGCTTAACATCTTCCCAATGTTAAATATTTTTCTCATGAGCTATGGTAATATTAACATATGCGATTTAAAAAATATATTGTATATTAAAATGTTTAAATATTGTGGTGGCTCACGCCTATAATCCCAGTAATTTGGGAGGCCGAGGTAGGAGGATCGCATAGGAGTTTAAGACTATCCTAGGCAGCATAGAAACACTCCATCTCGGTACAGTGGCTCACGCCTGTAATCTCAGCACTTTGGGAGGCTAAAGTGGGCAGATTACCTCAGGCTGGAAGTTCAAGACCAGCCTGGCCAACATGGTGAAACCCGTCTATACTAAAAATTTAAAACTTAGCAGGCTGTGTTGGCACATACTTATAATCTCAGCTACTTGGTAGGCTGTGGCACGAGAATCACTTGAACCTGTGAGGCAGAGTTTGCAGTGAGCCAAGATCATGCCACTGCACTCCAATATTGGTGGGGGGTGGGAGGGGAAATAAAATTCAAAAAACAACTAGCTGAGCATAGTGACACACAACTGTGGTCCTAGCTACTTGAAAGGCTGAGGTGAGAGGATTGCTTGATCCTGGGAGGTCAAGGATGCAACGAGCTGTGATCATGCCACTGCACTCAAGCCTGGGCAAAAAAGTGAGGCCCTGTCTCAAAAACAAATTTTAAAACACCCTCAATAAATGCATACATATATTTGTAAGTAAATATTGGTAGATGTGTATAATTCAGTGAGCCAATATTTTTTAAAAACAGTGTTTTTCAAAATATATTGCCTAAGATTTTGAAATCATGTGTGGGTAAAAACTGCATTCAATTGGCAAGATAGAATATTGGATGAATGTAGCAGAATACAGTAAATTCATTTATGTGGTTTAAGATTCTACATTGCAATTTATATTAAGGAAACTACCACTTGTCTGTTTAGTGGAGTTTCAAAAAGAAATAATTATCAGAAAAGGCTTTTAAATTCACTTCCTCTTTCTGAAAGAATAAACATGAGGCCAGATTTTCTTTTCACATTTTAGCCAAAACATATATTATAGATATAGTGCAGTAGAATATATGAAAATCTAATAGTTTTCTAAAAAGACAAATTTTCCAAGATATATTTCTCAATAATAATTGCATGGGAAAATATTTTGTTTGTATAAAAATATAAGTCATTTTTGTTTAACTGTAATAGATTTATTAATGTTGGTAAGTGAATTAAAAATAAATATTTTTAAAAGTATTGGGTATAGTATTTAATTTAGTAAATATTACTAGATAAAACTCAAAGGAACAAAAGGGTTTTGGGTCCCCTCAATAATTTTTAAAAGTGTAAAACAGCTGTGGAAACCAAAATGTTTAAGACACTCTACTTCTGAGGAACACAATTTTCCCTCTCAGTTTATTATCAGTCTCATGTGACCACTGTGTAATGCCATTAATACTAGACAATATCTGTAGCAAAAAGACTGAGAAGTTCACATTAAGAGAAATACACTCCAAACTAATAAAGAGTTGTCTGGTAATATTGATGTTGCAAACTTTTTCTGGTGTAGTATTCCTTGTAAATATACAATTACTTTTCAAAAACTTAGAAATCGGCTATTTATGTCTTTGTTAAGGACAATAATTTAGAAAAGCTAAATATTCTATAGAATAGGGAAATATTTGAAATAATGGTAGAATACATACATATTTGATGGAATAATGATGGAATGAAATAATGATGGAACAATGGTGGAACAAGTACATTGTTATAAAGGATCTCAAATTTAAGACTTGTTAGTTCCATTTAATATTTTGATATAAAATAGAATAGAATTTTTTGAAACATAAATTAGTATAGTTATAGTCAAGAAATGTATATACACACACATATATATGCATATACATATGTAGAGAATAATATGTTATTCCATTCTGTATTTTTTCTCACATACATATGGAAAATGCATAAAGCTCTTAATGAAGACAAGGAAATCATCTAGGGAAATCCAATCTGCCTGTTGCATTCCATAGGTTGTACAGCATATAAAAATACACATTTGATTCTGAGGGTGATAAATGAGAAGCAGTAAAATGTGCTAGCACTAACATTTACACACATACAATATGTAATGCTGTGTAGAGCAGCATTTTAATTAACACTTCATGAATTTAATAGGAATTATAATTTATGTTGGTATCAATATTCACTCAGAGGAATACCATTAGTTTTGATTTGTTTCTTTTCATGCCTGTATCTAGGGGTTCCTGTGCTGTCACTTTGAATCATACTAATTTATTTTATTTATTTTTTCTACACATTCAATTTAACATTTTTAAACACTCTGTAATAGTGTGAGATGGATAGAAACAGTATTATGGACTGCCATTAATTAAATCCTTTTTACATCCTAATACTTGTTCTTACAGGTTTCTATCACTTTTTGCTGATCATTTAATTTGTTCTAGCAGGAAGAATTTAATTTCCTGAAAGATAAAAAGATCCAGGAGTTACTTGTGATTTTTCTGTTGCCACATTTTATATAGCTCAGATTGTCGTAAGTAGGTTGTGAGCTTTTCTAAGGCACAACCTTGAGTTACAGTTCATATGTACTCCAGCCAGACCCTGGTATGAAGTTGTTTATTCACATGCTGTGTGCTCTGTGGGGGTGCTCTATCAGGCTTTATGTTAACTACCTAGTAAACAGAGAGAAAACAAAAAATTCTTCCCTTAGAAATTCATA